>NC_133829.1:4027619-4351842 GCF_047830755.1 Zonotrichia albicollis
GCGCGCCCGGCCCGCGGCCTCCAGGCGCAGCCCACGGAGCGGCAGCGGCCCCGCCAGCTCCAGCAGCACCTGCCCCGACACCGTGTCGCCGCTGCAGTAGCCGCCGCCGCCGCCTCCGCCGCGCCGGGCCTCGTCCTCCAGCACCAGGGCCAGCGTCTTCACCGCGCCGCCGGCCCCGGGGCCCGGCCCGGCCGCCGCCATCGCTCCCCGGCCGCGGGGGAACCGCGCCCGCCCTCGCCGAGCGCTTTAAACCCGCCCGTCTCCGCCAGCGCCCGCGGCGCTACGCCCCGCCCCCGCGCGCTGCCCATTGGCCGCCCCGCGGCCTCTCACGCCGCCATTCGCCGCGGGCCGCCCCTGCGCCCCCGCCTCATTGGTACTCGGCGGGCGCACGCCCGGAGTGCGTCACGCTGCGTGATCGCCTCGCCGGGGCCAATCGGGCGCGAGCGAGAGCGCGTGGACAGCGCGGCGATTGGCGGGGCGGCGGCAGGGCCCCGGCGCGCGGGCCAATGGCGCGGCGCGGCCACCACGTGCACAGCCTGTGGGTAAACAGGGAGCGGGGGCGGGGCCGGGGGCGGGGCCTCACCCCTCACGCCCCGCCGTGACGGGGCCCCAGGCGGCAGAGGCGGTTCGGGGGTCCCGTCCGTCCTTCGCCCCCTCCTCTGGTCGCTGCCCGCCAGCTCGGCGCTGTGGGAAAGCCGTGTGCCCTTGGTGACCCCGCGCTGACGGGAAACCTTGTCTCTCCGTGTCCCCCGGGTGCTGTCATGGGAGAGAAGGAGGCACCGCGGCGCTCTGGGGCGGTCTCAGCCTCTCCCGCTGACAGCCAGACTGGCTAGGACTGTTAAATATGGAAAAACGATGTGGTGCTGCTGTTAAATATGGAAATATGGAAAAACGATGTGGTGCTGCTGTTAAATATGTAAAAAGGCTGTGGTGATGCTGTTCCCCCACTGCTTTCCTGGAGGTTACCTGCCTGTGTGAAGCCGTTTTTCACCCCCCCTGAAGGGCAGGAGGTGAAGGCATTTCGCTGTAAATAAGCCATCCTGGACAGCGTGAAAACCTCGTGTCCACACAAATATTTCGCATTTCTGCATCTTGTAAAGCAAGAAGCGCCCTGGTACAAGAACTTTCTCTTACAACCCGCTTTGGCCGTGACATGGGTGCACACCAATGCGTGCTGTCCCACTGAGCCCATCACCCATAGGTACCACTTGGGAGTAGAATAAAAAATAAATGCCAATCTTTGCTGTTATGTTTACAAGCAGAAGCTTAGGAAACTCCAGTGAACTGGAAGAGCGGTGAATATGTCAGAGTGGCTGGGTGGGCACGGCCAGAATCATCATTTCCACAGTGATGAGGGAATCCGTGCCCACCTCCAGCCAGCCTAAGACATGCTGCAAACTGTGAAAAACGCCAATCACTTGTTTTTGTTTTGTTTGGGTTTTTTTAATTTTAAAAGTTTAATGATAATAAAATTGTTCTAAAAATAACAATATAATTAGAGTAATAATAATTTGGACAATTTGGATTAGGACAATATGAGACAATAGAAACAAAGAGTTACGGATGTCCGGGTACCTTTTTCTGGGCAACATAAGCCTGAAAAAGGAAACACATTAACAGAGGATTAACCCTTGAAAACAATAACCTGTTGCATATTCATACACCTCACACATGATGCATAAATTCCATTCAGGTTTCTGTCTGGTCATCATCAACTTCTTCCTCTTAATCCCAACTGGCGTCGTCCTGACTGAGCAAAGTGGGAAGAAGTTTGTTTCTTCTGATAAGAGAGCAATAAATTTTCTTTCTTTGAAAGATTTAGGTGTCCTGCGGCTGCTATCACGGTGTGATTCCTCTCTTTAAAAAAAAGTATCTTACGTAGCATAGTTTCTATTTTAACATTTTGTCATAACCTAAAACTATATTTACTACGCTACTTAAGAGAAATACAGCATCACTTTCCAACATAACACATACAATATTCATTTTAATATTTGCAAAAAGCCAATCATAAAATGTGCATTTTTCACAAAACCAAAATGCTTCGATTCTGCTGGACACATACTGCAATTAAAGCTGTTCTTGGCCTCGTGGTGTTTCGTGGTGGCCCAAGCTGGCAGCAGAGCATCTCCCAGGGGGTGTGTGGGGTGGGTGGTGTGCTGGCTTTTCCACGGGTGACCGAGGAGTCATTTCCTGCTCCGTCACCTGCCTGCTCGAAGCTCCTGACAGCTGCATCTTCCTGCATTCCTCCATCCCTCTGAGGCGCTGCAAAATACCCGCCTGGTGCTTCCCAGCTGACTCAGGTAATTACTGAAATTAGCAAAACTTGGCCTCGGCCCTTGGCTTTTAAATAAATAGCCAATGAGATAAATATGTATTTCTCACGACCCTGTGAAATGTAGCCTCATATTGAGAGTTCCTTCTGTGAAGAACTTTGCCTCGAGCCAGGTAGGCCTTTGGAACACTTTTTATTGTCTATAGGTTCATACACACATCTATGTTAATCAATAGTGACCTGGGAAAAAGGAATGTGCTTGCAGGTGGGGTTAACTCATGGGCATTATTTCAACCTTTGCCATGCATTGTCCAGCTCATGATGAAAATTATGTAAAGAAAATGACTGTTGTGATGGTTGTTTGAGTATCTAAAGAATTGCTGCCTGTTTGCATCCTATTGTGCATGTGAAATAATTCTTTACAGAAGCTGCAAATGTTACATTGTACTTGGGAATTGTGGTGTATAAAATTGTGCTATTTTGGTGTTTTTTTAAGTTCAAATTAACTCAGACATGGCTAGCTTTGCATCAATCTTTTCCTTATATGCAATTTTCACATTTACAAGTATCAGGTTATTTTTGTAGTCAGCCAAGGGACTATGCTTGGATGTGCATACAGAATATTTGCTTATTTGATGAATTTCATTAGGTACAATATGTGTGTGTGCAGACTGGTTTTGAGAGTATGATGCAGAGGGGAAAAAAAAAAGAAAATCCCACAACTCCCTTTTTCCTGCATGAATTAGATCCTGTATAAAAGTAATTAATTCTCTTATGGGTTTATGCGACCATTCAAACATTGCCTCCCTTTCATTCTTTGCAAGTGCAAATGAGCTAGATAGGGAAATGAATAAACATGGCAAATTGCTTATGAAACAAAACATTACCCAGAATTAGAGAGAGCTGGGAGGCTTCAGTAACTCCAGCAATTAGCCTGCAGAGGACACAGTTAATAGGCACATTCTGTCACAGTCAGGTGATACTTGTTCCAGATGTTTGCTTGCCTTTTAATATATCTTCTTTTCCCACCAAGAATCAAAACTCAGTGCTTGTTATAATTACCATGGAGTGATTGGTTTTCTCATCTCCCCATCTTTCTGGTGTTTGAGGCATTTTAGCAGGCCCACACAGTGACGTTGTGGCATGAATGGTGGAAGCCACCACATGACTATTTTAGTCTCTGGTAAGCCAGAAGGAAGGAAGAGGAGATGAACACTCACAGTGTGGGTGTTTGTGTGTGCCTGGTTATCTGAGTGTGGGAGTAGGTGTGACAGAGCAGGAAATATATAACATGCTTGATTATATTTTCATTCCACTCATTTTGATGCTTTATTCAGGACTGTGTTGGAAAGAGCTGCCTGAAAAAATTAGATAATGCAAAAATTAACTTGTAAGAGTAAAGAATTCACAAAGAAAGGTCTTGTTGGAGAGTATCCACAAAGCTGTGAACAGCTCTAGCAATAATCCCAGACTCATCACGAAGGGAAAGGAAGTAGGAGAGCATCTTCCTACAGTAGCTGGTGATGTCCTGGCTCTGCTGGTTAATTTAGAAACGGCTGCTGTGATCAGGTCACTGAATTTGGATGGATATTTTCTACATGCAGTAATTATATTTTAACTTATTTCAGTGCACATGTTGAAAACAGGGCTACCAGGGCTTGAACCTGCCAGAGGAGTTTTGGAAAGTGTGGAATTGATTCCAACTTTCCACAACGGGAAGGACACACAATATGTAAATAACTTTTTTTTTTTTTTTGGTGGAAGATATAAGATAAGGAATGGTCTCAGTAACAGCTTCTTGTGCCAAGAAGGTTTCTGTTTTCCAAGAATCCAAGCTGTAGCTGGGAAGGAAGTGAGAAATTTGATGAGTATTTGGTGTCTTCTTCCTGCTTGAGGGGAGCTGAGGCGCAGCTCTTCATCATGAGTCAGGCACCAGGAGTTTGCCAACTAAGCCTTTCTGTTCTTAATAGCCTGGCAGTTTAGAGAGTGAAGAGCTATTTCTGCTACTGGAAATTGGGGAGGTGTTTATGAGAGCTGCTAACAGCTAATTTACAAATTGCAGTTCTTATTTGAGATTGTTGTGCTTTAGCATCCATTCAAGCATCTTTCTTAGCCAGTACCAAACACAAGGGGCAAAACCCCTGTGCCTGAGCTGCAGCTGAGTTCAGTGGAAGAGCCATGAGCCAGGATGTGTGTTGGTGAGCAAATCCTGACTTTTTTTGCATGAAAGGGGGGATTTGTCCATTTACCTCATCTTTTATCTGCAAAGAATTTCAGCTATCTCAGTGGCTGTGGCAGATATTATGAAGCAGTTGACTGAGAGCAATGTTTACCCCTGAAAGCAGATATTACAGACTCTGGAGTTCCACAAAAGCCCTTGGAATACAAGGCCTTTTGTGTTCCCAGATACCCAGAAATCCTCCTTCTGGACTTGTTTATGGAGTCAGGACAGGGAGGCATGAGAGACAATTCCTTTCTTTCCTTAGTTCCTGGCCTTTTACCAATGAGTCCCTTTATCAGCACTGTGCCAGAACTGCAGCCCTGAGAGGAGCATGGATTCTCCTGGCCTCCCAATCAGCACCAGAAGGCGACAAATGGATGCTGGTGACACATGCTGTCATGGACAGTCTTTTATTGCTTTTATTCCATTACCAGGAATTGAAAGGTCAGCCAAATTTCTCTTAGACAATTAAGTGACATTTACAGAGAGGAGATTGAGAGCAGTCAGAGATGCTTTTCTAAGTGATGCGGCCCAGCAAGTCTGATATGTCACTACAGCCAGTGTGAAAGCACCAGGATGGATGTTTTTAAGGGTTGTACTCTATTTACATTGAGAAAAGCAAATTCTGAGGTACTTGCTCAGTAATCTGAGGGCTTTATCTGGGCAGGTGTTAGTTCACACAGCCCAGTCCAACAAAACACAATTGCCTTGAAGGCCAGAAGATCAATCTGAGTTCAAGGTTTTGTCTGGAAAATGGAAAATCACACATGGGAGTAGGGGAGCCCATGTAGAAATCTGAGGCAGAGGAAGGACAGAGTAGGTTGCACGAGGCTGATGACAGAGAACCAAACCATCAGGGCTCGTGCACTGACTCATGGGCTCGCGCAGCTGCCACACATCCCATCCTTGCCTCCCAAGGGTGAGAGAGGTGTGTCCCATCCCTCAGGAGCCTGGGCTGAGGGAAAGGTGGTGGTGCAAGCTGCAGAGGGTCCTTTCTGCAGAGCCAGGACCTTCTCTGTCACCTCATGAGGTGGCAGCACCAAGCAGGCCCACAGCATAAATGTCTCCAGTGCACCAGGATTGCATCCCAGCACGTGATGGACCATGGTGTTGTCTCATGAGCTGGTAAAGAAAACACTTGAGTAGTGACCTGTTGTTTACTTAAATATTTATATAGTGATTCAGAGTGCAGGATCTGTTACAGCTCGTCCCTCATATAAAATTGATCTAAATCCAGCACTCAGCTGGGCAGCAGAGGACTGCTCCAGGGTGGTTTTGGATGTTTACAGCTGCTATAGGTTTTGCAAGGAGTGTGAGTAGAGAAAAATAATGGATGTGGTTAGAACATCTCTTCATCCTGCTGTCCCCTGGGGACAGAAAGATTTATTGGGGTTGTGGCTCCCTCACAATTAGAGTGGCCCTCTGGAGGATGAGCTTCCTACAATTGTATCATGTACCCCTCTGCATTTCAGTGACTTCAAAGCAAGGTGGTCAGGAATATTCCTATAAATATCTGACATGGAGAGAGGATACAAATTCCTGTTGTTGGATCAACTCTTAAACAGCAGCTGCATTATTCATGTGTGGATGGTGGTTTGGTGTTCCAGCTCAAGGGAATGAAGCCAGAGAAGGAAAGGGGAATTAACAGACTCGTTTGGGTTCTTAGTTATGTGCTGCTTTAGCTGGTTCCTTATATGGGCTGTAATTTGAGGGTTTGAGGTCTTTGTGAAGTGCATTTTTGAAAAAAAAATTAAACTGAAAAAACCTGAACTTGTGATGAACCTGAACCTCATACCAGGAAACCTCACACTGAAGAGAAATGCATGCCTGGATCTGAACTCACCTTTTGGCAGAGCATTCCTGTAAGCAGGAATGTGAGCCTTGTGGTGCCACTTCAGCCTGAGGAGTTCACACCGAGCACTGACGTGGATCATAACCCTGAGAAAACACAGGTGGCATGGCCAGAATGTCTGTAGAGATTGCTCCAAGGGAGATATTTACTGGAAGCACGTGGGTGCAGCCATCACCTTTGTGACATGGCTCTGCAGCACAGCAATTGCAGATGCAGAGGTGCTCCACATGAAGCCTTTTATTTTTTCACAATCTGGGCTGCTGTTGTTGCCCAGGCTTAGGAAAGGAATTACCTCAGCAGAAAATGGAGATAATGGGATGCTTTATGCCAAAAGAGAATGTAGAGGAAGAGCTACAATGGATGGAAAGTGGAGTCAGGAGCCTGAGATAACACAAGTGATGGGCAGGACAGGGAGCAGCCTAGGATCACAGTAGAGCTTTGCTGATGGGAATGTGTGCTTTTACTTGGAACAGGGGTATTCAGCTTTTGCTGCTATTTCAGCATGATTTGAGATGTAGAATCATGGTGTGATTCTGTCCTTGTGATCTGTGTGTTGTCAGGTGCTCCAGCCTGATGTCAGATTGTGGGATATTAAGAGAGAAAGGGGTGATGTTAGGGAAGCTGTACAAATGCATTCACATACTGGACCTCACATCAAACCCACTTTCCATGGTAACTGTTGTGGAAGCCACCAGTGGTCATCTGGCTGTGAAAAGCCTGAGAGATAAGAAGGCACCATTAATACTGTTCATTTTTAGATATGCACACAATGAAGCAGCTGTTTTTACAGCTTCTTTTTCTGAAATATGAAATATTAGGCATTGTCAGAGTCAGGATATGGAGCTAGATGGACTTTTAACTGCCTGCTGCTGTGATTCTTATCTTCCTCTAAAAGGTGAATTAGAATTCTTTGGATCAATGAACGTACACAAGCTTTTCTTGTATCAGAATAACATTACACATCCTCTTGTCATTATAGCACACCAGAAGATTATTTTCAATGATAATGACAAGACCATGTCAATCACAGCACTTTTGTAGTAGGAATTTGCTTCCTATTACATCTTTCATGTGGGAAATTTTCCTCTTTCTTCATCACGAGTTACTACTCAGAAGTTGGGAGCAAAAATGTTCCAAATTAAAAAAAAAAAGTCTCACTTGTGCTGCCACTGATGCTCTAAGTTATGCAGGCATTAACTTCTGCTGTGCCTCCATGATTATAAAAATGGCATAGGCAGAGCCTACATTTTGTTCTTCTTAAATATCTGCAGAGATCACAGCTTTTCTCTGATTGACACTATTGTTGGAAAACATTAGTATGCACTACCTGTATTTTCCCGTGTTCAAAGCACACAATCACAGAGCACTTCATTTATTTTACTAAGAGCTCAGTAAATGCTGCACTGTTGCCATTCTGCAAGAAATGTATTTTCATGTAGAGGCATTATCATTAACAGATTCTTTTCAAATTCCAGCAAGAGTGTGATAATTTTATTTGGCATAATGAAGCCTGAGCACTTAGAAAATTTGATTGTTTTAAGGCCTTTAATTTCCCTCCACACTTCATTTTTTAAACTTAATTAGGTTCACTGGAAATTTCTTCTGTTTATGCAAGTTCTTCCAGGCCCAGTGTTCCAACTTGGGCTCCATGTGTAACTCATGGGGATGCTGACTGTTGGTGTCCACAGGATCTGAAAAATGGAGAAATGGATATGACAGGAAATAACTTTAAAGGAGCTGCACCAGGAAATTAATTACTGAGACCAAAGATCTAATTCAAATGCTGAGGGAGCAACTGATTTGAGGAGACTGAAGTTGGGCAATCTGGATCCTCTTAGTGTCTCTGGAGAAAAAAGGAGGATTTTTAGATAAGTTTGAGACACCAATTGATTTAGAAACCAATCTCTCTCTGAAATTTTTAGGAAGTTATTTCACATTTTCTACTTTGAGGGATAAAACTCTGCCTGAAAGTCAGTAGGATTTTGGTGCTGAGTTGGGAAGATGCTTTAGAAATGGGGATGCTTATCACCTCCATCATGTTTTCATTATCTTTTAGTCATTCTGTGTATTTTGCTAGAGACTGTTTGTCCTTCAACTGAAGAACCTATTTAAAATTAATGATAATTGATTAGTTGCTTCTAAGTCTTCAGCTGTCATACTTGGCTGATGTGTAAAACTTCCCAAGAAAAATGGTGTCGTAACTGCAACATTGTGCACCTTGACATTAAGCATGTATTTCACTCATGGCCAATCTAAAAATCAAAATAGAAACTTTGTAATAATCTCCCTTTACAGTTTGGGTTATGAGAAGCTGAGAATTCCCTTAGGCTTGATTGATAAAACATGGCATTTATCCTATTCCTAGGATGATGTTCAGCAAACTTTATGACGGAGGGAAACAGCTGGTAAAGTGGGTTCATGGAAAGGTGAAGGTAATATAGACATAAAAAACAAGAGGATAATGATTTTAAAAGGGATAATAGTTGTAATAACACCATTAACCTTTTGCTTCAAATTATTGAATGTGTGGTCTCTTCAGCAGGCTAATCAAAGGTTTGCATTAACCACGATGCAAGAGGAAGTGGCAATATACAACCTGAGGTGATTTTTTTCCCTCTTCCAATTATTCACTATCAAACCCTTCCTAAAAAAAAGAAAAAAAAAGAAGGAAAAAAAGACCCTTTGACCGTTGAAGACCCCTTCTGATTTTGAATTGAAGCTGACTTGCTTTCAGAAGGAACAAACTTCAGCTTCCCTCCTGCTTTGGAAGGAGTGAATTTTGCTAGGAAAAAAAAAAAGAAAAATAATATATATATTATATATATATATATAATATATATAAATATAAGTTGTTATAGATACATGAAAATTAGAGGCAGATTGTGAACAGGTAGCCAAGTGTTACAGGCAGATTGTTCATAATAGTGAGCCCTGAGCTGTTGGGGGATCACAGGGATGAATCAGCAGCAGGAGCCCCCTTGAAGCAGACTCATCTCTTCCTCAGCAGCATAGGCAGGTCCCTGCAGAGCTCTGATCTCACTGTGGTTGGGCCACTTCTGTCTAAAGAGCAAATTCAGCCTGGAACAGAGCATTTTTTATTTCCCTGTTCCATGCACATGTGGTTGAGACCAGAGGCAGAAGTGTGCTTTGACAGTTTACTCACGTGCAAAGAGGCAAATGCATGAATGGTGGAAAATTGCCCCAGATGATGGAAAAGCTCATGGTGACTTGGTGGGATTAGTCAAGAATTTGTCTGGTTGGACAAATGTGCTCCATCATACAATTTCACAGGTGGTGGTGCTCATTGTTCACTTAAGGCATCTGAACAGATTGCCCAGAGAAGCTGTGGCTGCCCCATCCCTGGAAGTGCCCAAGGCCAGGTTGGAGAGGGCTTGGGGCACCCTGGGATAATGAAAGGATCCCTGCCCATGGCAGGGGGGTTGGAGCAAGATGATCCCTAAGGATTGAACCCAAACCATTCTGTGGCTCTGTGATTGAGTGGAGAGAGAACCCCCAGTGAGAGACACCCAACACAAGATTGCCTGACTGGCCCAGGACGTGTTGTATCAATCTAATACAAAAGAAAAAAGTGTAGAAGGAAGTTTGCACCCTTCCTCACTGGCAAAACCCCATGGCATTAACAGCCCCGTTCTGTGCAATCAGAAATGGTGAAAGACTTCAGGAGCAACGTGCCCTGAATTTGAATTAACCAGACTGAATTTAAAATCAACAAGCTGAAAGGGTTTGAGATAAGAAGTCAGAACATTCAGAGGAAATGAGAACTGTTCTGGGAACTAAAGGTGAGAGAAACACTAAGTCACATAAAAAATATTCAGCAAGAACAGAGATACCTTTTCTTTTTCTGGACACCTTTTCTTAGAAGCTGTCTATAATCAGTAACCTTTCCCAGGCACTTTCCCAGGCTGTTTTTAGTAGCTGAATCCTTTGTTTCAAAACCACTCATTGATTCAGTGCCCTAAGTGGAGAAGTAATTAAGGTGTACAGAAATCTTGCCTGCTGTATGGATGTATGAGTGTAGGAGGTAGAGGCAGAAAGAGGTGAATGAATTTTTGAAGCTATCTCTCACAACATGTGGGGCTGTGTAGAGTATCCTGAAATACACGTGTGTGGAGATGTGCAACTCTCCATCAAATTTCTGTCTACTGATCTCCTCATTTCCACACACACACGTGCTGATGTACATACAAGTGAGTTTGTGGAGCATAATGAACTCTTTAGGCAGTACTTTGTCAGAATATCATTTAAAGAGTTACATCCTTTTAATGCACAGTAGTTTAAGCAAACTCCAAGGTTCTTACTCAGCAATAAACCCATTAAATCATCTTAAATACCATGTCATAATGACAATTTGATGCCACCAGATGTGGCACTAGGGATTTTTTTTTCTTTAAATGCTTTCCTGGAGATACAGCTTCCTGAATTTTAAAGTCTCTAGCCTGTTTGCACAGCTGTTAGATCCCAGAGCTCTGCCATCTTTTTGCCTTGCGTCAGTTATTCACTAAATCATGTGTGGCATGACTACAAACTCACAGCATCTAAAACGTTTAGGCTCATAACCACTTCACCCTCGTAAAGGCTGAATGGGAGAGGGTTTGGGCATTAAATTCTGAGAGCAGCATCCACTCCAGCTGTGGAGCTCCCTTGTGGGCAGATTTCAGAGACAGAGTCACAAGAATACCCTTCACACATCACTTTTCACCAGCAACTTATCCTCTTGGATCTGTGGAATATAGAGATGCCTGGCCACCTTCCTGTTTTTCCTCACCTTGTTAGCCAAAAGGCAACCAGTTTGGTAGTCCAGCACCACTTCTACCTGAGGAAGATTGGGAAAAGTGGACACTTCAGCAGGATACAACGGAATCCAAAAAACCCTCTCACAAATAAATGTTAGTTCATTCCATGTGTATTTAAACAGTGCAATAAGTAATGGAAGGCTGTGGGAAAATTCTGAGGCAAACAACAGAAATATGTTAAATGAGGAGCAAAGGGAGGGGAGGGAAGATGATTTCCTGACCACAAAACATGGTTGTCCAGAAGCAGCTCCTACTCCAAGAAGTCTCTAATTTTGATTGAGAGAAAGCAGGAGACCATCTCAGGAGCTGGCTGTGGATTTACCTGCAGCACTGGAGCTGTCACAGATGGGTCACTGGGGGGTCACTGGGTCTTTGCTCCAACCTCTATTGGGGGACCATGTTGGTTTTTGTCTGTTTGGAGTTTCTGTGGGTGGGTGCTGCAGGATCTGAGATGGCCTCATTCCTGTCCTGTGTTAGACATGAATTTTCCCCTAAAAAATGCAGTGGGGAAGTCCCACCAAGATGCACTGAGAGTGTTGGCAAGGATTTGAAGTGAAGTTGTGAATTTTGCACAATTAGATCATACCAATAATTGTGATCATATCTGGGGGGCAAGTGTTGATTTGGGAGTGGGATTTGGAGCTGCTCTTGTGTGGGTCAAAATCAGGATCTGTGACCCCAGGGGATTGCTGGGGCATTCCCTGAGGGTCAGCAAGATGGCACAAGACGCTCCAGAGCTCACAAACCTCCTCAGCCAGAGTGTGATTAGCTGTCATTGCCATCCTGATCTCTTACCAATGCTGAAAGATTATTAAATCCTGATTTAGTGTGAATTAAAAATACTCCTGAAAAGGCTGATTCAGAAAGATTGCCCTTGCCTTGCATGGAATCTTGGTTTGATTTGCTGTTGAGCTTCAATGCCTGGCACATGGGTGTTTGAGCAGCTCAGTATTGAAGAGGGCATTCAATTCTCTCTAGATTACCCTCCACTGAAGTGTAATATTTGATAACATCAGTAAATACAAACCAGAAACAAAATGACAACAGCACTTGAGCATCTTGTGATAGCAAATGAGGTGGAGAAGTTAAATGGGTATAGAAGAGGATCCTCAGAGATTGGATCTCAATGTGATGCTGGTAGGAGCCCAGTTGTTACTGTGCTGATATTAATGTTTGGAGCTCTAAATCTTTTTGGGTAGTGGCTGAACAGAAAGGTTTACTCATAGCTGCCTTTTCTCTTGCTCATATTGCATAGGCTGTCCTCCTCTCCTACCAGCAAACAAATAAAAACTGTGCCAGCTATAGCAGCAGTTTACATGGGAAAGCAATGAAGCAATTTCAGGGAAGTATTAGATGTAATTTTGGCTTTTTTTTTGCTGTCACTTAGCATCTAGAAAGAGGAGATGCACTGATGTGCAGAGCTGGGCATGTATTATGCAAACTCCTTTCACAATGCCATTGACTGCTCATGGACCCCCATATCTCTGTGTTTCCATCTGTTGTTTTTTAAGGCTAAGTTGTTTGGAGGATGTCCAAATTCCTTTCCCTTTTCCAACTTTGGTGAAGTACCTGCCTGCCTTAGGCTCCCTGCATAGACAGCAGAGAGAGGGGGAGGCTTCTCCAAAGAATGTGATGTGCCAGGGATGCTCCTTTCTCCCTTCTTCTCCTTCCTGACTGCACAGGGATTTTAGGAAGTGCTGAAATCCATCCAGCCAAGCACAAGAAGGGATGGGGTGCATTTGGGCAGTGCTGCTGTCTTAAGCTGGCCCTTGATCAGCATTGAGGTATCACAGGCTGCAAGGAGTAGGAGTGTGGGATTCCCAGTTGCCTGTGGCCCCAGAGTGGGCAGCAGCAGGAGCTGCTCTGTCTCAGTCTAGGCAGTAACTTGTGCCTGGTGCAGTATTTCAGGAGATAACAAGGGAATGTTGAGCTTATCCAAGAAAACAGAAATGACACAGAAGATAAATAAGCAAGGCATATAAAGCATAAATGCAATCCTATTAAAATTAAGTATGTTTTAATTTCTGAAAAGATTGATATTTTGGTGTTAGATTTACTGAACAGGAAAAGATTACAGGCATCATTAAAATAAAATGTTTTCAAGGGCCCTTTTAAAAAATTGTAGCCATGTTTGCAATTGCCATGTGCAAAATATAAAAATCAGAGAAGGGAAAAAAACCCCAGCAAGCAGTGGAAATAGCCCATTTTGTGAATTATAGGAAGAAATATACCATCTGTGATTTAGTGCAGTTCCCAAGATCCCATCTGTGATCGAAGCACAGTCCTCGGTGAAGGCTGAATCCCTGAGCTGTTCCATATAATAAAATACTTCTTTTGGAAGGTGCTTGGGCTGATGGGTTTGTTTTTGTGGAATATGGCTCTTCTAGATGAGACAGAAAACCCTAGAGGCCTAATTCTGCCTCCAATGGCCGACTGGAGCTGACGTCAGGAGAAGCAGGAGCGAAAGGAGGTCAAAGATCTAACAGCATTTCCTTTGGAATTTCTGTACTGCTTTTTATCAGGTCAGGTTGTTGGGTCTAAGAGGTCCAGACAGAGATTTCATAATCTCTAGTCAGACATTGTGGTCTTTTTGCACCAGGAGGGCTCAGCCTGCTGCTGCACCGCAGAAGCTCCAGCTATTTCCTTTTGTTACTGCTGCTCATTTCTCAGCAGAGGAGAGAGAGATCCCTCAAACTCCCTCAAGCCAAGCTTCTCATGCAGCTGCACCTCTGCCATCTTCTGATGATCATGTGCTGTCACTGTGATCCCTTAGCCTTTCTCCAAAGGTTGCCTCAGGTGTATCAGGTATTTATACAAACACAACGTATTTAATTCCAATCCTCTATTAATTACACACACAGGTACAGACTGGCTCAGTTTCAGATACCACTGAAATTTATATTTGAGTAATAAATGCATTCACCTGTTTAATAAATGTTTATATTTTCTCCTCTATGTAATTACATGCTGATTATACAATTACAGAAAATACTTACATATTTTGCACAATTATGCTATTACTGAAATAATGCCTGCAATAGAGCTGTGTGTGTGTGCAAGCATGTTTGGGAAATACCACCAAGCCTGGTTGCTTTGGAGTCATCCAGAGCTCGTGCAGCTCTGTGTGCTGCTGGAACAGACTGTTACACCACAGGAGTGACTGTGGGGTTGCTGTTATCACCTCTGGGTGATCTAGCTCTAGTAACAAATATGTTCAGCTTTATTATAAAACACCTGAGATTTAAGGATGATCTAACCTGATTTTGTGGTCCTGGTGCCCCTGGTTCTGACACACGGTGTGAGATGCACTTATGAACCACTGCCCCCTTTTTCTGTGGGAGTCTGACCACCAAATCTCAGTCTGTGCTTGCCCCTGCTGGGCTTAGAACTGGCCTTTATTTCACTGTGCCAATATTTCCTTGGAGCTCTTCAGGTATCTTGTGTGTGAGGAACGGGGCAGATTTGAGTCGCGACGTTGTGTTGGTGAATACAACTGCACTTGGCTCACTCTGCTCCTGGTGTTCTCATGCTTGGGGCTTCCCAGTCACTGGCTTGATACAGACAAATAAACAAACAAGCAGCAGCCTTTGATAGCATCAGCATCTGTGTTTGTGCTGATGGGGGGGTGAAATGATTCACCCAGGCTAGCACAGCCAGCAGCATCAGGGCTGGGAGCAGTACTCCTGCCTCCCACCTGCCTTTCCTGGGCTCAGCCAGCTGCCTGCACAGCACCATGGGGAGAAAAAAAGTCCTGTTCAAAGCATAAATACACCCTGCATTTTTCTGCCCCATGCTGTACAGGTCTTGCAGCCAAAGGGTTAAAAATAAATGAGTGCTTTCAGCATGCTCTGTGGAGTGTCCAAAGTCTGAACATGAATGACCAAATTGCTTTTTACTTTTTAAATTAAGGCCTCTGTCTGTACGCATGCAGCTCGCACTGCTGTTCCATTAAATAAGAGAATTTGTTCCCACTCTTATTTTTAATAGGGTATGACCCTGCCGTTCCATCTCACAACTTTACTGACATGAGATCTTATTAAAAGCAATCCTCCCCCTCTCCTCCTTGAAGTCTGAGCTTCTGATAGTTTCATACACATTGTGTTTATTTTACATACACAGCTCTGCAGCTGCTGCTTCCTTCTCCTCCGATAAATGACAGCATAACTGTTGCATCCACTATAAAAGTAAATAAAATTAAATGGGGAAGAACAATACATCTCTGGCAGAGAATAATAACTCTTTTAAGGCACGTATCTAAACTGTACAGCCTGATCTTAATTGTGAGGATAATTCTTTGTTATTTCGAGCAACTTGGAACGCGACAGCAAACGCACGCTCTTGGCAGTACATCCCGAGAGATTTCTGTGGGAACAATGGGGGGAATTCTCCCGAACTGAAAGGAGACTGAAGCATCTTTATTAGGTTATGAGGGCTTGTAGTGCGATGAGAAAGAGTGGAGGAGAATGCTACGATGTGTTGTTGTTTGGCTGGTTGATTGGATGGCTTGGAGGGTTTTTTTAGCTGGGGCTGGGCAGGATGAGGCTCTGTGTGGATGTGGGATGGGGGTGATGAGCTTTAAGTGCCAGCAAGAGCCAGGAGGCCCTGGACCAGCCTCCAGCTCTGTGGCATGCTTCCAAGTAGGGACCAAGAGTGGGAGTTTTGCTCTGTCCCAGTTGATTGTCCAGGCTGGTCCATGCTGGTCTGGTCCTGCTGCTGTCTGGCCCCAATGGGCTCCAGGGCAGTGCCCTTCTGTTGTCCTCTCTGTTTCATTGTCTCTGCCATTGCTGGTGGAGCCACCCAGCAGCAGTGTTGGTAGTTACTGGTGCTGTTTAACCATGGTTGTGGGGCTGAGGTACAACTTCAAGATGTCTATTCAGTCCTTAGACAAAAATCCTATTGAATGTGCTTGGAATTTGTCTGCAGAGATGGAAACTGATGTCAAAGCAGGCCAAGGCAAGAGAGAGAATAATGTGACTTCAGCTGAGTAAGGAAAAGACAATATTTGTGGTAGCATGGGAAATTTGAACTGATTTTGAGAATCATCCAGGTCCTTTTGGAATAAGGGAAACTATGCAGATGTGTCATCAGCTCTTCCAGCAGCTTGGTTAGTTCAGAAACCACATAGCTGAGACTTTGGGGAAGAGCAAGTTGCTTTTTTGACTGGCTGTGGGAAAAAAAGAGGATCTGGTAGAGTGACCTGAAGGAGAAAGAAATACTTCCAAGCAATGAGGAGATAGTAAAGGATGTGAGGACAAAAAAAAAAAAAATCCAGGTGATGACTTCAAACGTGTAGAAATCTTTACTTTGAAAGAGAGGCATAAAGCTACAAAAGGTGGGAAGTGCATTGTCTGTTTTGAAAGTAGCTGAGAAAGACCTTGGGAAAGATCAGGCTGGGCAGTAGCACAGCTCCTCTAAGGGAGCAGCAACAGTTGACAGTCAAAAGGATGAAGGAATAATAGCTATAAAAGGAACCAAGAAGATTTCAGAATAGGTGAAGTGGTTCTAGTGGGAGATTTGCCCTGGATGTTTCCTGGGAGATGTCTGGAGGAGGCGAAGGCAGGGCCAGCACTGCCACCTCTGCCCTCTCTGTCCTGCCACTGCTGTGGCACTGCAGCCTGGCCCTGCAGAGGGACCCAGAGCTGGCAGAGTGGGCATTTACAGCTCCTCATATGTCTTGAGGGCAGCCTTAAACCTTCCACACATCGTGTTTGCCACGCGATGGGTGTCCCTTTACCCTTGCAGTGAAAGGGCAGTGAGTTGTTTACTGTGGCCTCTGCCCTGCTGGGCTGGGCACAGCCTGGAGGCCAGGCTTGGGAGAGGCTGGGGTGAAACCTCAGCTTCCAGGAGAGGAGGAGGATGGCCCAGAGCATGCTCACGTACCTGCTCTGCAAGGCAGGCTGAGGCTGCTGTGGGTTTCTATTCCAGTGTAGCCACAGGGATAAACAAAAGGAGCCATGCTGACATGGCTGCTGGCCCAGGTGGCAGCAGGGAAAGAGCAGCTCCTTGTCCTCAGCCAACCCAGAGGAGAGGCTGAGGTACCTGCCTGCCTCGCTGGCACTGTTCCAAGGGGGAGCCCGCTCTGCCAGGCTGGAGCATTTTCTCTCTGCTCTGTTGCAGTGTGGCTGTAACACAGCATCACTCAGCTCCCCTTGGGCCAGAAAATTCCAGGCACAATCCAAGGGTAACATCTGACATTTTGAAATGATCCAAGAGGCACCAGATGTGGTATGAAAGGCAGGAGGAATCCCTAAACCTGAAGCAGTGCCTTCATTTCCTAATGCTGCATTTGGTAAATGGCAACAAGGTCATTATCGGGTCTGGTTTTGTCTTTTCATCAGGAGGAAGATTTGGAACTTTTGGAGTATCTGGTCAGGCCATTATCATACAGATGCTCCTTGCACATGTTCCAACTTGAGACAAAATGCAAAGTCTGACATTACTATTAGCTGGAGCTCATCGTTAAATAATTACATCACCAGCAAGGAGCGATCCTTTGATGAAGCTGAGAATTTCTCTGGGAACTGATCAGATTTTTCTCAGTGGATTAGCAGTGAATTAGAACCAAGGAGGTGGTGAGGACACTGAGCAAGATACCTTGCCCTGTGAATGAGGGCAGTAAATGAGGTCTGCATTTACTTGCATAAACTCCTAACCTTCCTTGCTGCAAAGTGCCACCTAGTGTTTGCAGCCCTGGCCCAGCCAGGCAGCACCGTGACAGGCTGTGAACAGCTCAGAGAGACTGAAGGGAAGGCAGACGAGCCACCAAACTGTCATTGATCCCAACCAGAGGCTACCGGTCTTTAAGATATGATTATAATAACTTAAGTGAGTGAAGTTTCTTCCTTGCATGGTGGAATAGGAGATGTTTCAACTGGGTTTAAAAATGAGCCTAAATCTCAGAAAACAAAGTGGCAGTACTGTCAGGAAACCAGTTGGGGTATTCCATGCCCAAAATACATGCCCAGTGATGTGTCAGGTTTTCAGGTGCAATGAGCATCGGGGCATTATTGATGTTTGTGAGGGGAGTGGAATTGGGCACTGCACACAGAGGGGCAAGACGGTCCCTCCCTACAAGGCACCTAAAAGAAGTGGGTGAATCCAAGGGCAGGACAGCACCTAAATTATCATCATCCACTGTGTAGGTGCATGCAAATGAGCTAATTGTTAATGCAAATTGGTTATGCAAGGGCAAATGTACTCTGCAAGCCTAAAATCAGACCCAGCAATGGCACAGTTCAGCATATAAAGTGCAAGGTTTGGGGAGGTATGGTCCACAGAAATGTTTGAATTGAACATTTGAATTGAAAATGTAGGCAAGGTAAGAAAGTGCACAAAAATAACTCTGTGTCCAGATTTGTATCTGGGGCATCTTTCTGTCCTGACTGGCTTGGAAATCTCTCTGCCACATCTGATCACCCCTGAAGCCACCCTGAGCACAGACCTCAAGCAAAACGTGGCTATTATCATCTGTTGTTATCTGCAAAGTGCTGACAGCACTTTGAAGTGCCAGAGGATTCATGCCTTGGGTTTTGCTCTTGCAGTGGCCAGGAGCAGAGTGTAATTAGCCCAAACACCATCCACAGAGCTCCCTGATAGAGAGCAGCCCTACTGACAGGGAGCAAATTAGGTCTCTGACCTAGCAAAGCATTTAACTGTGTGCCACGTTTTCAGTACGTGTATCTCTGGATTAAGACCTG
Organism: Zonotrichia albicollis; assembly: GCF_047830755.1. Lineage (NCBI taxonomy): Eukaryota > Metazoa > Chordata > Aves > Passeriformes > Passerellidae > Zonotrichia > Zonotrichia albicollis. The sequence goes on from NC_133829.1 coordinate 4,046,479, forward strand.
GATGATGTAACCTTTTGCTGCCTCTAATTTTTTTGATTGCAGTATGAAAGCACAGCTCAGCTTGCTGGCTCAGAAATCCCTGTGTATGGTGTTAATCTGCTTTCTAAACTGAAAGGCAGGGACTTTTCTGGTGTCTGGACAAAAACCCAGGGTTTCTCCTAAGCCAAAGGATCTTTCCCATTTACCTCCTTAGATTTGCTGTAGGAGCTCCCATCCCTGTGTTCCACCACCCACAGCAGAGAAATCTGTGAATTGAGAAAAGTTGCACACAGCTGTGGTAGAGGATGCTCTTTGGTGATGTTCACACTCAAGGTGAGGTTTTCAAGTGGCAGATCATCCATTACATCCCCAGGTAATCAGTGAAAATTGTTAATTTCCTCCCCGTGACATAAACCCTGTGAATCTGGTTTGCAGTCAGAGTTCAGGTAGCTTCCATTTCTAGCTGGTAGTTTTATCCCTGTCTCAATGGTGATCTCTTCTAACCAGGACTCTCTGATATGCTTTTTTTTGGAAAGCATGAATGCTATTCTAATTAACAACTACTGATTGAAAAATGATCTCAACAATATATTAGAAAAATATGCCTTCTAATATGAATTACTCATGCCCCAGTGTTCCTGCCTCAGTCACTGACTAGAATAGTTTATCCAAATGGTTACCTCTAAGACTCAAAATAATCCCACTGAACTGAGCAGTAGAAGGCAGTCCTGAGTACAAAAATAAAATCTAGCGTTTTATGATTTTAAAACGTGGTAAGAAAACCTCCAGCATTTTAGAATTTCAGATGCAGCCACCCAAGTGTTTGCCAACTGTGGTCGTTCTTTTCATTTTGGCTTCTCTTGGGCCTATGATGTGGCTCTAGTTTTACTCATTAAAGTTTCAGATTGTGCTTGTTTTGCTAACAACCGTTAGGGCAGGGGTTCTTACTCTTAATTGGCACCATCTGGAAATGAGAGGGAAATTGCTCAGGATTAATGCAAAGATGAGGGAAGACCTTGCACTTTTCCACAGTTGCAAAACTTGTCCTATTTGGAATAGCCACAACTGACCTGGGACTGGCTCGCCCTTTGTTTCTGTTGGGGGCTGGAGGGGGAAGGAAATTTTCTTCCAGGGAAAAGACAATCTCCACATTGCCAGCAGAATGCCAGAAAATAATCATTTAAAGGCAGAAAGTTGCACAATTTGGGCTGCTAGCGAGCTAGGCCTTTTAATGTAAATTGAATATCTTCATTCCCAGGTTTTTTTTTCCCAATCTTGCACTTCTTGTTCAGCATTTCCTCATTTTTTGGCACTGGTTTCCATAGCTGCCTGCAATCACACTCTCACACAGATGCCATTCCGTGTTCAAAGCACTGAATGCTACAGGGCATATTAGTGTTTTTATGCTTTAGATCTATCTTCATGTAACTTCAGAGCTCATTAATATATACCATTTTGTGTGATTAAAAAACAACCACCTGGCACGTGAGGAGCTTTAAAAAGGAGAGAGGATTGCAAGGAAAATGGCTTTCTTCTCATTATGCAGATTTTCAGCTAGACATGAGATGGGCCCAGTGAATCAATGGGCAAGGTACAACTTCTGCAAGATAATCATCCCCTGACTGCAGCCCAGCAGACTGCAGCTAAAAAAAGAACCAGAAAGAGACAAATGTTATTTGAAACGCAAAGATTTTTCATGTCATTGTTTTATAATAGTGGGCAGAAATGAGTTAAAATTCCCATGATGGTCTTTGAAGGTTTTTTTAAATCCCAGGGTGAGAAGCTGAAGGCAGGACTGAGGTGTGGAGGTGCCGGAGTGATGGGCTCAGAGTGAACATCCAAGAGCACAGACCACAGAGGTGTAAATACTCAGGCTGCTGGTGAACCACAATTCCACCCAGTTACAGCTTGAAATATTGCCTCTGAGAGTGTTGTGCCAAAAAAGGATTCTGTGTGCCAGAATGCAGTTTTTCCCTGGCTGTGGTTGCTGGCTTTGGAGGGTTGAGGTGATGAGTATCTCCTCAAATAAGGTGGAAGGGATATTTTTCTGACCATCACCTGTGACTTTTTGATCTGCTTCCTGTATAATCTTTCTGAAGACAGGGAAACTGCTGGGTGCATTTGGCATCACTCACAACACAAACATGGTCCTGAGGAGCTGGAGAATGTTTTGGTGGGAGAAGGAAGGGAGCCAGGAACAAAAATGACTGTTCCTGAGGTACCTATAATGCTGAGGTGCATGTTCTTCAGTGGATAAAGCAGGGAGATGCTCCCCCCATCCCTTTGATGAGTCATTATCTCTATGAAATGGCTTTCCAGAAAAAAAGATTTTAGGATTCATTTTAGGATGGCTGGGAATATGCTGTTGTTGCATCTTGGGCAACGGCAATAATGGAAAATCTGATGTATAATCCACCCAATGCTCACTAAAACCTTCCAGAAATGGACAAGCAAACACATTTTCCCTGCCTTAATCCAGAGGTTGTGCTAAGGGGTGTGTGACTTGAGTAGCAATGCAGCCCCTGGCAGGCTGGGAGTGATGGGGAGCTCCATAAAACCCACAGCCACTCCGTGCATTTCCTCAGTGCTGGGCAGCTCTCACCCCTTTTCCCTTCACATTCAAAGGGATGTACTGATTATATGCAACTATGACTATGATTATATGCAAATTGTGGCTAATGTATGAAATGAAAACCCCTGCCTGATGGCACGGAGATCCGAGGCAGCCACTCCGCAATTACCGCGGATTCTGCCGGGCGTTGCTCGCTCCAGCACAATACCCTGCACAGGCAATTTACTGCAGAGGTCATAAAAAAATCTCATTAAACCCACACCGTTTAAGGCAGGTAGCTTGTGCTTAGTGCAAAGCCTCGGGGGCTGCCTGGGTGGCTGCCCAAGGGAGGAATCCCTCTCTGGTGTGCGGAGCAGCGCGCAGGGAGAGGCAGAGGCTGCCGAGCTCCATCTGCTCCTGCCCTGCCCAGCCAGGATGGAACCGGCTGTGGAGAGCTCAGATGAGCTGCAGGGAGCCCAGCAAGGCTATGGAGTAGCCAGCAGCCTGAGTTTAATCGCCATTGCTTTCCTGGGGGCCTTGGCACAGGGGGATTTGTTGGGCGTTCTGCAAGATGCTGGCCCAGCTCCTCCAGGTGCTGCAGGGAGCAGGCAGGGCCAGGTGGCAGCGGTGCCAATGTGCTGATGGTGGCAGTGCCACCAGGCTCCTGCCAGGGCTCTGCCAGGGAGCCAGAGCTCTCCTTGAGAGTGTCATTTACTGACAGCCCCAGCTGTCCTGTCCCCTGTTTGCAAGTGGCAGTGTAGGAAATGGGAAGATGGAAACTTCCATAGGTACTGAAGGGTTTGATTCGCAGCCTTGGAAGAAGCTTGGATTGATGTAAAAATAAACGTACAGAGTCATTAAGCAGAAAAATTATGAATTTGTTTCTATAGTTGTAAGTGAGAATTTGCCTTAAGTAAGAAACTGTTTTGAGTAAGTATAGTGTAATATGTAATTTATAGTGTAGTAATGTAATTGTACAGAGTAAGCAAAGAGTCCAGATGTTATAATAGAAGTATATGTGTGTATGTGTAAGAGTAGCCCATTGGATAAAAGCATATGCAGTGCAGCAGAATTAAGTTATAAGGTGATAGGTCAGAAAAACAAAACTGGCAACTTTCCATTGGATTAGAGTGTTATTGTATAGAGTTGCCTTATAATGAAGAAACTTGTGACTGCCTTGAGCTATGGCCGAACTCTTACTCCTCTAAAATCTCACAACCTTTGAGGCTGATGTTTACCTGAGTAGTAAATTTTTAGCCCAATATTAGTCCCTCCCTTTCAATCAAGGCATTGATAATAACAGCAGAGGCTCCCACAGAGGTGCCACAACTGTGCCAGTCAGGGTGAATCAGCTCTCCCAAGGGCACCACCGGGGTGCTCTGCCTTGTCACCACAGGGGTGGCATCAGGGCAGCCCATCTCCTGCCACGGGTTATCAGTGAGAGAGGGAGGAGCTGGTGCTCCACGGGAAGTCCTGAGCTGGTCAAGAGCTTTTAGGAAGGAGCAGCCCAGAGATGATCCAGGGAAGGTTGTTCACATCCCTGTGACTAAAGGCTTGGCTCAGTTCAAGAGAAAACGAATGTAACTGGGCATTGAAAGAGCCCAACAAAACCTCATCTGTTTACTGACTTTTTTCCCAATATAATTACAATGTATGTTTAAAATGAGTTAATCGTCTCTTCCCACAACACCCTAGTTCATCCTTCCTTTTCTTATTTTTTCTTTCACCTATAAACTTTGTTTTCCATTGGGATATTACGATTTACAGAAAATATTTGATGTTGATGGGGAGACAACACCAGGGTATCAGTTTACCCAAGGTGAAATTTTTGTGTATACAGAGAGAATTTAACCTCAAACGCTCAGTTCACATATCCATGTGTGATTTATATCGCCTCAGGCTCTGAGGCAGAGTGAACATTGACACCCTTTGATGTTGAAAGAAGCCTAGTGACTGGCCTTTGGAGAGATTTGTGATGTCTCTATCAGCCTGTCAATGGAAAACCAGGCAGCAAAGCCAGGCCCCCTAAAGATTTCAAGGCCTTGTAGGCAGAGGGATTGTGTAAGCATTTTACTTCCACCGAGTGCTCGAGAGGCTGAGCCTACACAGTCAGGCTAATTGAGTGCTTACAGGGCCCTGGTCTGCAGTTGGCATCTGCACAGCTCTCTGTGACCCTTTCAGCCCAGGAAAGGTGCCAGTGTCACCAAAATAGGGACATTTGGCAGCTACACACCCCTGGAGTGCTGAGGTTTCTGTTGCTGCCTAGTAGGAGAGTGATAACCTATGGCTAAAGTAAGAATGAACCTGGATTATTAGAAATGGAAAACATTTTCTTGCGTTTCTTGAGAGGCAGAAAAGCTTTGCCCAAAATTTCTGCTTATTTCTGTGGTATGGGATTTGCCCAGAGAAGTTTTGGATGTCCCATTCCTGGAAATGCTGGAGGCCAGGTAGGATGGGGCTTGGAACAGCCTTGGCCTAGTGGAAGGTGTCCATGGCAGGGCAGTTGGAACAAGGTCATCTTTAAGGTCTATTTCAACCCAAACAATTCTGTGATCCTATGATTCCATGAATTCATGGAACAAAGTAGTCTTGAGTAAGTTTGACAGCTCACAGAGGAAAGGGAAATGCTGCAATGCACAATAAAAAGGAAACTGCACTGCACTTCCCTGGGACAGGAACAGATCGTGCACCAAGGTTTGCAGTGGGAAACAGATGGCAAGAAAGAACAGGATCTGATGCTCCTTGTGAGTCAAATTCCCAGAAAATGTGTTGAGTAACACTTTAGAAGATAGAATTCAATGCAGTGCCTATAGATTGGGGAAATGGCTTGAAAACAGTAATATGTGATACAGTAAAGACAGTGTAGGATGGTTTACACAGAATCAGGGAATGCTGGCTAGGCAGACCAGGAGCTGAGGATTACTGGGGATTATACACTCAAGATACATCTGAAATATGATGCTGTTGCCAAAACAAAGGACCAGTGTCCCATGCTCACATTGAGGCTGAGAGCTCCTTTGGATCAAAGTGTCCAAGGCTGCAGCTCAACAGGACCATCCAATTCCCTGGAAACTAAACAAGGTGTGTACCACTTGCCAAAGCACTCAGGCATTGCTTGTGAGGGAGAGACTGTGGCAGCCAGAGCCTGAATCTGCTTCCTGGTGGTTGAGAAAATGAGCTGAAGCTGCAGGTAACTCAGAAGCAGGGACAAAAATGAGCAAGGGTCTCAGTGAGAAGTGTCACTAAAAGCCTTGCTCTGATGATAGCTGCTGTGACACAAGGAGAGGAATCACAGTCAGATTGCTGCTTTGTGTCTGGTTAATTTGACATGCAATTGAAGTAAAAAGTTGTAAAATGCATTTTTCTGAAGCCAAATTTTGCTGGACAGTGAGGCAATTTGAGAAATATGGCAATAAATTTCTCTGCCACTCTGGCTGCAGCACTGAAAAACACCCACACCTACAGCATTAGCAGTGCCATGTATTGTCCTTAACTTGTTCTTGTCCCTTTGGAAAATCCAGCACAGCACCATCCTGCCCTGTCTCTTCCCTTGTGCCCTTCAAGTGAAAGGACAGTGAAGTTCCAGGCTTAAAGGCTGTGAGCAGAAAATCTGAGGCAGGAGAGCAGATATCCACAAATTTGCCTCAGTGGGAAAGTGGAGAATAATTGTGGGTTCTGATTTTCCAGGGAGCCTCTGTGGGGAACTAATAGTCTAGACTTGTCCTTTTTGAGGCCTAATTACGTCTCTGTCAAGCTATAAAAACAACAGTCTGTGGCATCACAAGGGAAAATGAAAGCTATTGGCCTGTGTTCTGCATTTAATAGGATGTCAAATCTAAAGCACAGTCTGACTGGTTTTTGACTGGGGTTAGCAAAGAAAACGCAACTAATTAGGCTGTTTCTGAATCTCCCTCTCTGCCTAATGGCTGTGGACTTGCAAATTGTAACACACTGGGAGTCCCAAACCCTCTGATCAGTGCTGCTGTCTGAGGGGAGGGGTCTCTCCCACTGGTGGGACTCAGGCTCCACCTGAGCAGTGTCACAGAGTGGGGACAGTTCCCTGGCAAGTGCCTGGTGCCATCACACCTCTCTGTGCTCCTTGGGGAGTGACAATGTGCTGTAGGTGAGCCAGGTTTTACAGCTTGCATTGGTGATTAATTTCCAAGCTCTTTGAGGATGAAGGAGAGCTTGGAGAGTACCTTGGGTACAAAATGCAGCCTTTATTCTCTGGGTATCACAGTCCCTGAATTGAGGTAACACACAGTGGTCCCTAACATGCATGAAGAGGCATGGAACTTAAAATTCACCCCAGAATACCCCAGACATCAAATGTGTGTACTAAAGCAGTTGGTCTCAGCCTTTTTCTGCCCTTTGATGACCTGCTTTTCCACCCTCACCCAGGTTCTGATCAGTAACTCAGCTCCCAGGCTCTTGGAGCTGCCTCCTCCCTGTTTGCAGCCCATCCTAAGCCAGCACCAGAGGACAATGAGCTCTAGAAACCCTGAGACAACAGGAGGTTTTGGCCTATATTTAAATGACTAATGCATTAATAATTATACCTTGGAGTCTTCTGTGTCAGGGAGTATTAGATGTCCTAATGCCTTTCTTTATCTTTTGGAAGTTTGAGGGGTTCTTTTTCATGTTGCAATAATTTCTTGGAGAGAACTGCAGCAGCTATGAGCTCCTTTTACCTTTCCCTTGTCAGCTGCCCTCATTCTGAACCAACACGATGCTCAGCTGGCTCCTCATGTTTTACAGATGAACTGAAATTAAAGTGGAATTTGTCCCACTGTGAGAGAAAGGAAAGGAAGAGGAAAAAACCCAAAAAACTGTCTAGAAGATTTTTCATGCAAGTCCCACATCCTTAATTTTGCCATCTTTTTGACACAGAAATCTGATTGTCTTCTGCTCAGACATTCTGGGGTGCTTTTCTGGTTTTCATTCTTCTTGTCTGACTTTGGGTTAGTCAGGAAACCACCAGCTTTGCCTCACAGTCAGAAGTGAACACTGTAATTCAAACTCAAAGGACATCAGTGGGCAGGAAAAGCATGTGGCCTCAAAATGGGGATATTTTGATGTCATTTCTGCAAAGTCCTGCAGAGGGATTTGAGTCAGGAAAGTTCAGTCAATGAGTCCGTAGGAAAATGAAAGGTCTTTCCAGGAGTCAGCCTGAAAAGAAAATAAAAAGGGAAAAGAGTGTAAAAGGAGAAAGGCTTGCATAATCCAAAGGAGCATAGGAATCAGAGAGAAATGAGAGCACCTGGATCTCCTTGGTGACTGCCAAAATACAGTGTGACATCTCCTCAACACTCCTATGGAGATTTGAAGCCATATTTTTCCAATAACTGCACACTAATTTCACCCACAAATAACAGTTTCTGCAGGCACAGCTCACTGTGCTGTAAAGTGAGTCCTTCCCAGGCTGTAGCTGGAAAAGAGACTCAGAGCAGCTTGGGAGCAGTACTGGAAGCAGTAAAACCTTGTCTGGGCAGATCATTCTTCTCCAGCTTTGTAGAAAGATCCTAACTTTGATGGACCAGCAGGTGACATAGGCAAATATCCACTGTGGCAGTGGCAAGGAAGGAAAAAGGACTTTGTCATGACCTGGAAATGTCATTTGTAGAACTGATCCCATTAAAAATGTGGGTGCCAAAGCTGTGGCTTTTCTATGGATTATTCCCAATGGCCACCAGCTTTGTTAGGAAGACATTTGGGCAGGAAGCAGTAGCTTCATTTTGGATTAACCCAGGGTATGGCCATGAAGATGCCAAGTCCTGCCTGGGCAGGGACCAGTCATGAGCTCCTTTCTGGGGCCACCTTCCCAAAAATTACTGAGGAGCTGCCCAGATAAGGCCTCCAGCTTTATTTTCCAAAAGATCTTAACCTAAATCCCCATTTAAGTCTTTCTGAATCTTGGTTGAGGTGGATTTGTATGTTGTGCTTAAATAATTTCCCACTCATGAGCTCAATACCCCCCAGCTGGGCATTTCTGCCAGCTGGGTGAGGATCACCCCTCTCTCTGTGAGTATTGGGTGAGTTAGGCAGCACAGGGAGAACAAAATGAGAAATTACTGCTTCTGAGGGGATGATCAGTTTGTTTGCTGTCCCCCACCAGCTCTGTCCTTCTGCAGACGTTCGCCAGGGTTTCTCCAATCAGCACCAAAAGCTTCCAGGCTGCCCCATGGCCCATCCAAGCACTGAGGCAAAGATTGTGTAGAAATGTTGACCTTGACCAAGGCAGTCAGAAATTGCAGCTGAAATAGAGGCTGCTTGCAAAGGGAAGGAGGTATTAATAACCACACAAGTCTTCAAATTTAGCACTAAAAGTTATAAAACTGGAATTCAGGAGGTGGGAGGGTTTGGGGTTTTCCCCATCTGTGTGGCTTGAAGGGGTTGGAAGGGACATGCTGCTCAAATCAAGGATCGCTTTTGCCTTTTGATCCATGACATAAAGATGACATAAAACGTACCCCTGCGAGTTGCCATGTAAATGAATCCAAATCAAATCATGCACAGGGAGCAACAAAGCAGCCCAGCCTGCTCTCCTCTGTAATGTGGGCATTTAATTTGTGCACAGAAATCCCAGGAACTGCAGAAAGCCAGGGCTGTTTCACACGCACACCTCCACACAAACCTCCCTACCGCAACAAATGATTTATTATTTTTTGGGGGAGGGAAAAAAAGGTCCTCAAATCCGTGTTTGGGCCGCGGTACAGATTCCTGGGCTTACCAAACGCCAAGGCCGAGCAGAACAAAGAGATTTGCATTCTAAGTGATGCAAAGCAGCCGGCAGCGTTTGAATGTTGTGTTTGCTCTGTGATGTCTTCATCAGGCGCTCAAAGGCAGCGGCTCTGGCAGCTCGGGTCCCCTCGAGCCTGTCAAACTCCGTTTCCATGGTTTTCCTCCAGGCAGCACCATCGGCAGACAGCGCGCAAGCGGACCCCTGCAACCTGTTCTGAGCGCTGCCTCTGATGTAGGGCCCCAGAGCGGGCATCAAACCAGCAACAAGCAGCAAGAAAATAACAATTTTGCTTTTCGCAGGTGTCAGAGCGGCAAACAAAAGGCTGTTTGTAAAGGATGCAACATCCCCTTTTTGTCAGCCATGGCAGTTTAAAGTCAGCCGGGCAGCGGTCGGGCTGCGGAGGAGGTTTTGGAGGGGGTGTGCTGTGAGAGACAGAATTCAAATTGTTTCCTCTTTAATCTTTTAGCCTCACTAAACAGGGCCTTCTCATCACCAAACTAATAGCTGTTAATGGCACCCCAGTTGTTCCATGTGAATCAATGAGGGCTATTTTCTTGAGACAATTGTATTCTTTTCCAGACAAAGAATCAGCTCACTCTTCTCTCACCTTGAAATGCATGCTTTCATTTAGATAAAAAGTTCAGAATATTTCAATATTCATATATATGAATAGAAGCCACATATATTCATAGAATCCATATTTGAGCAGTGATGCTGCTCAGATTCAAGAGGTGAGAAAGATGAATCTGTGATCTTTTGCCACTGTGTGCAGTGATGACATGGAAGCCTGTGCTAAAAGAGCAGAGGTCAGCAGAGCTGATAGCCAGCCCCAGCTGGACCAGTGCATTTGTAAATACTGGTCAGGGTGCTGCACCTCCTGGTGCCTCAGTTTCACCATGTGTGAAATTTGAATAATGATTTATTTCCTCTCTTGTGAAAGACATGGAGATGGAGTATTTGCCCAACCATGATGTAAAGCTCATGGTTACCCCTGTGGCCTTCATGACTGGAGCCAATGCAAATCCCTCAAGGGACAGTTTTCCATTAAAGAAAACTGATGGATCAGATGCTGTCCAAGTTACAAGAGAATCTGCCTTTCCCTACCAATTATCTGATTTTATCACAGCTGCCTGGGGAGGCTCTGGGAGCCACTGGTCTCCTTGGCTCCTGCTTCCTTTGCTGTGCATCTGCCAAGGCAGGGAGAAGCCAGAAGTTGGGAGCACTGGATCCCAAGCTGCCTCTTTGTTTCTTGCAGAGGAAAGGCTGCAGTGGGCAGTTGGTGTTACAAGAATTATGGCTTTAGTGCAGGTCAGCTGGGTGTTTACAACAATAGGACACTCATCAGGGATTGCCACATCAGGGCTTTTTCTTTCCACATCCCTACACTGGAAGTCAGCAAGCTGTAAGGATGGTGGTCCAGGATTCCTGGCTCTTCTGGGGCTTTGAGGTTCCTAGCTGCTCTTTGGCTATCTAAAAAGAAGCCACAATGTTGTGTTCCAGCTCCTGATTTCCCACTGCCTTGGAGACACATTTTTGTTTTCTTTAATGGAAAAGGTCAGTGTGGTTTTGCCCCAAATTAGTGGAAAAAATAGCCAAGTCTCACAGAGAACAGAGATGCATTTTTCTGTAGATCTTTCTACCTAAAACCCTCTTGTTCATGGTTTGAACTGAAATTATCCCAAGTACATTCAGCAAATGCTGTTCCTGTCCTCAGAAAACTCACCTCCTACACTTCTATCTTCCACAGCCTGATTCAATACTGAAACTATAATTATGTGGCTCATTATTTATTGCACAGCATCTGCATGTGGAGCAGACTGAAGGCACTTGGTGTGTTTGGAGGTGCTGAAAGTGCCAGGGAGCAGATACAGGGGGCCCAGCTCTGCATCTGAAATCCTGCCCTGACCCTGAGATTAAATGAAGATCTGTAGAGAAATTGAACTTAAGATTGAGAAGGTTTCCATACCATTTATGACATATTGGTTATTGTAATGGTTATAATTTTATTAAGACTTTAATTTATCTGTTAAATAAAGGCAAGGCAATTTATAAATTAATAACATTTTTATTTACACCACTGATCAGCATCAGAACAAGGCCAGGTACATCCATATTGATGGTATAGGCAAAGCATTAACAAATCTTGGCATTGCATTTGAGCTTTCTGTGGCCTAGGAATAGTTAAACTCCTTTTCCACTGATAGAAACAACACGTTTGTTCTCAGTGCATTACTGTGCAGTGCTGGATCTGCTCTGACTTCCTCAAGAGTGCAGAGCAGAGCAAGGGCTCAGGGAAATGAGCAGTGGCTGGCATGAAGGGACGGGGTGAAGCTGCCACAGACTCTCACAGTGATTTCTTTTGATCACAGGAACTGCTCGTGACTTTTGTTCGGCGTCTCATGGCAAAAAAAAATCCTCTGGTGGAAAAAAATTGTGTCTGTGTCACAGCAGAGTCAGGAGCTGGCAGTCCTAGTGCCTAGTCCATTTTTTTTTAATGAATAGTTGTGTTTGCAGGGTACTGCATGATCATACAAAGTGTGGCTTTGTATTGTTTCCCAGTTTTGAAAATGTCTGTAAGTGGTGTGGGTTAGAGCAAACAAGAGGCAAAACAGAGCTGACTTCATTCAAGGATGGTTTGGAGCAATACTCCTGTGTAGTAGGGGAAAGGGAAAGTGTCTGGGGAATTACTGGAGAGAATTGGGAACAGCTGCTTTAAAATGAAGACTTTGGGGAAAAAAAATCATCTTCTCTGTATGGTTCAGCTCCACTGTTATTTGTGATGGGACTGAGCTGGAGGGAGGGAGGCTGATCGAGGGGTGCTCGCCTTGCATTCTCCCCACCACTGTGTGAACATTATCATGAAATCAGGAGATTTACAGATGTATTTATTTTGGAATAAGAATACTCATTTCTGGTTTGGAATAAATGTCTCCAGAGCTGGACTTGACACCTTGTGCAGATAAGATTTGAGGGCTGTACTGATCTATATGGAGAAACAGGCTGCAAGTGTGGGAGGGGAGAGCCTTACCTGGGAAGGCACTGCTTACCCCAGCAGAATAAAACTACAGGGGAAGAAAATATTGTTATTCTGGAATGAGATTATGCACATTTGCCCCAGGAGCTGGGCAGGGAGAAGCACATTAACTTCTTGTGTGCTGGGATCCAGGTAGCACCCTTGAGCCCCATCACTAAATTATTCATTATTCTGTAGGATCACTCTCCTTTGGATGTATTCCCAGTCACATGCACTGATTTAGCACCACCTCCATCGCTATTATTTTATTTTCTATTTTTAATTTTCAGGCTAATAGAGAAAAGGGGGTTTTTATGGGAGAGAAACAGTCTGCACTGTTACTCTGCCAGTAAGTAGGGATTTATGATGTAAGAAGTCTTTCTAGTCTGTCAGATTAGTATTATTCTTTGGAATCACGCTTAGGAAAGGTGAAAAATAAAATCAGAAAGGACAAAGAAGTTAGCCCAGCACAGTGTGTGTCAGGTATCCTGAGCAGAGAAAACACACTGAATAACACACTCAGGGTGAAACACAAGTGGGAAAAAGTAATTTTATCTCAGCACTCGCTTTGGCTGACTTCTCAGTTGCCAGCATATTAATGGCTCTTCCCCTAGCAACTACAGAGCTTCCAACATGCAACCATTCTTTGGTCATAAAGACAAAAAATGGAGTTTGCCAGAACAGAGCTACCCCATTCTGGGCTGCTGACAACAGTCCCAGACTGGCCATATGCTCTGCTGCTCTCACAAGTGGTACAGCAACGTTTTTGCTCCTGCTGGTGCTGGTGGTGTCCCTGTGGTTGTTACTGTTCCCATCCAGACCCTCTGCTCTTCCCTGGAGCTCCTGCCTGCTCTGTTTCAGGCTGTACCACAGCAATGTCACAGCTCCTGAGAGAGCAGATGCAGCTCTTGTCGCATCCCTGGTGGCACGGCCTGTCTCACTTCATTCCTTCAAACAGCTGTTGTGGGATGGCTGTGGGGCAGCTGGGGGTGAAAGGGACATGGGCAGGTCTGGCCAAAGGTGGGGGACTGGTCTGTGTCCAGCAGGGGGAACAGAACCTTCCACCTTTGGGCTGAGAGCAGTCCCTTTTCAGTGTGTGTGTGTGTGATCCATGAGACGGGGAGTGGAGAGTGAGGTGGGAATGGACAGGCAATTCTCGGCTCCTACCCAGCAGGAATTCAGGGCTCTGAAGGATTTGGTAGTGGTGTCTCAGCGAGAGCCATGGGATTTGGGTTTTCTCTGCATGTGTGTGTTAGCTGAGCCTCCAACACTAAAGGCTGAGCTTTCCTCACAGCACGGCTCACGAGCAGCTTCAACCCCAGCTGCATTTTAAAGGGGTGATCCCTTTTCCTCCTCCATCTCTCAGCTAGACCCCCCCTATCCTCCTCAAGCCCAGCCAAAATCTAATAATGGAGCAGGCCATGTGGGTAAAGACCTGCTGCTCTTCCGCAGGGGAGCAGAGGTTGTGATGGTGGCCTCACCCCTGACTGGCATTATCACCACTAACTCTGCATTGAATGTCCTGATGTTTAATTCCCTGGGGAAATCTGCTGACCCGGGGGTTCCTGATGCAGTGGAGAAGCTCAGGTGAGCAGCAAAGCTGTGGGTGTATCAAACCACTAATTTCTACCTTTAGCCACCAGCAGTAGAGGGAGAAATTTCATTGTCCTGATTCCTTTCCAAGGAAGACAAGAGTCGACAAAATACTAGGTTCTTTCCACTATTAAATCTATTGTCTTCCCAACCCTACTCTTATCACAATTTGCTGTGCTTTCAGAGGAAGAGATTCAGTGCTACATGCTGTCTTTGGGGTAAGGATTTTTGTGTTTATCTGCACGCTCACTGCCAAGGCAGATAAGAGACTTTATTCTCTACATTATCACTATTTTTCTTCTTCCTAGGAGCCAGGCTGATTTTAGAAAGAGGGGTAAATATTTGAGCTCGTTGTGCAGACCTAAAGTGAGGCTCTGGGTCTTTTTATACTTATTTATAACCACTAAAATAATCAGCTTTAAGAGGCTTTTTCAGCTTTTTGGGCTAAAACCTTCCCTTATACTGATCTTTGCTTGCTCTGTTCATTATTCTGTGCTAGACTCTTCCCTCCCCTGATTGCATGTTATCACCTTCAATGGAACAGCTGTGTCATTGCTAAAGGGTGTTAATCTTCCCCTACCTAACACCTTATTGACAGCCAGAGTCACCGAGGCCTCCAGTCTTTTCTGACTTGGGTGACTTCTCAAAAAAAGCTTTTTTTAAAGCTTTTTTTCATTTTGTACAATCCCACCGCAGTCTGACCTGGAGATGTAACCACAGCCTGGCACAGCCAGGGCTGGGAATGTTCTGTATCAGTTCCAGTGATTTTAGCCAGCAGAATATTCCCTAACAATGTCAAGGGACAAAGAGCCCCAGCTAATCAATAAGCACAATACCTATGGCACATGGGAGCCCAGAATAGAAGCTGCTCAGGCAGGTGGGACAGCTGGCTTGAATTTTTATGTCGTGGTGGTGAAAGGCACCACAGCTTTCAGTGAGACAAGAGCAGTGCTGACAGTGACAGATCCCCTGCTACATTGTGCCACCAAACACAACGAGACACTTCAGTTTTTCTGATAGTTTTGTAATAGTCTGGAATTAGTCTAGAATCTGAATTTTTTTTTTCTGAATTCCCTTTCTGGGCTGCCCTGCAGCTTCCAAGGTCACCTTGACTTTTTGGAGATCTGGAGTGCTGCCCTGAGTCTAGAAAGATCCTGGGCACATTTGTGTGCTGAGGTGATTGCATTAAAACAGATCTCCCTTAAAACAGCCAGCACAGAAATGGGTATCCTGGTTGGGATTTCTGCCATCCCATAAATGCTGGGTCCAAGGGGATCTTTTCCAAACACAGCCTGCCATGCAGTGCAGGAGCTGTATGAAACACCCTTCTTTTAGTCTTTACACTCCTGACTATTAAATAGATAAAGATATTCAGATTTATCCTTCCTGTGTTCAAACACAGCCCTTAAAGTTGGGAAGAAACACAACTGAAACACAGCTGAAGTTGGGAAGAAATTGCCGTTTCCTCAAAAGTCAATGGAAAGAGATCAAAATCACTGAGCTCTCTGGTGTCACCTCATAGAGGCTTCCCATGGGTGACACAAGAGACCTCAAGCAGTGGTACCAAACAGGAGATGTGAAACAGAAAATCACTGTCAGTTGTTCTGATCTCTTACAGCCACTGCAGCAGAGCTGTGGCCACCAGAAGAAGGACCCGAGCAGCCTCCTGCTGATATAACCTCAATTTCCCACCAAGCCTGAGCATTTCTGACAGCTGAAAGCATTTACCAGCAGACTGCTGAGCACATCAAGATGGATACAGTTCTCTTGCTGTTTGGACTGGAAGGTAAGTCCAGAAAAAGGAGACAAATGGGATCATAAAACAAATGTAGCATTTATTTTATACTGCAATTTTTTCATCATACCTTTCCAGTATTATAAAGGCAGAAGGGGTTTGAGTACAGAACTGAGAACTGGGAGTGAAGCGGCTTTTGCAGGACTTGAACTGATGATCTGATTGTAATCCCAATGTAACTGGAATTATATAATTGAATATGATAATTAAATTTATTAACCTGGTCAAAACTGGGGCAGTACCAGCAGGAAGTTCTGTGCCCAGAACAGCTGTATCTTCCAGCCCTTGTACAAGCACTCACCTGATGGTGTCATGTCCTAGCTGAAGATAAATCTGCTGGCTGTGACTGCCAACTGACCCCCACAAATAGTGTATTCCCCTTCAGATACACCTTCTGTGGGGCAGCAGTCCCAAATATCCTGCAAAGCCACCAGCAGGTTTCTTTCAGGCATGAACTTGGCCAGTGACATTCTCAGGCTGGCTTGGCCACTGTAGTCACTGGAAGAGCAAGGCCAACACAGGGTGTCAGTAATGAAAGAAACACAGAACCCCAGGGAAAACATGAACATCAGGTTATTTGGGCACCAGCTGATCCCTGATCAATAGTGATGTGGCTTTCAGAAAGCAGAGCTGCATTAACACGTGCTGAGATGCTGCTGTTGCTCGGGGCGGCGCCACACGTGGGTGACAACCGAGCTCAGTGCTCTGGAGCCCACAGCAAGGCACAACAGGCCAGACAACAATTGCTGTTCCTTTTTCTTTGGTTTTGCATGAATTACCTGCTCAGCTCAGCCTTAGCTGCCTGAGCCCTGGGCAGCTGAGCTGCCTGGGCAGCACCACGGCTTCAGTCAGGCCATTGCTCCCTGCCCTGTGCTGGTTTGATACAGCCACAAATTACAAACGATTCTTTTTCCCATCTCATGAGAAGGAAACCCATCAAAAACTGGCTGAATATTTGATCTCACCTAAAATGAAAGAGAAACACGCTCAGCCTGGAAATGGGTTTGCTTCAGGGTGTCGGCTTTGTTCGCTCTGACCAAACTCTGTGCCCAGAGCTCCCAGCCAGGCAGCCAGGAGAACTCTGAATGTTATTTAAAGAATTGGTCAGATCACGGTGGCCTGAGCCTCTCGGGGCTGGATCAATCTCCCTGGCACAGCAGCCGTGCTGAGCTCGGCTCCAGGCCCATTCGTGTAGAGCGATGCCATCCAGTGGCTGCTGCGATCCATCACAGAGCCAGCGGCTCCTTCCCCAGGCGCATTCCCGCAGCAAAAATGCCTCTGCTCCCGTGGTTCCCAGCTCAGGCATTTCACATTAAAACGCTGCAACTTCATCGTGATTGCTTCCCGCTTCTTTGGCTTTTTGCGTGTAAAACTCAGGTATGTTTTAAGTTGCAGCGGCTCGAAAATGTTTCATAGACATTCAGGGGGAAATAATATTTTACATGTGTAGCCCCAAGTACACAAATTTGTCATGAGGCTCGGGTTTTGGTGTGGGGAGTGATTATATGGAGTCACGTGGAAAATTATGCTGATTTTTGAGGCAAAAATATCATGAATGAATGAAACTTTCTCTGCTCAAAGGGCAAGAGGTACTGAGTCACTCAGCGGGACATTTTCCCTTGAAGGAAATGCCCAAGGGGAAGGATGATCAAGGGATGGGCTGGGCAGAACCTTTCTCCATCAATGTCACACTTTAAAGAGCCCCACTATTGCCAGCTACCCAAGGGCTGGACATTTTGGGGGTAGAAAGCTTTAAACCTGCTCAGCTACATCCCCTCTCTTTCCATCTCCCTAAGAGCCAGCATCCCACAGCAGCCCAGGCCATCCTTCCCTAGTGACCAGATAAAATGTCAATGTTTTTGCCTGTTGCACTGCCCAAGTCAGCTGCAATTGCATGGTTTGGATGATGGATCACCCCAGGCCCTATGACCTGTGGGATTTGGAGCATCCCTGGACCTTTCCAGCTCAGGGGATCCAAGCCTCCGTTTCTCTTGGAGCTTTTGCTGTTGCCAGTGATGCTCCAGCTGTGCCTGCTGCTGCTGCTGCTGCTGTGTTTTGGTGCTGCTGCTCCTGCTCTGTGGTACAAATTCCAATCAGGAGCAACAAAGCCCACGGGGTGCTGCTGACAACAGGTGTCTCATTAAACATCTCTCAACCTTACAGGCATTCACATTGACAAGAACCAAACTCACACTCAATCACAGCTTAATCACAGCCAAACTCTATTAACAAGTCATACTAATTACCAACTTCTAACAATTTCTCAGGTTCAGAGGCAAAATATCCTTTCTTTATAGATGAAAACAGACTTGTGATACTCCAGCTCTGGCCGTAATTAGGTCCTTTTAGACAAAATGAAACTAAAATAAAAATCCAGACGGGTCCCTTTGTGATAGCGGTCCTGGAAGTGCAGTTGTACAATGAGATGTTTTGTTTGTTTTAATTTTGTATCTGCTGTGTTGCCCACAAGGGTCCAATTAGCTTGTTACAGATGCTTGTATCAGTTTTATCCACTTGTCTTTTTTTTTTTTGGTTCTTTTTTTTTTTTTTTTTTTTTTTTTTTATAGAGGGGTAACTTGTAGCACAGATTGCTGGCCTGCAGGCATCCAGAGATCAACAACCAGCTTTCTGTGATACCAAGCCCCCTGTGAAACAGACAGCCCTTACCCACAGCATTCATAATGCAGAGGGTAAAACAAATAGAGGGGAGGGAGGAGCTTGTGCTGGATTTTGGATTATCATGGAATAATCTCATGTGTTCAGAAATGGCCTGAAGGTGGCAATTCTGCCATGGCTAAGAATAACTCTGACAATCTTTGGCTGCTACACCTTGGAAATTGAAATGTAGTTTTGGTTTTTTTTTTAGACAGTGTGCAGCAAAACAGAAAGCTCTGAAGAGGTGGCTCTGAATTGTACATGTCACTATTTACTCCTGTCCCCTGGCATGCTCAGCTCATGTGCAATTCCAGGCTAACCTGGACACTCTCCTCCATTGTGTGGCTGTGTTGAGTGCCCAGGCACTTGAGATCTCACTTGTATAATCGATACACTCACAAAAGGGAACATATAAATAATGGGAAGAATCTGACTTGAACTGACACTGCAGGGATCACAGTGAGGGCTAATGCCTCATCCTTAACTCATGCTGCTGCTGCAGAGGACAAAAACACACACCACATTAAGGGCTAACATCAGATTTCCCAGCATTTTCCAAGCAGTGTGGTTCAAGGCACTCTGAATACCTATGGTGCAAAATCCAGGAGCTGCTTGTCTACCTGTTATTTGGTTTAGTTGCTGTTTGCTTTTCCTTTCCTTAATTTTAAAGGGAATTAATATCTCCCCTGGAGGAATCTAAGTGAGGCAGCTCATCAGAGACTCACCAACCTGAGGCTGAGCATCAGCAGTTATTGGTACCTCTGGCACAGGCAGCTTTGGATGAACACTGGATCCCTGAAACTTCCAGGAGATGCCTGCATTGCCTGGGCTAGGTTGGTGCCATGTGGAACCTCAGTTTTCCTTGCTGTGGAGGCTCTGTGGACCTACAGGTGCCCAAAAGCAGCAGGGTGGCACCCAGCCATGGAGGAGATGGGGCAAACCCACCCACCTTCCCTCCCCACAGGCTCCATCCTTGGCTTGCCCATGCTGTCAGAAATCAACTGAGACCCTGGTGTGGTCAAGTGTCACATGCAGAACAGGGCAAACTGATCCAAAAATATTGTTACCTGGCAAAACCAGAAGGTTTAAGGTGCTGAAAGCTTTGTCTTGCAGGAGTACAGTCTTCTCCTGATGCTGACCAGGTGCACTGGAGTGATGAGCTGCCAGAGGGTGGGGCACAGGACACCAGGGATCAGCACGTTGTAAAAGCATAACACATGGCAAAGCCTTTTCTGCACCTCTCATGCCACTGAAGGTGAGTTCCTGAGGCTCTGGAACAGAAAGTAGAGGGGTTTTTAGTGAAAATGCTTGTTTTCCATGTAACATCCGCTCCTGCTTGAGTAGCAGGAAGGTAAAAAGAAAGATTTTTTTTTTTTTTTTTGAGAGCCATAGTAAGGCAGGATGGGAGATGAAATATCCATCTGCAGTGGAATAACCATGAGAGCATTCATGCACTGTTTCTTAGGGGAAAATGTGTGATTTTGTCTAGCCATAGTCTTGTTTCTCTTCATAAGAGGCTGTTTCAAACCAGAGCAGAGCACTTTTCCCTGGCTTTTGTTTGATGACATTTGGAAGAAAGGGTAGCAGGTGCTGGCACAGGCTCCAGGAGTCCATCCTGGATCCCAGTTCCTCCAGCATGTGTGATCAGCAATGATCACCTTTCCAAGTTCTTCCTCATTTTTATCTGGCATAGGAATTCCTTTCTTCTTAACAGATTTTTATTATTCCTGAAATTAAACAAACAAACAAACCAAAAAAACCCAAAAGAAATAAATTAAAACAATTGAAACTTTACTATTTTGCAGAGCCATCACTCTGATCAGAAACTGAAATCCTGCTTTGTGCTCCTCCAGTGTGGAAATCTGTCAGGTAAATAGAAATCACCTCGTAAAAGCCCTTAAACAGCTCTGGTTTATATTTTAATTGAGGAACAGAACATTTTAAGCACTTTTATTGGGTGGCGCCTGCTGAATGACAGATGTCTGCGGCGGAGTAATGCTGAGCACACTTTCATAAAACGGAGAATTCCTTGCTTAAAACATTTACAATTAAAGGCTTGATTGAATAACAATGAGTTCTGTGCATGGAGCTCATTTCTGCACTTGTTTGTGCACCTGAAGCAGGCTGTGATCATTCTGTAGGTTGGATACGAGGTGCCAGTTGCTTTGTTCAGTGACCAAACAGTGCTCATGGGCACAGCTGGAAATGTGCCTTTGATTTTCCACCAGGATAGAGATAAGGTGCACTGTGCTGCTGTGCTGCCAGACTTGCTAACACCCTTGTTTCAGCTGCTTTGGCTTTTTTTTTTTTTCTTTTTTTTTTCTTTTTTTTTTTTTCTAAGCTACAGGTTAGTAAGTGTCCCAATTTGCCAAGAGCCAGAGATTTTAAAATGAACACTAATCCTTTGCAGCTGAGAAAGTCTTAACTAGCTTCTGCTTTACTTTTCCATCTAGCTCCTGTGACCCCTATTACTGTAATACCCGAGAACATCACCTCTGGTCGTGCACTGAGCCTCGCAGTGTCTGAAGAAAGTTAGACTTGCATTAATATTATTTTCCTCTGTTCTGTATGGAGAACTGAGGCACAGCCAGGTCAAGTGATTCACCCAAAGGTGCTCTTTGAAAAGGAGCCCTGATGCTGTACACACGTGCCCAGTCTTTGGCTGGTATTTAAAACTGAGCCTTTTGATTGCAGAAACGGCTTCAAGCAAGCCCCAAACACCCAACAGCAAGCCAGATGACAGGGCACAAACCACAACCTTTGGCTCAAAAGGCAGCTGAGAGACTGAAGTGAGGAGGGATTTAGAGTTTCATCCCTGCTAGGCTGAGGGAGATCGTGTGAGAGCTGCAGACTGGGGAAGGCACGGAAAATCCTGACCTGAACTTGGGGAAGAAAACAGCCTCACTTTCCTCAGAAGAATCCACAGAGTAGATCTTGCCACAGCAGAAGGAACATGTGTCATGGGAACAGCAGAGGCAAAATGTGTCATGGGAAAAATCTTGACGGATTCAGCCCAGGACGCGAATATGCAAATGGAGACTGAATTAAATGCAATCGAGCAAGATAACACATATCCCAGCAATGGAGAAAACTCACAGCACACTCGCAAAAAAGATGGAGTTTAAATCCAAGGAGCGGGGTCTGAGGATGTATAAGCAGTCCCCAGTGACTAAATTTTAGCAGCAGTATGAAAATTTCCCCAAAAAGGAGTCAGGAAAGTGTTGCAGGAATCAAACAAGGAGTAACTGAAGTGCAAGGGCCCATTACTGAGCTAAGTGGAAGAGGTGAAGAGGTGCCCCCAACACAGCAACAAAGCACAGATACTAATTAATATTATAGTTTTTCTGCTATTAAAAAGTCATCCTGTGGCTCACTTCTGGAATAATGTATATTTTTTCTATTCCTGGCCTGCTCTGCTGAAAGAGGGATTTTCAAGAGTTGCTGGTTTCCATCTCCAAAGTAGCTCAATTTAGTTTCAGGGGAAATGAAACTCTCAACTAGCTTCATTTGTAAAATCTTTGAAGATGTGGGAATGTCCTCTGGCTGTAAGGAGAGGGAGTGTGATTCAGAGCCTGGTACAGATATATAAAGGGGTTCAATATTTAATTAAACATAATCTTCCTTGTGGCATGAGTGACTGAGCTCTTTCAGGAATAAAAGTCCTTGGGTTTTTATTACATTATTCTGCAATATGTGACAACAGAAAACCTTTTGCAGGACTATGCTGGCCCAGCACCTGCCTTCCCTGTAGCAGCACTTGCTGCCCTGCTGCTGCCAAGAGAACATTTTTGGAGGTAATAACTTTATACTTTTACATGAAAAATCCATCTCTCTGGGATGTCAGATGGCTCTGACACATCTCCCTGACGCCTGGAAACTGTGGTTGCAGTCCCCACACCACTGGAGTGAGGAACCCACGGTGCTGCTCAGCACCACAGCCTGCCCTTAGCACCAAACACACATTTTTCAGCTTAAAAAAAACAGTATAGAAAGGAGAAAAAAATTTCATGTTTTTGGGTGGTTATTCTCTCCAGAGAGCAGGTGCCCTGATCCTGCACCCACGGCTGAGCTCAGCATGAGCAAAGGAGTTGTGCTGGGAGCGTGTGCTGGCAGAGGCTCTGAGGATCTGGCTTTGCAAAGGGTCAAGACAATCTCACTTAGGGCACCACTCTGTTAGTTTTGTTCTCGTTTTTTTCTTTTTTTTTTTTAATATAAAAGGAAAAGGACAGCATTAGCTCTTTTCTGGAAGTGATATTCTGCTCTGTGTGAGGAATGAGAGGAAGCCAGTTTAAAGGGAAAGGGTGCAATGCATCAGGCACAAGCCTAAGTAATGCCAAGGTCTGCAGCTGGCTGGCCCACTTTTGTTTTTAAATATGTAAAATGACTTCTAGAAGCATGGAGTTTTATTATTTCACCAATTTCTGCCTTCCATTGTTAACCATTCATGGCTGCCACCTACTCAACAAAAATGATGAAAGGAAATAATCCTTTCAGTAGAGAAAAGGTAATTACTAAGCAGGATGTATACTGCTCCGAAAAGGTTTTCTGATGATAAATCCAGTCCCCACAAGCCCCTGATTCAGTGGGATGTGCTCGTTCAGGTATCCTTTGCATCCTGACACAGTGGCCCTTGGCTGGCACGTTCCCATTCCTGGGAAGTGCCCTGCTGAGAACGGCGAGGGTTTTCAAGGAGAGGCAGCCAGGGCTGCAGACAGAGCACAGCAGTGCCCCAGTGAATCTTGCCAGGGATGTGAAGCACTCCTGGGTTCCCTGGGTTCCAGCAGGAGCCCTTGTGCTGTGCTGCCCAGGCGCTCAGAGCCGTCTACCAGCTCCACCCTTCCTCCCGCCCGCAATTAGCACTTGCGGCGCTGCAAAGGGAGATGCGATTCTCTCGCTGTCCTCCCTCAGAGCTCGCTCGCACCTTCCCCACCGGGTGGGAACATGTGCTGCGGGTTAGGAAACATTCTCATCGTGGAATCGCATTTGCAGCAATCCTACCCCCCGCCGCCTGCTTGCTTCTGGCTATCAGGCTCTGCTGCAGCTCGTGGTGGTGGTGATGGACACGTGAACAGCAGAGCTCAGCACAGCTCCTGGTTCAGCAGAGCCTCAGATCTCCAGGATTCTCTTCATTCCTCCTGGAAATGTGTGAGCACAAACTGGGCCCAGTTTGTTCCACCCAGGGTAACTGGAGCTGGGTAAGTGCCGGCAGTTTGGGAAGAGTGGGGAGAGAAGTGGGAGTGTGTGACCATTGACCTTAATTAGGGGAGATGAAAATGTCGAAACATGATTCCTAAGAAAACCAAGGAAGGCCTCTATTGTCGAGTGTTTCCACATGGATGCCACTGAGAAGAGGTCAAGTGCTTTCTCTATACTTTAAGTAAACAGCAGATTGTGAGTTCACAGTCTGGACTGGATTTGAGCAGCCTCTGTGTTCTGCAAGATCATAATTGAGTCCTATGGACTCAAGGTTTGATATCCACTGACATTATTACTGAAATGCAGCAGCAATCAAGAGTTATAAAGTTTGCAAGTAAAAACCTGCCCCATGTCACAGATGGCACACCCTGTGATATCTTGGGCTCTTGCTCCGAAGAAGCAGCAAGAAGGGACTTTTGTAAAAAAGAGTCTGTGCTGTTGGCTTTCTGTGATAAAGACATGCCTCCTCACATCATCATTGTCACATAAAAAATGCACAAAGCCTGCAAAATTAAATCTGCTAAATGAGCAGTGGGTTATATGTCAGGAACAGAGTGCTCCGAATCAGGCAGTTTATTTACATGCTACTGGGAAACGCATCAAGCCAAGTTAAAATGTTATGCATAAAATTCTTCTGTTCATCTTTGCAGTTATCCAGACTGAAGGTTAAGAAGACTGAATATGGTGGGTTTGTCCCAAAATGAGCTCTATTTACTTACCTGGAGGTGGGATGACATGGAAATCAGCAATGACAGCTGTATTTCCCATCTGCAGTTCAGCTCTACCATCATTGCCAGCAGTTGTGGTGTTGCCAGGGAGCAGCAGCTTCCATCTCAGGTAAAAACCTTCCATACCCTGGAGACTCCTTGCCCATATTAAAGGTCTTGTTTACAGACAGGGAAACTGAGTCAAAGAGCATTGATCCAAGTCCTCAGAAATCAGTGGCAGACCATCCAGAGCCCCACTTCTCCAATAACTTCTCCAGCTATTACAAGCAGGAAGAAAGGGCAGGAGTGCTTTTAGGGGCATAATTGAAATCAGATGAATCACTGGAAATCTTCCTGTCCATTCAGTGGGCTTCACATGATGATTTCTAATAGTCAAGACTCAAATTATTTAGGGTGCACTGCTGGGAGGAGGGAATGAGGCACATAACTTGGGAAGCTCAGTCCTGGAGAGTCCTTTTGGAAGTGAAGCTGTAAAGCTTTATATGTACCTGAAGCAAAATGTCTTTTTATTTCCCTGTCAGCATCTGCCTGTGAAAAGGAAAAAGAAAAGGCAGCCCATATGTGGATGCTTTCTTGCTGCAACTCTGAATTGGAAATATCTGTCCTTGATTAAAGTGGGAAATGCAATTGCACAAGTCATTAATTATTACTGATAAACTGAAGTAGTGATGGAGCCAAATAAAAATCTCCTGCCACTACAATGGAATTCTGGAAAAAACCCACAGACCTGGGTGCCTGCATCCTATTTTCATTTCCTTTTTTGGGGGAAAAAATACGTGCCTGAACTGCTGGGTGTCCACCAGCACACGATGGATGCAGAGAGCTGAACTTTATCCCCACAGACGGCAAAAATCAGCAGCTCCCGGTGCCTGCCACACGTGACCAGCCCCAATTATGGCTCCTTGCACATGACATCAGTATGCAATGGAGGATCTCACTTGTTTTTTTTTTGCCAGAGGCAAATGAATACATTAGGCAGCAGCGAGGCGTGGGGCAGGCGGATGCGGAACTCTGGGGTGATTTGGATTCCGAGCTCGCGTGGGGGTGTGAGCCAACCTCAGAAGTCATTTTCACTGATGCTGACACATAAGGCTTCCCTCAGAGACCTGTCTATCAAACTGCAACATGCTATGCAGAAAAATTAGATTACTCATGCTACAATAAAGAAGGAGGAGATGACAATGATAGAGGAAAAAAAGCCCCAAACCAGCTTCAAAATATAACAGCTTCTATTAAATGAATAAAAATCTGGTGAATGGCAAAGTATCCTAGAGACTTTTTAAGATAATTTTTTTAAAATTTATTTTACTTCTTGCAACCCATTCCAAGGAGAGCTAGTTGGAAAGACCCTATTAATTCAGATGGTGCCTCTGGAAAAAACAGCACTTTATCATGATTGTCACACTACTGTACTTGTGAAATATCATCCTAAATAGTCATTATGATTTTGCTGCTGGTTTTGCAGCAGTCAGCAGTAGGATTTCCTTTGGCTTTGGTAAAAGCAGGATCAGGCCCCCTTGCTCTCTCTCTCTCTCTATGAATTGCAAATAGGTTGTTCACGTGTCAGCTCAGCAACCAGGCAAAGTTCACCCTGCTCAGTTCAAAGCAGCAAGATGAAGCTCAGGGCATTTCCTTCACGGTATTTGCCAAGTTCCTCAGGTCTACAAATGTGTTAAAGTGGTTTAATACAGGATCTGTAAAACAAACATTATGCAGCTATGTTTGAACCCTTGTCCAATAAAATTCATTTTTTTCAGAAGAAAATACAAAGTAGTAAAACATACTTGGTAAAGAAAAGAAAAGGCTATGGGAAGCTTAGTAAAATCCTACAAATCAGGATGCTGGGCAGCTTCAGGAAGGGTGTTTTAAAATAAATCTGCAGAAGAACACACAAACAGAGAGAGACACACAATCCATAGCTGGAAATGGATCTGGACCAGTGCCGAGGTTAGAACATCCCAGACAGCACTGCAGGACTGGTTTTACAATGTCAGATAATGGAAAGGTTTGGCCAAATGCTGATTTTTCTTCTCTAGTAATAACAAACCTGTGCTGGGGCTTCTGCAGTATTTTCTCCTTGAGTTATTCCTGAGGAATGCTGTTTGGGAAAGATAATTGAGAGTTTGAACTCCCCTTGCCCTGAACCATGTTATGGCCGCATTTCCTGCAGCTGCAAATCCTGTTTTACCTATTGTTACCCATTTTAAGGAGCCAGTTTTTGTGTGTTGCTTTGACTTGTAGAGTAGCTCCAGACACAGGGTTTACTTTTTTGTTTTCAGTGTCTCTTCCAAATATTTCTTCAGAGATGAGTTTTGGTGCCCATCCAAGCCCAAAGAGGCTCTCCCATGGCCCTGCCCTTGCATGGCCTGGTGACCAGAGCAAAGAAGAGATGCAGAGTTGCCTTTTCCTGCTCCTTTTCCAATAGTGTGAGCAGCAGATCCACCCCATTCCACCCTTCACCCTGCTGAGGGGTTTTTTGGGGCTCTGGTTTCTTGATGAAGACAGGCAATTTCAACATGACCACACAGAGGGGAAGCACGTGGAATTACAGGCCTCTTTAAAATTGTCAGGAGCAAATATGATCAGATCTGGTTCTTGATCTCATTACTGTCTAAAAGATTTGGCTGGCATTTTTAAATGCCATGATTTATGTTCTTCACCTTAACACAGCCCTCGGTGGTGTAAACTGAGTAACTCTATTATTCTCCAGGGCAACTCTACTGAATCCAATTGGAGAATTTTCACAGGACTGTGTCTATAAGAAAATATTAACATGGATTAAGACAAGTTGATAGATTTTAAACCAGACTATTCAATGAGAACCAGTGAGAATAAATCAAATAACTTTGCCTAACTACAGAAAGTATTTGTAAAGCCCTGTAAGGTTTCCATTTCCTAAAGCCACCTGCCATCTCAAATGCCCCTAATCAGTCACAGATGCTGGATACCAACCTGCTAACCCTACAGCTTTGAGAGAAAATATTGCACTTTGTAAACTCATTCTTGGGTATTTCCTTAATTTTTCTTAAACTGAACTTTCATCCCTTATTTTCCACTTAAATGTAATGAGTTAAATCAACTCTGACATCTTGCCCTGCTTACCCTTACAGTTCTGTTCAGCTGCTTTCCTATCTACTTCTTGAAAAGCCTGAAGACCTCAAGTCTGGGGGTTTTTTGGATTTTTTTTAATCATTAATTTAGTTTTTTTTTTTCACTCCACATCTCATGATCACCCTCCTGGTGTTGAGAAATCCTATTTCATGCAGAGTTATGACTGTTTCTCTAATCCACTGCAAATGGGAAAAATGAATGTTTTTCTGTTCTTATGGTTATCCCCATGATGAAGATGTACCAAACTCTGAGCTTTCCTGAGGTACTGTGGAAATATCTTTTAACCTGAAAAATGATTATAAAAAAACTCCAAAAAACCCAAAAAACCCTAAAACAAATGACCAAAGAAGTCTACTCCTGAAGAAATAAGAAAGAATAGGAAATAAGAAACATTTTAGAGGCTTCACATAACACCCAATGGAATCAAAGTAAAGAATTTCATAGGTTAGGGAAGGTACCAAAGCAGGCCCTGGTGCCAAACACCATTAGAGGCCACTCAGCTGTGCTGGGGATGGATGTCTTGGCTCTGGAAGGAGCCATTATTCCACTTCAGCTCGTGAGGACAGGCTGGGAGTGGGAGTTGTAATGGAGGTAGGAAGCAGGCTGGATTTTATTAGTCTTCCATCATCTTTAAGAGACCCCTAAGCAGATCAGGTTTCAGCCTCTCCCTCCACTCCTGTGTCAGTCGTTGGTTCTGTTTTTGCTGGAGGATAAGTTTCATTATATTAATAAGCAGCACAAGTGGTTCCAATTGTGGAAGAACCACTCTGAGCTGTCAGAAATGATCAGAGGAGAAGTTTCAGCCTTTCCATGATCACAGCCTCTTCTTCTGGTGCCTCAACTCAGCACTTCCCCAGTGCACTTCACATTTTTAGCAGCCACGACAACAATAAAAGGTACCTCCACATTTCAGCTAGGGGAGGTTATTTTAAGGAATTTTATTCCCTGATCATGGTAGTACATCAGTGCTCAGAAACCAGATGCTAATGGGAATAATTGGGCTTACATCCAATCTGCTGGCTGGGAGACTGGATCTAGACATGCACTTAAATTAAACTATACATCTTCAGTCTCTTACTGCAGTCAAATTCCAAACACAAACATCTTTAATCATGCCACTAAGCCAGTAAGTTTGCATTTCTTATTACTTATGATGAGACAGTGAGAAAAACTCACAGCAAAACACTCCAAAATCTGGGACAGTTGGATCCCTATCTGAGAGTGATCCATTAATGCTCACCAGCAGTAACACTCAGAATTTGTCTCCCTCACATCATCCACTTGAAGGAAAGGGTTTTAGGCAGACAAAGTAATTAAGAATCCTTACAAGGGTGGAGGTATTGTTAGATTAATTAATTGTGCAGATAGAAAAATGAGGCACAGAAAGTTTTAAATACATCTGATTGCAACAAGCAAGGCAGTAAAGAGGAGAAGGGTCTGAGGCACGATGCAGTGCTCCAGAGCAGGAAAACAGGGACCCAGGGAGCAGGAACACATCAATCCTCATGCTGTGCCCACTGGGATTTGTGCAGGAACACATCTCCACCAGCACCCACCCCCAGGATGCAGGACTGGGGTTTGGGATCACGGATTTCCCACCCAAGGACTGGGATCCACACTTCCGCCCGGGAGGTTCCCACACTGCCCTGAGGGGAACAGTGAGGAGTTTAGTTTTCAAATTAGACTCACCCAGGACTAGTCACTGAAATCTCATCTGTATTATGGAACTGAAAAAAAAAAAAAAAAAAGAGGGGAGAAATGTAAAAGGAAATCTTTGTAGCCAGGAGTACCTGACTCTCCCGCAGTAGGAGACGCAGGAATAGTGTTTCATGTCATGGAGATGTAGTTAAAATGCAGACAGCATATCCTTGTTCTCAGAATCTGAGAGGTGTGGTTTGTGCATGTGGACAAGCCATCGTGCCTCCCTTTGATCTATCACTTGATGTAGAGGAAGGCTTTTATGTGTTAGTCCCATATAATGGATAATTTAGTCTGAAACCATTATGAAAAGTATTACATTTTGGGTACATATGCTTCAATTATTCTTGAAAGTACACAGGAATATTTTATGAGATGCACACAGATTTCAAGTAAAAAAAAAAGAAAAAGGAAATAAACCCAGAATTTTTGTTTACGATCCAAACAAATTTGTTCTTCTGAGGCAAGTCTGCATGCATTTAAAAAATTCTGCCTTTTTATGATTTTTTTTAAGGTACGTTGTAAACAATATGCTTGAATGTTATATAGAAAGTGACAGAACCATAATTCATTAAAATTACCAGTGGTGAAAGAATCATAGGATGGTTTGTGTTGGAAGGAACCTTAAAGATAATCTATTTCCAACCTCCTGCCATGGGCATGGACCTCTTCCAGATTGTCCCAGGTTGCTCCAAGCCCCATCCAACCTGGCCTTGGACACTTCCAGGGATGGAGCAGCCACAGCTTCTCTGGGCACCCTGGGCCAGGGCCTCACACCCTCACAGGGAAGAAATTCTTCCTAATATGTAATCTAAACCTACTCTCTGTCTCTGGCTGAAATCTCTAATCCTATCCCCCTTTTACAAACAGAGGAAGGCCTGACCCATGAATCCATGGGCTGCTGATATGACATGGGCACTGTGACAGTGGCAGGACTGGAGTATCCCTTTTCCCATAGGAACAGTACTAGCTGGGCATTTTAAGAAGATTTTTGAGAGAGGAGTGTCTCTCTGTTTATTTTCTTCTCCAGACATGCTTGGAATGACAGATCCTGGAGATGGCCACAGCTGGACCCCAGCCAGAGGTGAATGCTGGCAGCAGTGCCACTGATGGCCTCCTGCAGGTGCCTTTATGCCTTTTCCCCTATTGCTACATGAAGCATCCTCAAATAAGATATTTATTTTTCAATCAGGAATATTATCTGAGCTTATATTCCTTCTGTTTTCTTCTAGTGAATGAAATGATGATCAGCAGTGCCCAGGCTGAGCTGACCCAACCTGTCCCCAGCCCCTCCACCAAACTTACCTGGGATGAAAGGCATGGAATGACAGGCTCAGAGGGGAATGACAGGCACAGAGTGCCAGAGCTGGCACAGAGGCCTCTCCTGCAGGCATCTTGCTGGCTGTTTTAAGGTCTTCTGCCTCTAAGTGGCACCACGCTGGGTGATTGAACACTTGCTGGAATCTGTTCTACCTTTCATTGTAATGATTCCTTACAGAGCTCCGACTTTCCCAACTCGGAACTTTCAGGAGTACTGCCTGGATGTCAGAGCCCTTTTGTCAGAAAGACCAGAGCCTTCTGCAGTGATGGGCCCAGTACTGCAGAATCGCTTTGGAAAGCCGCAGCTCTTAACCCTTCCCTGGGAAAGTCTGAAGCGGAGTTTTTTGAGAAGGCTGTCACATCCCTGGGATTTGTAATGGCAGGGATTGAAAAGAGAGCCAGGCAGATCTTCCCTGGTGTGAACTGCCTGAGGGTCACACTGAATTGTACCCAGCCATGACCTGGCTTATGGTTTTGTATTTGCTTAAAATAATGAGGCCCAGACTGTCTCACATGCAGCTTCTGCTCAGAAAGCAGGAAACAATTTGGGAGGGGGAAAGGTGTCCCAGAAAGGTGGAGTCCAACCTACAAACACACACACACTTAGCCTGGGAGCCCTGAAATGCTGGAGCAAACTGCACTCCTTAAAGCAGACATGCAGCACTGTGGTGGTGTTTGCAGGGGCCTTAGGATGAGGGAAGATATTTATTTATTGATTTATTATTTTATGATGTATATTATATCAAAACTATACTAAAAGAATAGAAGAAAGGATTTCATCAGAAGACTGGCTAAGAATAGAAAAAGAATGAATAACAAAGGCTTGTGGCTGACTG
The DNA here is from genome assembly GCF_047830755.1 of Zonotrichia albicollis. Classification (NCBI taxonomy): domain Eukaryota; kingdom Metazoa; phylum Chordata; class Aves; order Passeriformes; family Passerellidae; genus Zonotrichia; species Zonotrichia albicollis. The sequence goes on from NC_133829.1 coordinate 4,077,696, forward strand.
AGATAGTCTGGACAGCTGACTGTGATTGGCCATTAATTAGAAATAACACATGAGACCAATCACAGATTCACCTGTTGCATTCCACAGCAGCAGATAACCATTGTTTACATTTTTTTCTGAGACCTCTCAGCTTCTCAGGAGAAAAAATGTTGAGGAAAGGATTTTTCATAAACTGTGTCTGTGACACAGCACAAGAGACATTGAACCTTTTGAAACCAACTGAAAGAAATCTCCTCTCAGTGCCACAAGGGGCTCATAATGTTAAAGTTAGATATTCAACCATCTACCATGAAACCTGCTCCTCACACATCTTACAAATTTCAAGGCTTTGCTCTCCTTTGAAACACAGTGATGTTGTCCTGTCCCTACATCCTAAAACCAAATCCACAGCCCAAATTCTACAGCTCACAACAACAACAACCAAGCAACCAGCCCCAGAAAATCACTGACACTTTAGGAGGCCTAGGAAAAAGTACACCAAGAGGAAAGTTTTTCTGTATTTGAGGGAAGGTTGTCAGGACAGTAATAAAGTACTGTGAGCAGTGAAGACTGGGAGATTTATGTGCCAATTCTGTGTGTGATTTATTTAGATTAATTGCTCTGTATCAATATGTAAAAATCCAATAAATATAACTCCCTATACAAAGGGTTGCTCCAATCCCAATGTTACAGTGGAGAGTTTTGGCACAAAGTCAGGATGTGCATTAAAAACACACTTTTTGAGAAGTCTAATAAATAAAAGCTCTGAAATATAGTTTCCCACTGGGAAAGGCATTTTAAATCATTTTGATAAAGAACTTAAATTAGCCCTTAAAAGGAGGGGGAAGCTAGGTCCCTGTAACTAATTATTTATAGCTATTTTGAATATAAGAGTTCAAGAAAGCTGCTCTCCATCCCCCATTTTCTACCACAATAAGTGGGAAAGAAAATGACATTCTCTCTTCCACAACCAAATTAAAAGTGTTAGAAGGGTGAGGAGTAAAACAAAACTAAAATAGGAAACAGACACCTGAACAAGGCAGTTTCACATTTTCTGCCAAAATAAAAGATGTGGACAAGAGATGAGTCTTCAGTTCTCCTCTGCCTTGCTCGAGGGAATTGGGCTGTTAACTCACTCCAACATCCCAAACAGGGAATATACTATATTTGTTAAACAGCAGCAGGAATGTTTTCAGAAGGAAATAAACATCTGAATAGCCCCAGTCTCTCTGAAAGTCAAAGCAATTTAGAGAATGCACAGCAGCCAGGATTGCTGGGGACTTCAGCTTTTAAGTCACTTTGGTGCTTCTGAGGGTGTTACCCAAAAGCACAGCTGGCATTATGCCTTGGGGGATTTGCAGGCTGAGGACCTGCTACCACTCCCAGGAAAAGCTGTGGGGCTGGAGGGGCTGGTGTGGGAGTGCCTGAATCCAGAGCTGGATCTCCCTGCAAGCACAGCAACTCACGTTTGGGAGGCAGGAAGGCTGAGGGATGAGAGAATAATGCTCAAAAGCACAGTGCCTGTGCTGGGGTTTCCTGCTGCTGTGGTTGTACCTGTCAGGCTCCCCACAGAGGTTGCTGAGCTATTAATCTTGGGCAGAAGCAGAATTGCCCCCTCCTGCTCAGCAGATTGATTCTCCTCCCCGAGCTCCCTTCTCTTGCGGAGCATGGGCGTCTCCAGGACTCTGCAAAAGGAGTTGTTCATTCTCTGCTCCATCAGGAGGGTTTCCCTCTGAGCCTGAGTTCATTTCTCCCTTTAAATCTGACATTCACACCGGTTTTGTTGCAGGGCTCAGTGAGGTTTTCTGCAGAACTTGCAGAGCCACGAGGTCACTAAGAGGGGGATTTTGATAAAGAAGAGAAACACGTGCCTTGGGAAAAAGGGAGAGGCTCTTTGGATCCAGGTTAACATCTGGGCTGACTGTGTGGCCAGAACTTCATGGGAGACACAAACACACCTTTCACTGATAAGGACCAAGTCTTTTAGTGTCTTCCAAGACAAACTTTCATGCCAGATGAGATTCCAGACCTCTCTGCCAGCTCACAGTCCTCAAGAAGCACCACCAGCACATCCAGACATGTCCCGTGAGGTCAGAAATGGCAGAAGAGCTCAACCACAGAGCATCAGTGCCCAGTGTTTCTATCCAAAGCCAGCACAGAAATATGTGGCCAGCTTTTCAAAAGAACTCAACAGCTTGAGGGCTTTGTTGAACGTCTGTCTGTAAACACAACAGTGGGAACTGCAGGAGGCAGCTCTGGAAATCTGGCCCAGGCTGGGACTGCTCAAAAAACTGGCCATGAGCCTCTCTGAAAATGCTGTGAAATGCCCTCTGCTATGAAAATATTCTACATGATCCCAGGAGAGAAAGAGAGAGGCCAATGGCACAAAAAGCAAAGGTGCTGCAACTACAGATAGCAGTTTTCTCCCAGTTCAAACTAGATTTCAGACTTCTTCCAATCCACCAAAAATAAAAGTTCCTGGACTCTGAAAGCCCAAAAGACAAGACAAAAAAAAGAAGTGGAAATTTGAATTTAAATTGAAACTTAAGCATTAAAAAAATTACAAAACATTTGTTGCTGTCACGAAAACTTAAACTCAGGCTTCTGACATTTTAAACTTAATAACCAAAACCATCAGCCATAATGATTTCTCCATCTGATTCAGCATTAATATTCAGACAAATGCCAGGGGCTGTCACTTCCCATATTAAGGCAATCCACATTCGTTTGCATCCAGAGCACCTATGGATGTTGTTTGTCTAATGAAAAATCTGTAATTTTTAGGCTGAAATGAAGGAAAGGAAAGAGGTGGAATAAGGCAGCTGAGTGTCTTTTGAAAAAAACATCAAAATGCATTTTCTTTTCAATTCCTGAAAAAGATCTGATTATTGAGGGATCCTTTCCTCTTCACTTCATTATCGTTATACCCTCACTGCTGGGTTATCTAATTACTCATCTAGAGCTGGAAACTTCATTTCCATGCATTGGGGTGTGAGAGGGCTGGCGTGTCTGGCTCAGCAGCCAGCACTTACAGAACAGCTGTAAAGAGCAGAGTCAGGATGACTGCAGCACCAGAGGAAATCCTCAGCAGAATTCTAGTGCTTTATGTCTGTCATAAACACACTTCCAGATCAAATTAAAGGAATTTCTTTTAACTCTATTCACAATCTCCAAATATTCTGCTCCACGAGCTGCCTGAGATCTTAGTCATTCTGAGAAATGAATCATATTCCCCCTGTCATCTGGCTGTTTTCTGCTGACTGCTAATTCATGGTATATTGATTTTAAGACTCTCTTAACACATTATATTTTCATGCTAAGCCAGGAAAGCTTTTCTTGCTGAGAAATCATGCCCCATCCTCATTCCTCACAATGCTCAGTTTTGTTCCTCCTCGCTTATTTAGAATGATTGATCAACACAATTTAATCAGCTTTAAATGACTCAGGGAATTGTTCCATACTATTGTACCACCTACATTGTTTTATATTTTCATTTAACACCACAACATGAATTCTGCTTATTAGACTTCTGTGTTTGCCTAGTGATGCAAGACTTTAAAAGAACAAATCATTCTTGGGCTAAGACACTGGGGTCCAGAAGATTTTACAGACATTTTGGAAATCAACTGTTCATAGAAATAACTCATTATGTAGATGGAAGAATTAAAATCAAAGATCCTTCTAATGACATGAGTATTTTTTATCACCGATTTAAAATAAGTCAAGATGTTTAAAAACACCTGCTATTAAAGATGGCTATTAAAATTTATAATTATTTAGATAATAAATATTTTGCTTGCTTTATTTCAGATGTCATTAATGGTGAGTGAGGTCTCTCATTGGACTAGCACAAAACTGCTGTTGGCAAAAATCTAAGTACAAAACACAAAGGCTTCACATTTCAGGTGCTTATAAAACTTAATTCTCCCCAGTAACACCACTAATTTGGCTTAATGATTATACATAAATATTTTTGGTGTGTAATGAGACCAAAACTTTGCTTTTATTTAAATGTTTCTAACAGGCAGGAGATCTTTATAACTTCCAAATAAAGTAGTTACGTTTAAACAGAAGCTATTGAAACATCTAATAAATTTGCAAATCTTTGAGAACTTTTCTATTCATGCCAAAAGTTTCAAAAAACAAGAACACAGAATATTTTTAAGAAATGGGTATATATAGATGCATTTTTCTATTTTATTCAAACTGTAATGAATTGTTCTGCAAAAGTATTTCAGTGGGTTTTCTTCACTTGCAGACACTTGGTCTATCAGGTGCTGGCTGCAAATGTGGTGCAGGTGATTCATCAAATTTGTTTCCAAGTGTTTCTCAGAGGAAATAAATTTATAAAACTTACCTTTCAAGTAAGATGAACATTTTAAATATGGATTTTCTTAGTAGAAAAAAGGCAGAGTAGGAGCTGCAACTCTATTGATCAGCAAAATGCTGTACCAAGCACAAAAGTATTTAAGACTAAAAGAATCACAAAGAAAAGATAAAGTCATTAGCATAAAAATAAAAAGAGTTATTTAAATTTAAATGTATCATTAAACAGTATATACACATATTTTTAGAAGTCCTGATGTGTACACTATATACATTTCCCCCATTCTGGTGTGAACAACATACAAATGTAAAATTATGGCTTGTTCTGTGTGGTACAATATGTATAAAAGGCAAGTTTGGGTCAGGGAATGAAAAAAAGTATCTGGGATTTAAATGAAGCTGTGCCAGGTCATCTCACCCCCAACCCCCCCAAATTATAGGTTTGGGGAGATTCTTTTTCACATCTCAGGAAACTACAGACTGGATGGAAAATCTGTTTGCATGGATACAAGAAGCGTATAAAAGAAAAGAATTGCACTGGTAATTTACCACTAAAATGTACAATGAAGTAACATCCAACGTGAAATCTGAGGAAGCTGAGAAAATAAACCTCCTTATATAGTGCATTATATAAGTAACACATAATACATAAAAACTCCAATTTAGGTTTTACCCAGTAATGTAAATGGTAACATAAACCTACTATTGAGAGTAGTTTACTCTACAATTTTGGCTGAGCAATGCACTGATGGGTACCTCACTCTCTTACCACTGAGCTGCAGTTTATTAAACATTTCATATCTGAGATGTGAATAGAGTGGAGGATTAAATTAGAGGATCACTTACTGCTAAGACTAACACTTCAGTCAATGCAGGATTCTGTCCATTCAACACACCTCACAAAGAACAGACCCAATTCTGCTTTCAATTACTGGGGTGCAGCTTTGACTGAAGTCAACAGATGTTGCACCTCACTAACTGTTAGCAGGGCTGCACACTGAATAAAAGCCTGGGAGAAAAACCCTCTGATGGAAACATTTCTGATGGAAACCTGATTTTTCATATAAAGAAAAGTTTAGTGATTTGCGTGTTTCACCAAAAAAAAAAAAAAAAACAACAACCCAACACCTTATTTTCATCAAATATTTTTCTGCTGATATCTTGAATTATTTAGGATTTTTTTTTTTTTAATATAAAGTCAGGATTGTTTTTTGAGGAAGGAAGAAAGGAAGGAAGGAAAGAAGGAAAGAAGGGAAGGAGGGAAGAAAGAAAGAAGGGAAGAAGGGAAGAAAGAAAGAGAGAAGGGAAGAAGGAAAGAAGGGAAGAAGGAAAGAAAGAAAGAAGGGAAGAAGGAAATAAAGAAAGAAGAAAAGAAGGAAAGAAGTTCAATAATTTGACATGTCACTGGAACAAAACTATCTATGGATTCTAAAGACAAAGCCATACTGAGAGTGACAACAAATGGAAATATGAAGCGAAGTGAGAGGATGGGAAGCTGGCAGCCCTCTGAAAGTTCCTTACAAATTCTCAGTTTGATATTTTAATTCCTTAGACAGAAGGGCCAGATCTAGAGAGGTCCATGGCTCTCAGCATGGTGATGTGGAAGGAATTCTTAAGCAGGAGTGAACCAAAGCATGGTCTGGGCATTTGCTGGTGGTGGCTTTGTTACCTGGCCACCAACACCTCAGTGGCTGACAGAAACACTGCTGTAGTACTTCAGTTCTCATGCACTGGACAGAACACTCCAAAAGGCAGGGAAATTAGGCCTCCACACATCCAGCAATTTCCCAGGGTGTAAATCCAAGCAGGGGTTTCAGGAAGCAGGACGTGTGAAATAAGACAGGTGCCTGTCCCTGACCGAGGCGGTCTGGAAGTGTTTAGTGCATTCCATAAGTGTTGCCTCGTGTGCTTCAGAGAGCTGCTGGGATAGGAGCAGCTATCCTGGGAGAAAAGCAGAGGGAAAACAACTGCTCTGCTCCCAGAACCTCCTGGAAGGTCAGCCTGGTGCTTTGGGCCATAAAGGAGAAACATGAGTGAGACCATAAACTTCACTTTCATGGGGAGTCGGAAGAGTCCTGTGAAGTCAACAGGACTGTTTTGAGGATGAAGAATCACCCACATCAAATAAAAAATTCAGGATTGGGCCATAAAGCATGCAAAATATATTGTATCATGAAATGCAAGTCAGCGTTGCAGTGATGCAGCCATTACTCATGTGTGTGCTGGACATCCCTGCTCTAGGAACAAACAAATCTTCCATGCTTGGGGGAGATTATTGAAAACAGAACCCCTGTGAAGGATACTTGGGGCTGGGCTGGGACAGCTTAGCTTCTTTCCACCTGAGAGATCTGGGAGGTTGTTTGGGATAGCTGCTGTGGCCAGGCTCCCGTGTGTCCTCCCACGCGTGATGGCACAATCTGCTCTGGCCATGGCAGGGCTGTGCCTGTGATCAGCACGTGGCAGACAGCAGGAATATGTGACAGAACAAGAGCCTAGACCAAAATTTTGCCCTAGACCAAAAATGACTTTTGGTGTGCCAGGAATGGGGCATGAAACTATTCATTATCTAAGGCTGGACAATAAATCAAGAGCGTTACTCTGGAGGTTTAACTTATGTGTTAAGATTTCTGGGAGAAAGGAATATTTTTTGTTAATTTCTACTCCCCTCCTACCCAAAAGCCTCCAAGAAGAGATCCCATCATGTTTTAGGCATTGTGAAATATGTATAAAAAGAGTCACCACTGCACAGACCTTGCCTGCTATTTTAAGGCAGGCTAGTGAAGCGAGGGTGAGTGAGACAGACTGTGAAAGGGGGGAGGAAGGGAAGGAGAAAGGTTAAATAGCAGCAGAAAACATGGCTAGAAAGGACTATTTGCACAACTGATGGTTCTGAGCTGTTAGATTATGCTGACAGTGTATTAATCATATGTTACAGCCATATGCACACACACTGGTAAATTTATATTTGTCTGCCTATAAATGAACATTAGATGTAAATATATGTAAATTATTGACTATTTTGCATCATGTTAATAGGATAAATATATTAAATATTTTAAATATAAAAATCTTCCCACATTACACCATTGGAAGAAATTGCAAATATATGAGTGTGGGAGATGAGCTTATGGCCTGCACCAACTCCAAAGATTAGGCTTGAAATCCCAGATTGTCCACAGACTCTTTCTGCAACTTAGCAAAAGCTGAGATTCTTAAAATATTCCTGTCTCTTTTTTCCATTACTTTCTTTTTTTTTTTGGTTTTTTTCCTTTCCCTTTTGCCATATGATGCCCTGGTGACACTGCCTCAGGGAGGGAGTTTGGCCAATTTCCTTGACAGCGCTGAAAAGTCCCTTTGCATCCACCTCTCCCATCCTGTTGCTCCAACTCCTGCCCTGCTCACTGTGGATGAATTCCTGCAGTGTTTTGTCTAACCACCTCTCATATCCCTCCTTGAAGGCTGTGTGCTCAGCTTACATCCAGTCTCATCAGGATGTCTTTTTGATTTAAGCTCTTGTCTTCTCCCCGCTAGGCCTAATACCTCATCTGTTACCCACTGCTGCTTTCTGCATTGTTCCTTTATCCCAGGAATATGGTGTGCTGTGTCTGGGCTGACATCTTCTCCCTCACACCGTGGCTCATTTGGTCCCTTTTCAGTCCTGGCTGAATAGGGATAGCTGATAGCACCTCTAACTGGCTGTAAATTTCTGCTCTGGAGCTGACACGGATACGTCCTGGGATAAACCTATTGCGCAGAAAGAGCTTTGGCTTGGTGATGTGTTTTGTATTTGTTTGTGTGTGTTTTTGTGAGACATAACGTGGCTATTAGGAGGCAGGTAAAGGAAGAGAAGTGATGTGTAGCAGGAATTTGCTGTCACATGGTGAGAAGCAAGTCAGCTTTGTCCAGAGAGGAGAGTGTTGGTGGAACTGTCCTGTCACTGATTCTAAGGCAAATGGATTCAGTCTCCACCTCAAGATGGAATCTGTCCTTTCTCTTACTTTGCTCTCCCATCACTCCCATATCTCATTTTTTACTATATTCCTTATGGATAGAGTCTCACTGTGCTTCCCTAGTATGCAATTAACAAAAACCAGCACGACAGAAGCAGACCTGGCTGACACAAGAGAGATGCACGAGAGACAGCTGACGTGTCTGCATGAGTCCCAGCCTTGATCCTGCATTAAAGTCAGGGAAAGATTACAGTGCAGAAAGTTAAGGGTGTGTGTGTGTCAGTGTTTGGCAGGCTGAGACCTTGAAACCTGCTCAGGCATCACGGCTGGGTACAGACACAAACTTGACACTTGCAATGTTTCACTTAGCTTCGACAACATCTGATACTCAGGGGGTTGTTTTAAAAGTAAATACAAACCATTTCCCCATTAGTTCTATTAGCCTTTCAAATGGGCTTGGAATAAGGATGTCTTGGGTTTGATATTTTCCTAGGAAAAAAATAGCTTAAATTAAAGGAGAAATTTTGAAAGAAACTTGGTCTGTTGTCAGTGTCATATTGAGCCTTTTGGACCAACAGATGGAATCATATGCATGGATACAGAATGAAAGAAAGAATGAAGTAAGAAAAAAAAAATGTTCCAAGAGCCACTTTTAAAGATTTTCAAGGGCATTTGAGTAGCACTTCCCTCATTTAAAAATGCATCAAAAAGGAAGAGTGGATCTTTACAACAGTGGCATATCCTCACATTTTCTAGGACAAGGTTACTGCTGGCAGGCTTGGGAAGAAAAAGCTTCACCAAAGCACAGATCACTATTTTATAAAGTCATTATCAAAGCTCTTTGGAGCCAGAGCACTGGGCCACATCGGACATGGCCAGGCTGTGGTTTTTCTCCATATATTCTCCTTTACCTTACATCCAAACAGAAAATGCTTTTTTTCTTCATCCACCCGAGTTGTGTTACTTAGAAAGAGAAAACACAGGGCTTAAATCTAGTACCTCAATTTACATATTTTTGGGATGCCGTGCTCCAAATTTATTTGCTAGCAGTGATGGCATATCAAATCTACTCAAAATTTAGCAGCAATTTTCAGATCCTGAGTGCTGAGAAGAGCTGAGCAGACACAGCCCAACAGTTTCCATGAGAGCATTCCCATTCCCTTTTTATTTGCTTTCTACATCTACTGTGTTGAACATCATAGTCAATAGTGAGAATACTCAAAAAACAAGCTCAACAAAATTCTGAGCAAATGCAGGAGTAAATTAATGGTAAAGCAGATACCATATACATTCTCACTCAAAAAATTGACTCCCATTGTCCAGTTAATCATGAAATATTCCATGAAAAATTATATACTGGAACAAAAAACTCTGGAAAACAGGCCAGTCTTCATGTATTTGAGGTCCAAAAGATGCTGGTCATGCACCAAGATGTGTACACATACATATAAATACATTTAAATTTTGGTCTAAGATGTAAACTTACATATTTTAACTAATATTGTATTCTAACCATGTATCCATGTTTAATTTTCTGTGCAACTCTTCAAGGTTGTTGGTGCTGGTACCAATCTCAATAGAAAACCTTGGAGAACAGCACAGACTAATGTAATTTCTGACAGATAATGTCATCAAGTCAGACCAATGTGAGAGAGGGAAACACCCTGCAACAGAGAAGAAAACCTTTTGCAACCTGTGATCAGTGGATCTCACCAGAATGAAAACCAAACAACCCCCTTGGATTCCTGCCCATCACACACTTCCTTGAACAGTTCTGCTGTGAACATTTGTGACCATGAAAACGTTCCAGTGATTCAGAGTGAGGAGCAAATGAATCCCAGAAAGCTCCAATCTATTCAGAGGCAATGAAACCCCATCGAGGGGATTCACAGGCTTGGTCATTCTGCCAATCCAGAGCTGTGCTGGGAGGGTTTTTGTGACTTCTCTGCAGCACTCTGCCCATACAGCACTTGTCCACCTTGGTTGTATTCAGCTTTTGTGTTTCTTGACTTTCCTGTTACTATGGTGAATGCCTGTCACAGGAGAGCACAGAGAGGATGTCCAGGACAGGAGTAAAGCAAAGATGGGGATGGGACAGGGTGGGTTACAGCAGGTTCTGCTGCTTTTCTGTGTGTGGGATGGATAAGGGAGAGCTGGTGGCTGCTCCATCCCTGTGCTCATGAGGGACAAGCTTACCTCTCCTGTCCCAGCCCTTCAGCTCAGTGATGGCTCTGGTTTTATGGCTGAGGATGGAGAGAGCAGCTCCCACAGCATAGCCTTGGATGCTGCTGCTGGGTCTGTGCCTATGGTACCACATCTGCATTGATGGTGAAGGATTCAGAGGAGGGGGTGGGTCTGTGCATCACAGATATTCCACAAGATTCAGGATATCAGGCAGCATAACTCAGCCCTGGATCTGTGCAAGTGCTGCCTACATGGAGTTAATAAAGTTGTGACCTATCCTTGTCCATCTTGGTTCACCTGCACATTCTGATCAATAATGCATATTGCTTTTTGCCTCCTCCTCCCCCGTGAGAGGCCAAGCCAATAGAGCAGCATTCCTACAGGCACATCTCTGTTTGCTGATGACGCACCAGTCAGGAGGTTTGTGTGCCCTTGTGCAACCTTTCCCTTGGATAAGGCCCCCCTGTTCCTGCTGCTGAGCTCCTTTCCCAGATGAAGATTGTTTAAGTCTTAAAGCAGCGAATGTCTTCAAGATGGGAGCAAATTAGGAGACATGTCAAAAGAACAACTACAACAGGAACTCTTAAATGCCAGGTCTTATATCATTCTGGCAAATTGTCAGTGTGCTTATATTTCTGCCTCACTCCCCCAAGTTTGCTGACGGATGACCACTGATAGGAATAAGTTGGAACTCATGATTTGGCATCCGAGCCCAGCATTAACTAAATCACCCCCCTGCTGCCACAAAGGAAAAAAACATTGGTTATGATCCAGTTTAGGAATTTAAAGCAACCACAACAGAAAAATGAAAACCACTGATTCCTAGCTCAAAGGAAGATGTTAGGATGTAGCATAGAATGTCAAGAGACTCCTTTCCAACTGCAGACAGCCAAGTAGTGCTTTCTGCCCTGCTGAAGTGCATTGAAAATCCTCCTGGGGTTTTATTTCTGGCAAATTGTGAGCATTAAGGTATCCAAACCATTTGAACACTCCGGCTTTCTCAACGAGGCTCCTCACAGGCTGAGAACCTGTATAATCCTCCCGTCAGGCCGCTTTGCCCTGTGTTTTACAGCCCAGCAGAGATGAGGTAAAGCTGCTAAAGAGCACATGGCAGGCAGGTGGCAGAACAGGAACTATTGCTGGGAAATGCCTCTTGCTCTTCTGTCTGCTGAGGAGTCAGAGCAGGCTGACCCCGGCGAAGGTAATGAGGGAGGGAGCGAGGGAAGGAGGCAGCACAGGAACTTCTCTCCTTTTATCACACCTCGGCCTGCCCACGAGGGCCTGACCTCTCCTGCGCCGAGCCCTGTGCAAGGGGCAGGTTCAGCCAGGAGCAGGGTGAGATGTGAACTCGCTATTTATCGCTCAGAGAGGTCAGACTCAGAGCCTGGGCAGAGCGAGGCAGAGGCCTCTTGGATCCCTTCCAAGGCTGGAGTAGCTGCTTTGCTTTGTGCTGCCCAGGATTTTGCAGGGCAAACTCTGATTCAGCTCCGAGTCTTATTAGAGGCTCTGCCTGGAATTTCTTTCGTTCAGCTGAGGGCACTGAGGGCATCCTGAGCACCAGGAAATCTCCCTTTGGATGCTGCAATCCTTATCCTCAGGGCCTGCAGCAAGGCCTGTGAGCCTCTGCTGACACAGGCTTGCAGCTCCCAAGGATCTGGCCTCACTCATATTTTGACTGTCACACACACACAGAGCACAAGCAGCGCTGCTCTTCCCTATTTTCATCATCACCACCACCACCAAGATTTTGTTTAGGACTGTGGTTTACAAAGATCTTATTATAGAGAAATGAAAAGAAAACTCATCTAAAATCTGGTTACATTGAAAAATTCCAGCTGTCTTGCAATTCAATGCAGCTGTGCTATCTAGTATCTTTTTCTCTTCCTTTTGCATCTCTTTATGGAACATTAGCTTCTATAGAAAAATGCTTTTTTTTTTTTTTTTTAAACATGGTGATTTTTTTTTTCCCCCTTCCCTCTTCATTATTTGCTGGCTGTTATTTCCACCAATGAAACCCACAGACTCTGACAAGGAAAATGCAAAGATATTTTGAGACAGAGGAACAGCAATGAGGAAAAAAAATAGCATTTGGGAAGAGTTTCTACTGGCAATCTCTTGTCCATGATTTTTTTTTTTCCTTATACAAACTGTAATATGATTATATTATGCAACTGCCTTCACATATTAGAATCATTATGAGCCTTAGCTTTGTGATATCATACAGCAGGTGCTAAGAACAGTTTTTGCTTTTTCCCCAAAGCGACTACAAAATTACTCACGATTCCATTATAGAACAATCAACACTTTGTGGGGAGAAGTTTGTATTATTTTGTGATTGTGTTAGCGAGGAAAAAAAATTAAATCTGTCTTTCTGGGGAGTTTGCAGCATTCTCCGGGTGAAAACAAAACTGAATTAATTTTTAGCCAAATGCCTACACCCTTATCCAGGCAAAACTCTGATGGAACTGGGGAGACTTCAGTCCTCACTCTGCTCTGCTTTCTCATAGGGGTCTGTGGATGTCACCTGAGTGCAGAATTCCAGGCAAAATTCAGTCCTGCAACCAAGACTGAAAGGGCCACTACAATTACATTTTCCTCACCTTTAGGATAAAACCTAAACCAAAGCGCAAATAAAAAAAATTCTGCTTCTGTGGGGTGAGGCAGGTTCACAACCAGGCAGATGTGGCCCTCTGAGAGCCACCAGCTACCCCTAAAAATACAAAACCACAGCTTTCAGCTCCTCTGTGGGGCTCAGGGCAGCCTCACCTCCGGCCAGCTCAGGTTACTCCAGCAGGAATAATTCCAGATGATTCCTGCTCCCAGAGGAAGGGAAAGGCACAGCCCAGGGTCTGCAGGCTCAGGGCAAGGAAGACCAACAAGCTCACCGGGAGTTCCCTTTTCTCCCCAGAATTCCCTGTCAGTCTCCAATGGCCCCTGGAGTGCCAGCCCCAGAGCTCCTTTATTTCCAACAAAAACAGGGCAGAGATTTCCTTATCAATTTTTAGCTAGGGAATTGCAGCACCATGGTACAAATCTGCCAGCCCAAATCCTTCACCCCTTCAGTTTAAAACCCCAAAGACTGCAATTCTTTCCTTCCAAAAGTCCATGTTGTTGCATCTATCCATCCCAAATGTAATTAATATATTAAAAAGTACTTTTCCATGAAAAAAGCAAAATATGTCCATTGGGTTGTATTTTCTATACCCTGAAGATAATTGACACTTAGTACCAGATATTCCCTTTAGAAACTGAAAGTATTTAAAATAATTCTCTCTATATTAAGGATAGAAAGCAGAACACAGGAAAAATCTGTACAGAAAGAAATGTGAAAGTCCAGAGAGGCAGGGTAACAAAATAATCAAATATCTGGAACACTTTCTCCCCTAATGTGAGCTCCAAAGAGCAAATCACAACATTCAGAGCTCCAGCCACCCAGAGCAGCTTTTGTTACACCTGAAAACAGAGATCCAGACCAATCATGCTCAGGAGGAAAATACCTCAACACCATTCCTTGCAGGAGGACCTGCTTTCAGCAGGGGCACCTCACACACCAACCACAGCCATGGTGGTTTCCCTGCTGCAGGGAATCACTGGGATAATCCTGTTTCCAGCCTCGGTGTCACATTAAATCAGAAGCAAGGCCGTGGATCGCTGCTTTAGCCAGGAGTTTCCAGGCAGAGACACTTCAGATGTGGCTCCCTGCAGCTACAAAGGGAGCGCACACAGAGAGCCAGCCAGGTGGTTCCTGCTCACCGGGCCAGGGCTGCTGCTTTGGGTGAGGAATTGATTTCAGGGTGTCTCAGGGGCTGCCTGGAGGTTTCCAGCTGTTGCCAGAGTGAACAGCTGGGGACAACAGGGCACAGCCTCGTGTCACAGTGATTGCTGAGTGTCACATTGGTGACCCTGCACAACTGGGTGCTCTAAGATAAACCCGACAGCCAAAGCATTGCCCACCACAATAAAAAGCTACATAAAAAAGAAAAAAAAAGTTAAATCTGTAATTGCGCCATCGCCCCAGTTCACAGCAGACCTGAAATCAAACGAGTTACACTGATGGGATGGTTCAGCAGCAAATCCAGTGACACAAAAAACCTTTCCTGGTGATGGTTATAAAATCCAAGAGATCTACACCTCGTCTCCCCTGTGGCAGCCAGCCGGGCTCCTGGGCATGCCCCACACCGCGGGATCGGGATCCGCTCGCTCCCATCCCATCCCCACCATCCGCAGGGCGAATAAAGGCGCGTCCTCAACCTCGCCTTAAGGGGCCGAGATGGGAGCTGAGGCCGAGCAGGCGCCAGGAGCGGCACAAACTCACTGGGGCGGCGAGGAAAGCAGCGGGAGCGCCGAGCGCGGGCGGGCGACAGCGGCGACAGTCGCGACAGGCGCGCGCCGCCCCCGCGCCGCCGGTAGATGGCGCTGGCGCACCGCGCAGCGCGCGCGGCCCCTCTGCCCCCCGCGCTCCGGGGGCCGCGGGTTCGGGTCCCGCTCCCGCCCGGCCCCGCGGCGCGGGGTCAGCGCCGCCGCGCCCGCGCTCCCGCCGCGGCTGGAGCACGGTATGGCAACACGAAAAATAGCAAAAAAAAGAGAAGGAGAAATCACCGTGAAAGCCTGAGCTGCTGCAACACCCCCCCAGCAACTCCCGGGAATTGTTGCGCGGAGATGAATATGGATGGAAATCTATATTACCCCAGGCACCAACTTAGCACAGGATGTTTATGAAATATTCCTGAAATGTAGTTTATTTACAAATCAAGTTATCCACTTACGCGAGATACTTAAAACATTGATGTGGTTAGTGGGCAGTTATTATTATTACTTATCCCTCGTTACGCTCCAGGTGCTCCGTGTGGTACCAAGCAGGCTCGGTCCCTCCTGCCAGGAACCACAACAGACAGGCCTGGGCCAGATCTGGGGAAGTTTTCCCTGAAATCAGGCTGTGACTGACAAGATACCCGCAGAAACCGAGGAGGGAATAAAAGCTCTGAGGAATTTCTTTTTTCAATTTTTTTTTTTCTGCTGAGTTTGTTTATTTGTTAGCTATAATTCTTCAGAATAGCAGCAGGATCAAAGTTCATTCCGAGCAATTTTGATCACGAAATAACCAGATCAGAAGCTGCTTCTTTCTTCCCTTCTTACGCATCTTCATCAGAGGCTTTTCCCTGCTGCCTTTGAGCACCAGGCAGCAGAGATCATGTACCCAGCCCTAACAAAACCCAGTTTCACACCATTAAAGGGAGGATAAATTGGAACACTTGCCAAGGACTAGACAAGCTTCAAAAGAATATTTTTAGCAAACCTCCGAGTCCTAACAATTTGGAAAATGAGAAAAATTCCTGAGCCGCCTTGGAGCTGTATTCCAGCGCACGGAGCTCGCTCTCTGTGTACTGGCACTGCACTGTATGCAAATATATCACATTTTCCATGTTTCTCTGTGCCTGGTTTCAGTAAGGGCGCACTGCAGCACCATCTCTAACTCATAAAGAAAGCTCCAACTGTGGCTGTTATCTAGGTGTCATCTGCTGTAAAATGCTGCTGTTGCATTTTTCTGGTTTTGGTTTTTTTTTCTTTTTAAATGGTGACTTTAGGTCCACTTTCTCACACACATGTTAAGGTTTTGCCTCTGTAGCAAACCTGGGCTCCCTGAGCCGGGTTTTGGAACAGGACAAACTTCATGGCTGCGGATTTTTGTGCAGGGTGTCCTTGTTGTGACATGCTGGACACGGAACCGAGCGCGCCACAACTCCAGGGCAGAGAGCAGCAATTTTTTTAAATTTTTTTTTATTATTATTATTTTTTTGTGGAGAAGAACCTCTCCAGCTCATCAACACAGAGCTGCCTGTGGAGAGTTTAAAACCCCAGCAAGAGCTTGTTACCCTTTTGGAAGCTCTCTCTGCGTCTGCAGGCGGTGCAGAGGGAATGGCCGGAGGTGCAGGCGCTGCCCCTTCCCTTTTCCCTGCCTCACATCCCCGAGGAACAGAGGGAATTCTCTGCTTTGCAGCAGGGTTGTCCTTTGTTTGTTGATTTGTTCCCCCTGTTCTGTTTCAAGCAGGTATTTTAAACAAAAACCACCTTGTACAAATACAAAAAAACCCCCACATTGGTAAACTACCCAATCTGGGCTGCCCATACTGTGAATATTTTGCATGCACCGTTTATTTTTCTTTGCCATTTTTCTCCTAAGAAATCGTCCCCAAATAATCTCCTCCTGCCTGTTAAAACTGCATTCTTTTTCACGTCAAAGAGGTGGAAAATACGCACACAGTGGCTGAATCTTTGTTATTACATGCTATGCTGTTCCCCATCAGATGCCTCAACTCTTTCCTCAGGTAATCCTGAATTTTGCAAGTGCTCGGAGCAGCACAGGGACACTGCAGCCCCTGGGTCAGTAATGAGCTCCCTCCATCCAGTCTTGAGTTATATCCTAAGTTACAGACCTTTTTCTAAATTATTTTTTCTTATTGAATATTAAGAGGATAGCTTGTTCATTAAGAGTAAAAAAACCCAAACAAACAACAAAACAAACCAGCAAAAATTGCAATTTTAGAGGGTATAGCAGGAAAATTTTTGTAGAGGGGGTAAATTGGCTAAAGCTGACCAAAACCAAAAAAACCCTGAACCTTCAGAATTCAAAGGGAAATATTCTGTCCTTTGCTCACCCGTTTGAGTGAGAAATTCCAGCCCATCTCACACTGTTTGGAGAGCCGTGCTCTTTGCACTGTGTAAATATGAAGCAGAGCAGAAGAGCCATTTCCCTCCTCGCTAAATTCCCTAAATTTTAGGGAATCTAGAGGCAGACCTTTAGCAGGCACTTTAAGCCCTCTCAATATAAAATTTGCCCTTTCCCTCCTCAATAAAATCTGAAAAGGAAAAGCCCTTCAACAGCTTTGCTCTGGATGTTTTAAGGGAGTTCATCAACCAGACAGACATCAAACGCTGATGCAATGGACATATTTTTTTAAAATATAATTTTAAATATAATTTTAAATATAATTTCTAAATGGAGTGCTTTGCTTTCAGCAGGAGCTGGCAGAAAGGGATGGAAGGATTTTTGGTCTCTGTTGTGGACAGTGTCAATAACTTGGTCTTTAAATTTGTGAATTTAGGAACTGCTGCAGTTATCTATGAGGTCATTGCCCCTCTGAGTGCAGGGAGGAAAAAATGAAGTAGAATTACAAGCTTTTAGAAAAAATACCTTTAACTGGTACTTATTTGAAAGGTGTCACAATGCTGGGCCCATGTTTATATATGAAAGATTGTTTACATGGGGATTTTTAATGTTACAGATTCCTCTCCTATGAAGTTAAATTATTACATAAATGAAAGCTGATTTTACGTGTGAAAGCTGACACAGGTCAGAGAAGCTGGAAGCATAGATGCTAAACCTGTGTATTGGCACAGTTTTGAATTTCTTTTTTAGGGTTCCTTAGCAAAAATAGCTTGTATTTATAGTGAAATAAATTGCCTGCCTTTAATGGTCACTTTCCCAAAGCATCTGCTGAAAAGCTTTTATCCATGTGCTGCACCTGCTAAAATCAGATTAAAGAAGAACCAAAGCTGTTTTCTAAAGGGCCCATGTCTGTGAGGAGAGTGAAGAATTAAAAAAGGAGCTGCAATCATGATGATTTATTTTAAAAAGTATTTTTTAGGTTTGAAATAGGAAACTGAAATAGTAATTTAAATTTTTTTCTTTAAACACAAAACAAGTACCTAAATTAAGACTGTGATAAAACCAGTAATAAAAGTCAGGTTGAAAGCTCTCCCCTGATAGATATTTAATTCAAAGTATAAGAAAGTTTGGGACCAAATAAAAAACCATCTCCATACCTAGTAATCTCCCAGTGGTTGGGGAATATTATGCAATGAATGTATCTTTGCATTCTACCCTTCTTTCAGGGCAGAAATACATCACCTTAGTTCATAGGCATTTGAAAGATATTATTGGGTAAATGCTGAATTTTAATAAATTATGTTACCAATTATTAATTTGGTGCTTGAATAACAGGGAAAAAATGCTCAGCTCTCTGAATTTCTCCTGTCTGAAGGGTAGAAATGAAAAGAAATAAAGCCCTGATGGACAGAATGTTTGTTTGGGTAATTGCTAACAAAGCCAGCTGTGATGTACCCAAAGAGCACACAGATCAGATATCATTTCTGCTTTGCATACTACATCTGCTTTCAATATTTTTGGTCATTTCAGGTCCCTGTGCAGAGTTATTCAGCGCTGCCGTTTGTTGTGTAACACCAGTGGGTTCTGTGATACCGGAGTTCTGCTGGTTCAAAGGAGATGGCCCTGTGGAGCATCTTTTTGATGTCATGGCTTTTGCTAGAGGCTTTTGTTTAAAGCTTCCCACACACTGTCTGCTCTCTCTCCTGCTCTCCCTCCCGCTCACATGTGGGAAACAGCAGAGTAATTTGCAATATAAATTACAAAATCAACTGTTGAGTTTACAGATTGAATATGCATGAAAATATTGCATGGTGTTACTGTCTTCCTCAGCCTAATAAAGGTAAATATGTCTGAAATGTGTATTGGTGAAAGAGTGGATATTTATATACTGTAGATATTAATTACAGCTGGGCTAATTTAAAGTTTCTGTTATTAATTCCCTTATAGTTCCTCTGTCACTGGGATTAACCGCAGCCACCTACAAGCACAATCATTTGGTAATATCCTTAATTACAATGAGAAGTTCCTCTTACAGTTAAAAGCAGTGCTTTAACAAGTGCCTCCTAGTCTCTTTTGTTCATTCCAAATAAATATTAGCCCAGGAAAAAAAAAAAAGGAAAAAAAGAAAAAAAGAGGGACCAACACTCTGAGAATAAAAATGGGCCAGAGGGACTCAGAGGAGCAATGATTTTGGTGAGTGCTTAATTTCTTGTTTGGCTGAAAAAGCCTGGATTGGCTATTGACAGGTCCCTATCAATAGGCAGACCCCAGAGGTCTGGCTATTTGCACATGGCCTGATTGACTTGTCCTTAATAGACATATAATTGTTGACAAATACCTTCCAATAGACTGTGGCAGGCATGGCTGGCACACAAAAGAGGATTCCCTTCGACAGGGAGAGGTTTGAGGGAGGTGGCACCTCACCAAGGGGATACCCAGCTTCCCTGGAAAAGCTTCTGGGGAAAAACCTGTAAAATTCACCCCATTCTCATCCTCTGGTGGCTGGCAGCCAGCTCAGACACAAAAAGCAGCGTTGTCCAAAGGCTGGGCGGGATCCAGCAAGGGTGTCCCTTCCTCTACACAACCTCAAACTTCAAAACGTATCTTAATCACAACATGCAGCTTAACCATAACAGCAAACTCTGCACCGAGCCCTTCCTCTTCCCAGAGCCTATGGTTTTTAAAAAGCACAACTAGAATTTTTCCTATTGCTGTTTGCTCTCTCTCTCTCAGGTACTTTGTCCTCAAACATCCACCCTGGCTGTTTTTTAGGGACAGGATTCCAGGGTGGGCAGCCCTTCTGCTGTTCTTAAGCCTTAATGTTTCCACTGATTCACTAAATAAAATTGAAATATGAATTTTTAAGAGCAGAAAAGCCAAGGGCAGTGGCTGCAGGAGCAAGGTACTGAAACATTCCAGTCCCCATGGATTCCTGCAGCCGCTGTGCGTGCTTGGTGCCTCTGAAATCAAAACTCAGAAATGGATGCTTGGTGTCAGTCACCCATTTGTGAAAATCTTGGCTGACTTTCCAAAGCACCTCAGGAAATCATGGTGCAGTCCACAGCTAAGAAACTGGGTCTAAACACAGCCTCATTTTCTGCAGTGCCTTCACACACACACAGAGTTCTAAATGAGAGACTTAAATAATACATTTACTGTGCTATTATTTGGCTGTGTTAAATAACAGCACAGAAAAGAGAACGAAGAGGTGTAGGCAAAGGAAAAAAAAAAAGATAATAAACTGCATTTATCTGTCCTCAAGATAATAGTTCTATATTAGATATGTTGGGGCATTAATTACATGGATTTTTAGAATGTTTAGTACATTATAGGCATTGCAATACTTGTCACAAGACAAAAGGCCATTGAAATGATGCAGTACAGCCTTAGGCAGCCATAAAAGAACAAATTGTTCAAGTTTGTGCATCAGTGCG
Organism: Zonotrichia albicollis; assembly: GCF_047830755.1. NCBI lineage: Eukaryota > Metazoa > Chordata > Aves > Passeriformes > Passerellidae > Zonotrichia > Zonotrichia albicollis. Next base: position 4,098,236 of record NC_133829.1, read on the forward strand.
AGATCCAAAGAACCCTGTCTCCAGGAAAAATACCAGTGAAATTTAGAGATGCACCTTCTGTGTGGATTTACCCAGAAGTGGGCTGCAGCCTGGGCTCTGGCCTTGCTGTGCCTGCCTTTCCCTGTCAGCAGCAAGCTGAGAAATCGCTGCTGAAAGTTTGCCTTGCAGGATTTCTTCCCTTGGTCGTTTTGGATTTATTAACATGTGCCCCCCTGGGACACGATGCCTGCCAGGTGGAGGTGACACCCTCACTCTGTAAGTGACACACAGGGGGAAGGCAGGGAGAGGAGGAGGGTCAGGAAGTGCACTCCTTAAATCTCTAAGCTAATGTCTTCAGCCTCCCACCTCCCAAACTAATAAAAACAAGCATTAAAAAAAGAGATACGGAGGCAAAAAAAACCCCCTCACAAACCAGTGCAGACTGTGATCACAGAGGCAAGCAAAGTAGGGTACAAATTAGTGTGACACCATCAAGGTGACACTGTAGACAACCTCTGACACCTGGCACAAAGCTGGATGCCTGGTGCCAAAAAGACCTTGAGCCTTGTCTTTGATTCTTATTGATCAAATACATAGATTAAATACAGTATCAGATGACAAGGCTAAAGCCTGGGATTCTGCGTGCAGCGAAGGCCCTCAGACATGAAAGAGCAGATAGACAACAGAGACAGAGAGACAGACAGAGAGATAGAATAATTGTGTTGTGAATAAACAGATCTAGGCTGAGCCAGGCAGCTCTATCGGGCACATGGGCAGGGCTTTTTGCACTCACTGCACTTCTTACAGGTCACGAAATCCAAATGTCAATAATATTAGGAATAAGGGACAATGTTTTTAACAGCATTTTTGCCATCTCCAAACATTCCTGAGCATGTGCATCCCGTGACCAGCTGCTTCAAAATGGTGCACGCGCCTGTGCGCGTGTGTCCATTAATTCAGAATTACTCCAATTACGAGCTTTTGATGCTCCAAACCCCTCTTCCCAACCCAAAAGAGATGGAGAGCCCTCGGCCTGTCCAATCAGATCATTTTCCCTCCCGCCTGCAGCAGATGTAAGCAATTTACTTTTTTATTTCTGCATATTCAGTGCGAGCGGAGCTGCTGGTGACTCCTCACCCCGGAGCCTGCAGGATTCTAACCCTATCAAATTAAAGCATTTTGCTCACTTATTCCCAAGCGCTCGGCGGGTGCTTAGCAGGCCTCCCGCTGCATAGCAATGGCGGCCGTTCGTGTCCGCTCATAGCCCGGGCCTAATCAGGGATTATTAGGGAAAATATACAGTGCTTTAATTTGATGAGGCTGGTTATAGGTAGCGCAGCTAAAGGTCACACTCTTACGTGTATCTCCCTCAGTCACTGTAATATTTCCCTCCCGCTCGGCGATCCTCAGCTCCAAACAATAGGCCAAGGAGACACGTTTATTTTGGTCACGCTGTGATGAGCTCAATAGGGACCAAAATGAATTATTTAAAGTTGGCATAAACAAACAACCCCGGGCCAGGTTCCCCTAGGCCCAGCTCGCGCCCTCGGCAGTTTTGTGCACGTGTGTGTGTGTGTGTGTGCACACCCTCAATCCTGCTCTTCCTTCAAAGAGCTCGCAGTAAAACCCTTCCTCAGCTGGAAGGTGAAGCCATTTAGATGCCAGCTCCAGGGAGGGTGGTGGCCAGTGGCCACTACCTGCTGTTGGGTGAGACCCTGCCCATTCCAGCCCAGCAGAAGCACCCGGGAACGTCCCACCTGAGACTTCCCAACTGCTCTGAAAGCTTTCCCGGCCCAGTAGGAGTTAATGGAGAAAGAAAACACACACAAGGCCTACTATGGCAGGCTCTAAGCCTTCCTGCTGCCTGTGGGAGCTGGAGGGTTCAGCTCAGCCCGGTGCAATTCAGAGGTTGGGGGAGCGAGGGAAGGGCACCGGCTCTGCCACACCCGCCTGTGCCAGGGGAATCAGCTCCTGGCCTCCTCTAAACCCTCACAGCTTCCAGCAGAGGCTCTGCGGCTGCAGGGAAGGGGGAGGGAGGGCACACAGCGATTTTCTTCCTCTGTCAGCCTTAACTCTGCTGCCATTCGTTAAAATAGCAAGGTGTTTGGGCTCTTGTAAGAGCTGTGTGCTGGGGAGGGAAGGAGCGAGCCACTGAGAGACGGGTGGGTTAATTCTAATCTCCTTTCAAGCCTAATGGTTTGAGCATATGTGTCCATGCAGCAGACCAACAGCAGGCTTATTTACCTCCAAAATTTACATAAGAATTGCTTTATGCAGCTGTATGTAAAAATTCAAACCACACAGTGTCACTGTATCACACAGGTCAATCCAAAGCCCAGTGGCATTATAGCGAGAGACAAAAGCCTCGCCACTTCACCAGGGTTTCCTTTCGGACTGAAAGTTGCTCTATTAAAAATGAAAAACAACAAAAAAGCAGAAATGGGAGCCTATTTCCACTGCCACCCCCCTTGCAGATTCCCAAAAGGCTGCTGAAATGAGGAGGACCTGGAGCCTGAGCCTGCTTTTGCCCCTCTCAGCAGGCTGCAGGGAGGGCTGCAAAGGACGTCAGGATCGGGCCAGCTTCATTTTGTGTCTGTGAATAATCCCGTTAGCTGATCCCCAGGCATAGACTTTTTATATACACATTACTGATGGGCAGAGGCAGGAGAGTTCACAGAGGTGCACTTTCAGTATTTATCCTAAACAGAGGCAGACAGGCTCAGGCTGCTTGGGATGCTACAGGCATCCTGCTCCGTCTGGTAAATTGCTTGTGATTGCCTGGTTGTTGGTTTGTTTTTCTCCCCCCAGTCTGAAGGGTCTGTGATATCTTCAGAAAAGCCACAGCTATATGTGCTGTGCTGTATGTGGAAATACACATTTCTTCAGAGATATGAGGGGATCCTGCACAGCAGAAGAAATCAGGATCTTTCAAAATCACCTCGGTTATATTGTGCTGTGCCAACAGTATCCCATCTTTTTCCATATGAAAAGCCCTTCTGTTTCAGTACCCCTAATTCTACCTGTTCCTCAAGTAATCTGATCATCTTTGACTTCCAAATTTGACTGATATTTCATAGTCTCATTCTGCATTAGCAGCCTCTGCCTTAGCACCCCCTTGAGAAAATGCAGAAATATATCAAGGGCCAAAAAGTTACCTGTACATTTTTTAAACTTGATAAAAACTTTTTCTGTGGAGGCTTGGGACAGTTCTTATTTTAGTCCGAACCAATTATTCAGCCTTAATACCTGGACCCTGGTATGCTTCTGTCTTTGATCAGAAAGAACTTGCCTGAAGGCCAGCTCAAGAGAGGTTCAAAGTCAAATGCTTTGATTTAAACCACTCTGCTCCCGTCCATGAAAGAAGATGAGAAGGAGCTCTCTGGTATAAGACACGGATAAGTGCAATGCAGAGTGGCACATGCAGCATTACAATGCAAAGCATAGGAAAAGAGATGTTTCGGGGAGCAGAGTGCTTCAAACACAAATCACCCCAACAGCCTGGTGGTGCTGGCAGTGGTAAAACACCCCAGGGACTACAGCAAAATTCCCTAGCCTGTGAGGTGCTCCACATATTCCACAGGAACGCAAGAAATAGAGATCTCAGCACAACTGAGGACCAAGATCCAGTTGTTTGTGGTCTGAGAGCCCCTGGAACATTTATAAAGGTCTTTGGACAAGGATGGGATGCTGCTGGATCATTCCAGCTCTCTGAGAAACTCCTTCCTTGAGACTGCATTTTGCTATATAATTCCAAATAACCATTAACTATGTGAACTACAAGGATATTTCCAGAATTGGAGCCAGACCCCTGGCCTGTTATTTCAGAGAATAGGAGCACGATTCCTACTGCCTGCCACAGAAAGGGAACAGGAGTCAGGCCCAGAAATCACCTTGGATCTGCACAAAGAAAGGAAGCATAGCCTTCTGATGGCAACAGGATATTGCTCTCCTTTGCTACTTTCCTCAAGCACCTTGATGAGAATTTCAGTCTTTGAACCCCCTGAAGCTCAAAAAGGAAAAAAAAAATTCTCCTTGGGCTTCACACAGGAAATGAAATGCAGGAAACATAGTGTCAAAATACAGCCCTGGGCTGACAGTGCCACCCTTTTATTGCTGGGGCTGTAATCACTCTTTGGGGGGTGATCACTGCCCCACGGCCAGGAGCAGGACTGGCTGCATTGCCTGGAAATGCAGGAAGATGATTTTCCCCCATGCCATTCAGAACTACACTTTGTTGACAAGAACTAAGGGAACAAAAAGAGGAGCTTTTACCGATATCTTTTTCCACTTCTGGTGAATGAAAGTAACTTTTCTTTAACTCTCAGTGCTGTGGCAAATACATTTAGTCACTGTATCCTGCTGGGTCTTTTCACTGGGGAAGGTTTTGATGGCAGAGCCCTTCTTTTCTCCCCTGACTGGTACCTTAGACATTTTTCTGTCTTCTTCTTTTCATTAATTTGCCCCTATCCATCCTTTCTGGTATGCTGGTAATTTAAAAAGAAGAAGCCCAGAATTCATTGGAGCATAATAAAACAGGACTAAAGCAAACCAGATTTGATTTTTGCCTTGGAATGGGACCTGGGGCCTCTTTGGAGTGAGCTCCCCAGAGCCCCACAACTGCACTAGGGATTTCAGCAAGTTCTGGTGCATGGGCTCTGCTGGCCAAGGTCTCATTTCAAAATGTACCTTCATGGGGAAATAGAAACAAGCCATGGTGACAAGTTCTAGAGATTCTGTGTCACCACACCTTGTAGTACCACATGCCAGCAGAAGTGGCACCAGCAAAGGAGAAAAGTGAAGTGTTTCTGATACTGCAAAAAAACAACTCAGGCCACGGGAAAAAAAAAGAGTTTGAGGGCAAGGCTTTAAAATGCTTCTTCTCCCCTTCTCAAATATCAACACGATTTAGAGATGGTGCTTTCCTCATTCTGGCTATCAAAACAGACTCATTTCCAGGCTCTGTTATAAATGTATAATCCCACACAGCAAATCAAAATCAACATGCACAAAAAGCAAGCTGGGGCTGAGGAGATGCAGTACGAGAGATCAAACCATCAGAGAAGTAAAACACAGGGGAGGATGAACAAGGGTAGGAATGAGACAGTGAGAGAGAAAGAGAATAATTAACAAACAGCATATGCTATAAGGAGCAAGAGACTCCAGCTCATAAAAGAAAACACTGGGCTCTCTCCTCTGCCTGCACAGTAGTTCCACAGGTTTTGAGATGAGAATGATGAGAAACTGATTTCCAAGGTGCACCTCAGATGTTTGGTGCACAACACCACAGAAGACCAGAGCCTGCTGCCATCAAACAAATGCATCTTCCCAGAGGTGAAATTAAACTTTAATGCAACCTACCGTGTTAAAGTGCCCTGCCAGGCCAGCAAGGGGATCATCTGCTGCTTATCAATTGCAGGTTCTGGGAACGCTGCTCACTGTGCTGCTTCACCTGTGCCACAGCTTGCTGAACTCCACACAACTCTTCCACACATCCCAGAAATGCTCCAGGTAGAATACAGAGGGAAATTATGCACAGCTTGAAATGTAACCAGGTGAAGGGCACTGTCAGGTAGCAGGGTGGGAGGAAGGAGGGCTGTTTCTGGGTTCAGGAGTTCCTGCCGTGTGCTCTCACCAGGGAGCATCTCTAACTTTTTGGTGTGCTGTTGGCCTCCACTTTTGGAAATGAGCAAATACTATTTCAGTGCTCTTCCTGAATACTGAGAGGGCACCTCTTGTAGCCTCTGCTTTTGTAAAAAAATGGGGGTTTGACTCCCATGGCATGACCTTCCTCCGGAGAGAGACAAATCTGCATGGATGTGACAGGAGAGTTCTTAAAACCTCTGCAAGCAGCTATGAGCCAGAAAGGAGAGAGAAACAAGAGTTCAGAGAACCACGAGAACACACCAAGGCTCATTAAATGTCATGTGAGCCCTATGGAAGTCTGGTCACTTGTGTTTCTTGCTGCAAAGCCTAATGCAATGTGTGTGTGTGATGTTGCCTTCTACACTGACAGGCCTGGAGCAGCCAGATTTTTGATTGTGCCTCAAAACTTTGGGATTCAAGCAGGAATTTGTAGTTCCTAAGGATGCTGTGGAAGAGAGAGATGAGAGAAATGGGAACTTCAGAGAAATGTGTTGGATTTTGGGAAGGAAATTAACTGATCAGAACAGGATTTAAGCAAATGGAAAGAGAGCAAGGGAGGAAGGAATGAAAATTGCTGTGGGGGAAAGGATGGGTTGAGAGTGCAGAAAGTTTCACAAGCCTAAATGAACACCTTCCTTTTATTATCTCTGAAGAGTGGCAACATGATCCCTAACTGAGGATGAACACATGATATTGCACATCCAGTAACCACTGTCAGTCGTTAATAGAGCAGGGAAGTGCTGCACTGTAACATGGAGAGGGAACAGCAGCACCCACACCCTTTGTACCCACTCCTTGCACCTTGTAGTATCATTTTCCTCTTCTTTGAGTAGATAAAGGGGATTTAGGGAAGACCTGCCAGTCAGACCTTAATAGCTGACTAGATTTTAGAACAAATTTGAGGAAAGAATCAAAAGGAGTAAAGGGCAGACATTTACCGTACGGGTTTCCTGGGGCTAGACTGCGCCCAACTACTCTGATAAATTTTTTTTTTTTTTTTTTTTAATTAAAATTCTAAAAAGGTATCCAGTCTTCATTAAAGTGTTTCAGCAGGTGCCACTTGGGAACTACCCAGTTCACTGGGGGAAAAATAGAGACTCAGTCAGAGCTGTGAGGTCTGGGTTGGTGACCGGGGAAGGGAGGATGAGATGTGCTGCAGGGGGGAATAGGGGGCTGCAGGGAAAATATTAGGGGAGTACTTCAAAGATCAGTCTTTGCACTGATCTCATTTAACGCTTCATTAATAAACTTGGCACAAAAAGTAAGAGTGTTCAAATGAAATTTGCCGATTGTACAAAGTTGGGAGGCACCATCAACACAAACGAAAATCGCAATATCGCGCAGGAAGAATTGGATGACCTTGGGGACAGAAGTAATAGAAATGGGATGAAATTGAACAGTACAAAATGCAAGGTCATGCACTAAAGGACTAATAATGAGAATTTCTGCTAGAAGCTGTTGGGAATGACAAAGGAAGAGAAAGACCTGGGTTTCCTAGTTGATTACAGGATAAATATGTGCCATAATATAATGCAACTGAAAAGAAAGATGCAATCCTGGGATTCATCACCTGTAATAGTGCTAATAATGAGAGGAAAATATTAATGCTACTACACAAAGCGCTGGTGAGGCATTATCTGAAATACAGCATCAATTCTAGTTACCCATGCCCAAGAAGGATGCATGCAAATTGGAGCAGAGGGTGCAAAGAGGACTATTACAATGATCAAGGAGCTGGAGAGCTTCTGAGAGGAAACTAAAAGCCTCTGCTTGCTCAGCCTACCTAAACGTGGCTTAAAGGGACACAGATCCAGCTCAGGAATGGTGCTGTCCAATCCAGCTGGGTAAGGATATATGTGTGCAAAGGTGACCTAGGAAGAACTGGTTATAAACTGGTTTTAAATTCAGCTAATTTGGCAATTGCAAGATGATCCTGACCATTGGAGAAAAAAATCCCTGAATTTACTCCACCCCATAGCGGGTGCAGTAGAAGGACAAAATCCCTGCCCAGAGCATTCAGATAGTTTTAGAATATAATCTGAGCAGATTATGAATTCTACAGCATAACATAACATGGTGGCCACAGGGCAGCAAAATGGATTTGATATTCCAGACACACGTTCTGAGGTTTACAAGCCATCTTTAGTATTTTTCCTTTAATGCCCAGGAGGATAGGAAGGGGCAACTCTTTGCCCTTCAAGTGGATAACACCAGTAAATGAGAGACTTTACAAAACTAGAATCATTTGGAGATAACAGTTGGTCAAGTAAGTATCTTAAAAAGATAATGAAAAATTTAGTTTGTGTATGTGTCATATCCTGAATTTATTTGGGGCAAGATGCTAGTTTTTTAATTATTTGAGAAGAAGTGTGGATAAAAAAAATTATTTTTCCTCATTCTAAGAGCCCACTTGAAAGCATAACACACATTCTTTGGTTTTCTCTAGAAATATGTCTTGAAATCAATGATTTATGCAAAGTCCTAGTTTTGGCTGTCTATGACATGTATCAGCTATTGGTGTTCACACAGTGCACTGTAAACAATTCTGCTTTTACAGACTCGTTTTCATGTGAAAGGAAATATTAATAAAGTGGTAAAACAATCTGGCAATATCTGGGGCTCAAATCTCCATTATATATATATATATATATATATATATATATATATATATTTTATATTTGTATTTGTGTTTATATTTGCCACAGTTTGCAGGAAAGGCTGAAGGGCTGTGAAGGAACACCTCAGCAGAAAGCAGATATTTATTTTTGGTGTCTGGGAGGATGCATATTGACCCAATAGCTTTAAATATTGTATCCAACTACAGCATATGATCCCTCAACTTAATAAAGGCACAAGTTCCAAAAACTTCCCCCACTGAACATTACAATACAGCCCCTAAAATTGGAATAAGCAGGATACTAATGACATTTTCAGTGCTGTGGCAGGGTATCTTCCTTGCTTCCTAATCCTAGATGGAATTTTTCAGAAAATTAGTTTCTTCACTGAAAAACCCAGCTTCAAACTGACCACTGTTATCTGTAAATTCTAATAAATAAGGCAAAAAATGCAAAAATATTCAGAAAAGTCTACATACACACAGACTTTCAACATTTTTTTAACCATATACATTGCTATCTCTCTCCAGACAATATTTTCAGTCCAAATATTGTTGGAATACATTAAAAAAATAACATGAAAACAACCCAGAGATTTTTTTATATAGGTCAAGCAAAATATTTTTGATAAGCCAATGCACTTTGGGATGGAGGATTTTTTTCTTGTGCAAGATTTTTTTTTTCCCCTCCCAAATGTCAGAAATGTCAGCTAAGCCTATTTTATAATTTTTTTTTTCTTTAATCTTAGTTACTGGATGAGAAAAATCAGTTATTCAGCTGCTCTAATAGCAACAGTTGGAGGGACAGAAGGGGAGATTTTACACTGCTGGAGTGTAGACACCTAAACTGGCCAATGCTGCTTGTGCTTAGCAAGTAAAAAATGATGAAATGGATTTGTCTAAGTAATGCCTGGAGGATGCCTGTGATGGGAATGATATCAGAGCTTCACAGCAGAGCTGGTGGGGAGTCAGGCTCCACACAAAATACAGAGGCATGTATAAATAGCAATGCAAGTATATAAATACAAATAGGAATGTAAGTATATAAATAGGTAATAGGTGTATGTATATAAAATGTATGTGATGAGAATATAGGAGCACATCCCTACTTTGAAATTCTGTTATTCATTATGAATGCTCTTGCTGATTTGAAACCTCACCTAAATATTGCATTAAGAAGTGATTTTTAATTACAAACGTGGCAGGCAGCTACTGTTATTTCTCCCTGCATTGACATGATAACATTATCTCACTGCAAATTCACGTTTCACTTTCTGAGGCAACTGGGATGGCCACTGGGGTGCCAAAAAGGGGATGTGAGGAGAGAGAGCTGCTTTTCCCTGCTCCATGGAACAGCCTCACACAGTGGAATTCCATCTTCCCCTTCACAGGGATGTGCCTTGGATGGGAAGTGTCACTGCTCTGCCTTGCTGTGGAGGCACAATGAAACCAAACAATTAGTTGGAATTATTGCTCTCAGAGAAAACTGATTTGCTTGTCTTTCTTCTGAGAGAAACTCAGTTACCGCACACCATCAACCTTGGCTTGACTGGCAGTGATTTCCCCGGCCTAGTCTGCTGGGAACTTTAAATGAACACGAGCAATTATAAACCCAAAGTCTTCAGCAATTTGTAGGCATTATCTCAGGATAATTTCCCTGAAATGTTCACGTTGCAAAGCAAAGGTAGATAATTTAAAAACCCATCTTTCTCTGTTGGCTCTATGAGCTGGGCAGAGCACGTGTCCCTCCTGTGGGCCCTGTGGTGGGGCAATAAAGGCTGGAATTGGTCCTTTGGAAAGGCCCTACTGCTGTCTTTTAGAAAGCAAAGAGGCCAAGTCTCAGCTCAACCTTTTCTGGCTTTATTATTTTTATAAACAAAACCCAAGCCTTATTTTCTGGCACAAACAAAGGAAAACCGGAATATTAAAAGTCAAGGGAACAAATCTGCCCTGAGGAGCTCTGCAGAGTAGAGCTCTGTAGCATCCACTGCAAGAAGGCCTTCCTGCTCCCTGGGAAAGATAAATGCCCCTCAGAAGGAAACTCTTGGCCTCCTCATGGCTGCCCATGCACTAACACAGTTTGGTATTTTCTGGGAGTTTTACTTACAAGCTTCTCAAAGTGCTCCCAAGTGCTCATCTCCCTCTCTAAGACTGGCAAAAACCTCCTGAGAAGTGCTGAACGCTCCTCTCTCCTCATGACTCACACAACTGCCTCATCTGTAGGTGGTTTCCTCAGTTCCTTGCCCCCACCCAACCGAGCAGGCAAGTGAAATGCACTCATTTCTGACTGATTTATAGCAGCTCTTCCCTCCACTGCAAGGAGGGAAAGCTGCCTCGGGCTGACGAGCACAGCGCGGTGATCTCTGAGCTCCCTCTGCAAAGAGCTAGCAGGAGGAAGCATGCTCGGAGTGAGGAGGAACAGAAAAGCTCACAGCTCTCCAAATTTTCTTGGAGGCTTTCAGAAAACTAAGCCATCGCTGTATTTTCTTTCCTTGCTTTGAAATAATCAAACCACACAAAAGGCCCCTCAGTGAAACTGGACTCTTGCAAAGCCACAAAGCTTGTCTCAGGGAGGAATGGTGAGGATTGACTTCTGAGGAAAAAAGGAGAGGCCCCCAGAGCAGAATCACCTGTTGCAGTCAGTACCTTGTACCTGTGCTTCCAGATATCAAAACTAAAGTAGTCCAGCTCAGCATTTTCCAGAGAATTGTTACAAAAAAGGAATCATCAAAAAATTAGAGCTGTGCAAGCCCGAACCAGAGACTGAGTTTCAGAAAGGGCACATGAAGAGAGCATTTACTGAAGGAGAAATCAGTGAAGTAACAGGTATGCTGGAAATATCCAATGAATGCTTTGAGTGCTCTCCCACAACCCTTCAGTTTGGAGCCCTTACTTTCCTATGGAGAGTAGGAGAAAATTCAAGGAACAAACACCATTATCAAGGAAAAACCTCTGCAATATTCTGAGTTCCTGTAAATTTAATTGATTCTTGACTGTTCTGACCTTGGAAGAAAACCTGAATTTCAAAGACTGATCCAGTTCTTTGCACCACTTGAGGCTTGTCTGTGAACACCATGAGGAGGATGGGACTTGAAAACTTCCACCTTTCTGCATCCTCATCCCTTTTCTCTCCCTCACTCCATGGTTTTTCATACTCAGCTTATACTATAAAATTGGAAACTACCAATGTTGCCATGCTTCACCAAACCATTGAGTGTCCATAACACACTCACTCCTGCTGCCCATCACATTTCTTACTTGAGTTTCATTCTGAAACTGGCCTTGGCCCTCAGGCAGGGCTCCCCACAGTGCTGGGACACTGCAAAGCATGGCCAGAGTACAGGATATCACCAAACCACGGCCAGACCAGTCCAAAGGGTAGCACATATATCCTCCCTCACTCCAGCACTGCCCACTGCCAGAGCTGCCCAAGTGCTCTTGTTTTTATAGGCCCTGGGGAGTTTGCTCTTTTCTCTGTTTTTTTTTTTTTTTTTTTTTTTAAATAATTGAGATGCAGAGAGAACCAGGGAGAGGAGAAATGGGAAAAGGGGAGTTATCAGCAAGAGGGCCAGCTGAGTGAGGTTGATGACCTGATTTCAGGCATACTGGGGGTATTCTGTGACCCCTGTAATTTTACTGCCTCCTGAATTATCGCTTGTGATTTTCACTGGAGTGAAATGACACATCAGGGAACAGTAAGGACTCCAGCAGACCACAGACAGGCAGAATACAAAGTACCTACCAAAACAGCTGCTGTACCTCTGGCAAAGATATATTTTTAATCCTTTGGAATGGAGATTCCAACTGCCTATCCAGGTCCCTACAGGCTTTCTTAATTGAAAACGCTGGAGAAGGCACCTTTTATTTTTATTTTTTTTTTACAATTGTGGGCCAAGCTCACAGTGCAGAAGCTCCAGAGGCTTCTCTATTGTAGCTCTCAAGGATATTAATCCAGATTCAAAAGTCCTCTCTTTGGAGTAGTGGGGCAGAGCTTGCTCCCCATGAAGACCCCATTTTCCTTAATGCCCAAAGAGAAACTCCTGGCTCACCCCAGTGATGCTGTGCTCAGTGGAGTCCCACCAAAAAGCAGGGACTTGAAATCTCAGGTAGCTTAGCAACAACACAGGGCCCTAGCAGAGACTGGACTGTATTAAAAAAGAACTGTTCCAAGTAAAATATTCATCGAGAAACAGGTGATGTAAGAGGAGATCTTTCCTGCAAAAATAATGGAAACAGACTCTGTTTTGGGTGAAATTTCAGCTTGCACAAACCCCAGATTTCTGCATCCTGCAAGTTCATCTTGACCATGCTCAAAAAGCAAAAGCAAACGTGAAACTTAAAATATTTGCTACATTCTGTTTTCAAGTTTAAAAATGGTACCTTTTTAAAAATAAGTGAAGTCCTGTTTCATTTCTAGCTGGAAAGGGGGAAATAGCCTTTATTTCAGATGAAATTTGAAAAGAGCAAAGGCAAAGTGACAGAACAGAAAGGATTATATACACTTCCCTTTACATGCAGAAAAATGTACTGAAAAAACCTTAACCAAGACACTTCTGGCAAGATTTCCTGCTTGAATTGAAAATCCATTTTCTATTTAAAAAGTTTAGGCAAGGAAGTTTTGACTGAGGGCTGTATTCACGCACCTTTTAAAAACTGCTACAAGCTGAATGTGTAATTGAAATCCCCCTGGAAAAGTCCTATAAAATTATTATCAAATAAATAGAATTGTATAGTAATGACAGGAAACCATCTGTGAAATTGACTGGAGAATTAGTTCCCTGATAGCAAATGCAGACGGCAAGGCAAAAAGTGCTGTAGAAGTTTGTCCCCTCCAAAATGTGAATATTTTTTAATCATTCAGTGAAAGATTTCTTTCTTTCTAACGGATTAATGTGTGAAGAGTCTCTGCTCCAAAAGTGTGTGCTGAATACCTTTTAATTTTTAAAGAAGAAATCAAATCCAGATCATAGCAGCGATGGCTTCTTTCTTATTCAAGTGCTTGGAGCGGGGTGTGATGTGAATGCTGACACTGCTGACGTGCCATTGCACTGCAGTTTGTTACATGGGCACCTGTTTTACCCAATCCCCCAATTTTCCAAGTGGTACACTTTGTTCCAGGCAGGGGTTACTCCACATGACAGCCCTTGTGCTGCAAGCAGCGTAGGCTGGGTTTAACCAATGATCTACAGCTCACCTGGCTTAGTTAAACAACTCTGATGGCCTACTGCTGCCAAGAGGGAGGGAAGTGGAGGCAGAACAGATTTCTGCCTGTCCCAAAGCAGCAGAAGATCAGATGCTGGGAACCTTCAGGCGAGCAGCTTTGTTTCCATAGCTGGTCCTTCAGATCGCAACTGAAAATGGGGTTTCTAAGACAAATTTGTGTGAACTTTCCCTCCCTCCTGTTCCCTCCACTGGCCTTGCAGAGCCTTTTGGCCATTCCAGCTTGGAGCCTTAGGGCTTAATTATTAGTATGACAAGCTGAGCTTTCAGGGAGGTGAAGGGGGAGAGCAGAGGTGAAGTGGCTGGAGACATCCTGCCTCAATGGGGCACAGGCAGCAGCGAGGCTTCCCCGCCTTTCCCAGCTCCCACTAACAGCTGGCTGGGGGCCCAGGTGGCCCACAGTGCTGTCCCTGTCCCCTCAGCCTCCCTGCTCTCTCTGGAGGGTGCAAAGCTGCTTTTGGGGCCCTGCTGTGATCTGAATTTGGGAGCATTTCCAGTGGGGAGCAGCAGGCAGGATTTTCTGCCCTGTGTGCACGCTCGTGCTCCCCAGGGCACAAACCCCTCTGAGTCCTCCTGACCTCTCACTGCACCTTTCTGTTTTGATCCTTTTAAAGCCCAAGACTCATGTTTTAGGTTTAGGCATGAGATGAGAAAAAAAACAATCAACATCATTAGCAGGCAGCTCTCCTGCGTGTCCCCTGCTCCCATGCCACTTACATGCTCCTTGCCCTTGTAATATTACTGTATGTATCAGGCAAAACCCCACTATTTCATTGCCTTAAACAGGAAAATGTTTTCAACTCCCCTATGCGCTCCTGCCTAGTTCATGGCTTGATTTAATTTTACAAGGCAAGAGCTGGAACAATTATCTGATTCTTCATGTACAGCAGGCTTTCAGTGGTCATTTCTGAAGTTTTACTGGTTCGTAACCTCTGTAATCAGAAGACCCAGTTAAAAAAAAAGAAACTAAGTGAACAGGCAGGAATCTGTTCATATTATCCCTTCCTAGCTGTCCAGGCTTTCATCCTCTTTTCTCCCACACATGCCCTTATTGCTCTGCTACTCACCCACCAATGAGGGTCTGTCAATGGCAGTGAGAGGTCAACATCAAAGCACTTTTACAGCTAGCAGCTTGCAGCTAATGCTGGCATTATGGAGAGAAATAGAGAGAGAGAGAGAGAAGCATAGGGATTGAATGAATGGCCCTCTCATATAGAAAGAGACTGAAGAATAGAACAAAACCTCCTATTCTCCCACTCTTTATAATACTCCTGGGCCGAGTGTGCGTATGTGGTACACAGCTGAGTTTGAACTGCATTAGCACTCTTTCAGTTTACAAACAAGAGGCCTAATTTAGAAGAAAAATCTCTTATCTGATTATTTCTTTGTGTTCACCCATGTGGTAAAAAATGTCTGTACAGAGAAGGGAGGGGGGCTACAGAGGTGACTTATTAACTTCTTTGGCTGTATCATAATTGTGAAAGGCAATCGGGGCAATCATTATTCATCTATAATTTTCAGACTTGAGGAAAAGAAGTGGTAAAACAGTCCCTCTAAAGATATTTCAGTGTGGATTGCTATTTTTCCAAAGAAGGCATTGGAAAGACTGTGGGTCAGTCCCACACCAACTGTAAGACTGGTACCACTCTCATCCCCTGCCCACAAAGAAACCCAGGAATTATTTTTGTCCTCTGAAATTGACACTGAGATTGGATGCCTTCCCATAAATATGCTACGGCCTTGGTAGGGTGGATTTCACAATTTGCTGGGATTGCCACCTCATGCTAGGTGGATAATTGCAATCACCTCTGCTGGCTCACCCAGCTCTGATTCTGCAGAGGGAAAAGAGGGAATTCAAGGCTGGTATGACTGCAAAGCTGCCACCCAGAGACTCTAGCATCAGGATTAGGCATGAATATTGTTTAAAGGACTGAAAACAGGTATTATTATTTGTATTTTTCCCTTTTGGGACATCCCACTGTGCAGGTACATTATTTAATGAATACAACCAAAAAACATCTTGGATCTCTTTGGCACTTTTCCAGAGACAAATCAAAGTTACAGTATTTAACTCATGCAATAAGGAGCCTCAGCAAAAAAGATACACTTATTTCACATCTCCATGGGTTATGCTACTCCCAAAAGGTTGGATGTGCTCTACTTGAAGCGGTCAAGTCAAGGATCTAAGGAGCATTTGTGGGGGAGAAAGGCAGCTTGAAAGAAATTCTGGGAAAAAGCTTCACAGGGGTTCTCACTTCCAGCACATCCACACAGTGGAACACCTCAAACCCTCTACAGATCAGGGATTTCTGACAGCAAGAATCGGTTATATCCATGCCCTAGCAAACTAATTTTACACCCATAACTGGGTTTTTTGTCTACCCGTGCAACACAGAAATGTATCATCCCAGCTGAAACAGGGTTAGAACTCTGAAAGTTTCACCACGTTTCTCCCCCTTGGATTCAGGATGCAGAAATTACAGAATGGTTGGAAAAGTACAGAATGGATGGAAAAATACAGAAGTGATAGGTACTGAAAAAATCCTGATCTTGGAGATGAACCTGGAGAATGCATTTTGCAAAACAGCTGGATTGGTTTAGGGGAGCCTCTACTGGGGGATTTGAAGGCTCTGTGTTTTCAGAGACTCTCCAAGTGACATGTAATGAACACCAAGACTTGCCTTTCAAGCATAAACATGACAGAGATCTTAACCATGCAAGTATCTAATGCTTAAAAAATTCACTAAGAGACCAGAAAGAAACAGAACAAGTAAACTACAGTATATAGTATATAAATACATCTGTGCCATGTAGCTGCAGGATGCCTTGATGCCTCAATGCCTTTTGAATACTAATGCTTTTCTACTTTACTACAGGAATTTTTCATGTTGAGTTTTCTGTTACTTGATACACTTTTGAGTCAGAAATCAACACAAGAAGCATAAGACAAATCCATCAATTTTTTTCCCCTCTGTATCAACCCACAGGACAGGACTAACAGGGTACTTGTCTTGCACAAAGGCCTCCAGCTGTTTATATTTTTTTTAATATGATGAAGTGCATAGCATAATTTGCTATGTACAGATTTATTTTAAACAGAAACATTGTTGGTAATTTCAGAGAACTGTGCTCCAACCATGTTGGGCAAGAACTACAAGTCCTGTAATCAATAAAGCAAAGAGTGCTGGGTCAACATTGGTGTTAATTGATGGGTAAAGGAATAATGACACCTGATCTCCCACCTACCCTTTCTGAGAGTGCCAAACACCTGCTCTAAGCTATGAGCTAAAAAGGGCTGAAATAATTAATTATATTACTTTCCTTTAGGAGTAGCTGTACTGGCCCTTTGAGCTCAGTAGAAGAGGAGCAGTTTGAGGATATTACTATTTTTATTATTACAATTTTGCACACTCAATCAAAGCTAAGCCTGACTTTATAAATCACGATCTTGGCATTGATCTGTTTGGAAAATTCACACAGGAGCAGTAGGAAGCAGTTTAAGCAAGGGGTAGCCTTGGGAGCCAGAATACCAACTCAAATTTTTTTATTTATCTTCTTGAAGATGGCTGTGATGGTTCATTAGTGCACATTCCTAACTCTAGACTGTTTCACACAGAAAAAAAAGGACATAAATATTTAACCTTTGGAAGGGAACTCATTTACTGGAAATCCAACTTTATGAACTGAGGTTATAAATAAGTCTGATGCTCTGCAATCAGCATAGTATAATGAGATCACATGAATGGCTGAGTTGTCTTTAACCTTTGATTGTTTAGAAGTGCAGTTATTCATTTGTGCTAAGAATTAGTGATGATGAGCACCGAAATGAAGCTGGGTATCATCAGGCCAGGGCTGCACAGAAAACATCCCTCAAGTGAAAGTTGTTCCCTCCCCTCCAGTTTCTACCCCCAGGATTTCTTTCATTCCCAGTAATTCAGTTGTAGTCTGTCAAAACACTGCAAGGGACATATATTTCAAATTTATCTGTGGGGATTTTGTAATGCTAGAACAGGGTTTTTTCACTTTGCCAAAAGATATCTCCTGAGGGAGGTCTGTTCAAGTTACACACTTTTTAAGCATTTGTATTAAAATGCCATATGTAAAATACATTTTTTAAGGTATATACTCCCACACAAAAATATCTGCTGCTCAGTATTAGCAAAATGTATGGAGAAAATTCAAAATTTCACCTCTACTGAGTCCTTCCTTGACATTGTTCTTGCAATTCAAGTCTCTGGCAAAAGGTGCCTCTGAGTAACCCAGGGAGGATAATTCTTATTGGTATATTTTTTTGGTTAATTGATTTTCAAAGCAGATGATTTAAAGATCATTACATGGCAATGTTTTATAGCAATGAAAAGCACTCCCAGTCTTCTGAAGGCTTCCAAGACAGCTCTGGATTAAAGATTACAATTTGTACCAGTGAGGCAGACCACTTACTCCTGTATCGTTAAACCCTTAATAAATGCAGAAGGTGAATCATAGGATAGTTATGTAACCTGCCCAAAAATACAGGAGAACACTGAGCAAAAAGACTTAGGGCCATAAATGTCCTCAGTATGGTCTCCAACAAGAAGGTTTGCAAATATTGTCATTTTGCACAGCTTTACTTCTCTTGATCTGAAAGTATTTGCTAATTTTACTGGCCACTGAAATATAGTCTACTAAGTAATTTAATGGTGAAACAGCTGTGTTTTCAAAATTACTCATTTTGGGGTGAAAATAAGCTACTGACTCACCCCAAAATACAGAAAAAAAACCCAATAACAGCAACAGAAAACCCCCAGTGAAATGCAGAAAACATTCTTGACCAACTCTTTTTTTAATACAGAAAAATATGAATGCCTTTTTTTTCCTCTAGTTCTGCTCACTTTTAATACTTTGGACTCAGGATCTGAGCTGCGTTCTCAAGAGATGAAAAGCTTCTTCAGTATGTGAGGATAATAAAACAAGCTGGTGTATGCTGAAAACACTGAATTTTTCATCCATTAGGAACATCTGCCTATTCCAGGAGGGATATCAGAAAACGTGTCCAGGCAGAAACACAAATTGAGAAAATGTCTGTGGCAGCATCTGAAATCACCACAACAGGATAAATAATAAAATATTTACCATGACACAGTAAGGCTCTCTCACCATGGCAGTGTATGTAGAACATACTTCCAGCATTAGGTCATGGAAATGGTGTCAGAAGATGGTTTATTGTAAATTACGGCCTGGATTGCCATATATCTACTACACCTCCAGGAATCTGAACTCTGAAGTCATTTAGAGGTAGGGTTACATCTAGAAGAAAGGATATCTTCCCTGGGAGATAAAACAATACAGCACTTCTATGCTTTACAGATGTAGCAAGAGGAAAAAAAAAACCCATTGGAAATGGACATCGAGCTGGGGAAAACTCTTCTGAAACCAGAAAACTTTTTCCAGAAAAAGCCAAATAAAATTCTTGAGCATTAATACTAACCCTGCCCCTCCTTTGGCCTTTGCACTGCAAGACAGAGTCTGTTTCTGATTTTAATTTCATCTGCTCTTATCACTTGGATAGAAATGCAGAAAATCTTTGCCATCTATTTGCTCACCGTGGTTGTGCTGTGGCTTGCAGAGAACAGCCCAGCACAAATAATGCCAATAAACAGAGTCAAACCACATAGCCATTTTTGAAGTGGTTTTCCATTAACCTGGATACCTTTCCCAGGCCTTTTTTTTGTATTTGGATTGCAGAATTTGGGGCACCCAAACCAGCAGCTATTCCTGATCTTTATCCCTGTTACCTCAGCAGTAGTGCCTCACCAGCACCACATTTCAACAGACAGAAAGGCCACATTGCACTTAAAGGAATTAAATTAATGAACTAATTAATGTAATACAATAGTGAGAATTAAGAATTTCAAAGTTAGAAATTGTGATGTTCTTTTAAAAATACAAAGTATTGTTTTGTTTTAGTTTTTTTTTTTTTTTTTACCCAGATCAGAGTATTTAATTCCTGAATAGACTTCTCTCCCTTTTTCCCCCCAGGTTTTTTTAAACTTTGATAAAACTGATTAGGAACTGAAGGAGGTAGAAATCTCCTTAAGTTATCTTTAAACACACCACACTGACACAGTTTTATATCTTTGTTCCCTCTCAAAGCAGACATGGAAGGACTGAGTGATTTCCTCAAAATTAACACAGGCTATTGGCACCAAAACTTTTAGACAAATCCAAAAATTACCCCATTAAGCTGCACCCCATTTTTCTGGAACACAGCCACTATGCCTAATTTTCCCTGAGGAAATAAATTACAATTAAATAAAAATTGAATGAATAGGGGAGGAGAAGCCTAAATATTAAACTATAAGTGTTGGAAGAGAATACAACTTTTTGGCTGATTCCACTGTGTCTATAAATTACAGCATAGCGTAATGTATCATGTCTCAGATACAAGAACAGCACTGAAAAGAATAATTTAGTTTCTCATACACAGAGTTAATGATGAATTACCATTTACATGTTTCATCATTCACTAGTACATATGGCTATAATTCAGGAATCGTGACGGTACAAAATCTATTACTCCAACAAAAGATTTGTATCAGACAATTATCTTGATGGTTCCTGTCTTGTTCTTGGAGTAGCAGCATATTCAAAGAGCTCTGTGAGTTATCTGCCAGCTCTGGAAGTTCTTAGATAGCAGCGAATCTCCCTCCTCAATCGTAAAAACAGAGGAGAAAAACTAATGTTATTTTTATGAGTAACTTAAGAATGCTGGCATTCCCCTCTCTCCCTGCTGCAGTAAACCACTCATTGAGCCTATTCTTTCTGTTCTTTTAAGAGGATTCCAGGGCTGCATTTTTACCTGTGTTTTCCTTCAGTTTTTATGTGTTATACAGTCAGATTCTGAGGACCTGGCAATTCTTCCCCCTGCACAAAGTGACTTGTTTTTCCAAAAGCCCATTATATTATGATGTTACAAACTCAACTTTAAAGGTCATTAATTCATGATTTAATGTTGTATGGGACAGTAATTTTTTACTCCCCATACTTTCGGTAGAGCTATAAACCAAAAGAAACCTGCAGATTAACTCTTTCATCCCTGGATACCATGCCTACATTCATAGAGGCCTGTATCAAAAAGCCATTTTTTTCCAGTAGAACACAAGTAAATATGTTATGAGCCACAGGGACACGGAATGAAGCCGTGAAATACTCAAATCCTGAATTTACTATTGACTCATTGTGCAAGCTTTCCCATGCCATTTAGCCTCCATAAATCTAGCTGGGAGGCTTCAATGAACACAGAACAAATTATGCCCAAATCCAACTGGGCCTATCTGGTTTCTGTCATGGTTTGACATCACCTGCTTAATTTTATAGCTCAACTTGCATTAGCAATCCATACCCAAGCCCATGCAACCTCATCTGTGCTACAACGTCCACAGAGAGAAGACCCATCTCTCTATTTAAGTTTTATGATAACTCTGTGAAGCTCTTCCTGGTCATAATTTTTCTCTCAATATCAAAATACATCTCCCTCTTTTGATTCTCTGCGCTGCTCCTTAAGGCAGATATAAAGAATTTTTGAATGTGGTCTCAACTTCCATTTTCCACTGTAAAACTTTGCTTCCTGGAACAAGTACGAGAATCAAATGCATGTATTGACACTGTCTCTTTTATTTCCAGTGTCTTATCTAAGGAGTTTTCAGTGAGTCTGTCAGATTCCTTGATTAAATCATGCGCCTCAGCTTTGAGCCTGTTTTTCCCTCAGTTGACATCTCGCCCTAAATACAAGCTTCTGCTTAGGGCTACCTCTTCCTCATTCAACCTGTCAATCCTAAATTTATCAAAACTCAAGATGTGGATATCCTTTTAACCTATTTATCCACATTAGATAATTCTTGACTTCTCCCCAGGGAATGTTTCTGGGAAGCTTTCCATCCTTTCGTGTGCTTGGCTTCAATGTTGTCACATTTATGCAATTCATTTGTACTTCTGACTTTCATTTCTTTCAGGAAATGACAATTCATTTGTGGAGGTCTGACTCAGTTAAGACAAAGTCCTTGGGAGTTGAAAGCTCAGCTGCACCACTGAGGCTCCATTGTGAAGAGACTTTGACAGCTCTTTCCTGTAGCTGAAGATTCTGCCTTTCCAACTACAGGTTTGACTCCCTTCTGGACTTACACTTGATTTTATTTCCATTATTGTAATTTACCACTTTCAATAGATTGACAGTCAACTAATGGAGAACTGGGAATAATGAACTAATGAACTGGGACTAATGAACTGGGACCTTCATAAGTGCCTGGACCTGGAGACAATCTCTACAGTCTTGGCCAAAATTTGTCACTTGAAAACTACATTAAAACATCAAGTGGGCATGAATATGGAAGGTGGAGTCAGATCTCCATAGCTGAAAAAAAAAGGTGAAATTGTTCTTGTTTTACTGCTTGTGCAGCTAAACACAGTGAGAATGATCAGGAAAGGTTTGATCATCATCTCCCTCTTCCCCATTATCATCATTTTCCTCTTCTGGAAATAGAATGATAAACTTGGATTAAGCCAACCCCTAATTCAAAACCAAACTGGATCCAATTCAGGTCTCAGCCTATCTATCAAAATACAATTAGCAGTCCTACTAAACATGATTTAACCTGATTTTTCCAGTGGTCAACATTAAGTGAAATCAGTGGAGAAGGGATGCATTTAGCTGAAGAGCAACTATGCAGGATCCAAGGACATCCCATACATTGCACCAGGAATATGTTTTGCCACAAAATTTTTCCTTTTTTCCTTCCTGTCTGGAGGTGTCTGGAGCCCTATCAGTCTTTCATATACCAAATTACATTCCCAAAATATACCAATGTGTCACACTGTAAAAATAGTACCCAAGGTACCTTAACTATGAACTTTACTGTGTTGTAGACACCTAAGTGAAAAAAAAAAAAAAATTGGAAAATGAGGTTGTTGGAGCCACACATTTTAACATGCAACTATATCTTTCTCATCTGGGCTTGCCTTCAGAGCCATGATAAGCAGTTCAAACAAACTATTTGTACACAAGCAGTGCCTGGTAAAGCGGTGTTCAATTGTTATTCACACTCTCTCAACACATTCCCTATGGAACAAAATAGGAAGTTATAAGAAAGTGAGCAGGAAAATAGGATTAGAAGGTAAAGCATGGACTCAGGAAAAGGTTACAGCCCATTAAGTGACAGGCTGTCATGGTCATGTGCTGACTTAGCCCCGGTCACCCTCGTAAAAAGCGCACACGTACGTAGTTGGTTATCGCAGATCAGCAGCAGTCACTTGTTAAATCTGAGCCTTAATTCCCAAACAAATATGTCCATCATGCTAAATGGAAGTAGGTATGTGCCAATACACTACTGTGATTTTAAAAATTCATCGGGAGGACTAAAAATAGCTCCTAGAATGCATTAAAAAAATGTGTTTCTGTGCTGTTCTTTGCGACACCCGTTACTTCACTTGTGAGAATGTTGCTACACCGTCCATCTTTATGAGATTATAGACCACAGAAAACACATGGGGAAGGCTGATTCTCTTCGCATGAAGCCTTCTCTGCACCCATCTGGCAATATAAATAAAGCTTAGTAGCAAGGATAGATGACACTCAGTTCCAGGCCCTTTACACTGCTAGACTGGTGCAAAGCAAGGAGCCGGTGTCTGGTGTTTGTCTGACAAGAAGCAAATCTATTTTTGCTTATAGAACTCTGTGGCAGATCATTAGAATATAAAAAAGCCCAACAAACCAAGCCCAAACCCAAACCCCAACCCCCAGATATCTCACTTGTGCCTACTGGAGGAGAGCAGGCTGAAACAGCACTGAAGACTCTGTTGAATCTTCCAGGACATTAATATCCAAGAACCACTAGAAATAACCATGGTAACAAACACTAGCTAAGTACAGTACAATCACCCTGATTACCATAGAATTAGCACAAAACAAATGTTTATTTTTCCTAAATACGTGTATTATGATGATGATGATAATGTTAGTAACTACCCCAAATTACAGAGTATTTGCCCAAAATGCCAATGGCATTGCATTAAATGCTTTGCTCTGCACTTGTTTTCAGACTTGCTTGTAGTAATTGGTGTAAGAAGTGTATTTATAACAGATTCTTTCCCCACTCTTTCTCCCACCCTGTCCCCCATCCCTGACTCTCAACCAGCTCCATTAATTTGAATATCCATTGGATTCATTGATCATTTCACAGCTGACCACAACACTTTTCTGACATTGTCATTGCACCATTAACCTTTTCATGAGGCTCTCACCTACTAGACAACACAGGTTTGATTTTAATTTACACTCAGGGATTGTGTATTCAGGGAATTATACCATGAAAAATGAAAATATTAATTTAAACGAATAGATTATATGCAGGGTTGGTGCATTCTTAAGTGCATTGAGGAAAAAATGGTAGTGTGTTAAAAAAAGTAGAAATATTGATAGTGCAATGGGATGTTTACTTTTTGTTTGCTTTTCCTGAGCTCCTCTGTGCCTAATCCCACTTCTTGGTTTAATTTACTCTGCAACTGATTCTAGGATGTCATCTGATTTCTCTGCTGAGCTGTCTCACTTCCACTGTGCCACTGCTAATATTTGCTGGATCCTGGCAAGCATGTCGGGGAAGTTGATGTGGCCAAAAGTCCTAGGCACTGCTTTTCCTGGTCTAGTTTACACATTTGGAAATAACTTAAACTTCAGGATAAGAAACACATTCTTGGGAATTGCAGGGATCACAAAGAAATTCCAGTAACCCAAATCTACTGGTTTATCAGTATCTTAGAGCTGGAGTAACAATTAATAGCTTTCCTTCTAAGCATGGACCCATCAGATTTTCAAGTGCAAAGAAACCTTCAGTGGGAAAGGATGCAGCCCAAATTCATGTGGGGTTCTGCCCGTGGAACATGAACACCAGATGAAGCAAGGAGTGAAACTGAAAGGATGCTGAAAGTTAAACTAGAGGAAGGAGGCAATGCTGTTGAGTCTGGCAACTAAGGTCTAGAATGAGGCTGTCACACAGATTGACAGCTATTCCACGGACCTGACCCCCTTGTCACATTCACCTCGTGTCAGTGGAACTGCATTAACTAAAACACAATGACTCAAAATTTACGCTGGTGCCAGTGAGAAGGAAGGGGAAAAAAAATACCTCACAACAGAACAGGTTTTATATGCACAGCCTGGGGAAATGGTCATCTGGTGCAAGTGTCTGAAACTCTGAAGGGAACAGAGCTAGGAGGGCATTTAGTGTGTGCACACAGCACATATTCCACAGTTTCCATCACTCCCTCCAACCAGAGCTCACACACGCACACAGAGGGGCACAACCAGACACGGGTGCCATCCTGAGCCACATCCTCTGCGTGTACTGAGATTCCCAGCAAGTTGAGGCTCCAGTGCAGCCCCAGCCTGTCAGGCTGGGCTGGGTGTGAGCTGCACTGACAGCTGGCACTCGGCTGTGCTCAGCCCCCCTTTTGCAGTGTACAGCATCATGCTCCGACACGCGATTGAAGTAATTAGCTGCCGAGCGGCTGAGCGTACCCCGCAGAGCACTGGTGTCTCGTCTGACACATCTGGGCACAGAAAGTAATTGAAACAGCTGCTTCTACCCATATGGCAGCAAAAGCTGGTGGTAGAGAGCCTGCTGGCTAGGCTGTACCAACCTCAGACAAATTAGCCATCATTAATCCCAGAATCTGACCAGCATACACACAGCCACTAATCAAGACATCTGGGGGAGGGGTGCTGGCTGGGGGAGGGAGGGAAGGAGAGAGGGAAGAAAGAGGCCATTTAAGATT
Source organism: Zonotrichia albicollis (assembly GCF_047830755.1). Lineage (NCBI taxonomy): Eukaryota > Metazoa > Chordata > Aves > Passeriformes > Passerellidae > Zonotrichia > Zonotrichia albicollis. The sequence goes on from NC_133829.1 coordinate 4,123,497, forward strand.
ATTCTTAATGGCAACAAAGTGTGAAAAATGAAGAAGAAGAAGAAAAAAGCCTAATACTTAAGAAAAAAAAGCAACAAACAACACCCAGCAGACCACCACAGCCCTCCCTCCCCAACACTTTTCTCAATCAGCTTGTCTAGGTGGCTTTGCCCACGCTGTTCATTAGAGAGCTGCTAAAATAGCAGCCTTGCTTTCTGAAAGTGTCACACTGATATATGCACATGTCTGGCATCACACAAAGATTATAAATAGCGCCATGTAATCTAAGAACCTGGGGTATTTTTACACGGTGTGGAATGCAGCCTTGGAGTCAGGGCTGGGGGTGAAAACTGGACCTGCCCTTGTATGTAGGTAGCTGAGGTGCACCCCCCTGTTCTGCAGGACCAAGCAAGCACATGTGGGCTGTTTTCTTTCATCTCTCCAACACCATTCTTGGCTCTGAACTCTGTCACCTGCAGTGAAGTTGTGCAAAACAATGTGGCTCATCTTGCCATTGTAAAATCCAGTGTGTGAGTGGGAGGACAGGGAAAACTTCATAACCCACACCTCCTAACCACAGACACACAGACTGCTGTGCAAGGAAGGAAGCAGTTTGTCTGGAGAGGAATGGATCAGATGATGCCTACGGTATTCTGCCTTGTGTTTGGAGTATTTTGTGTCTAATAAGGTGTGAGCCCTAATCTGAGTTTTGCTGTTGCTGGGGCATTTATGGTCTCCCTGCAACCTCTTACAGCTCAGCCTTCACTTTCAAAAAGGTCAAATCCTTTTAGAGGGTTTTTCCCCTAGCTACCCAGTCATGTTTCTTAAACTTAGAGGAACAGAGCACCCAAGATTCTGCCCCAGTACCACATGTTGAAATGCTGAATTTACCAGCCAGTTTGGGAGTCCCTGGGGGAACAGACATCCCAGTGACTGCACACACCATGCTGCTTCAGCTGCAGTGCTAAAAGACCTTTGAGTGATGCCAAGTGCAGGTGCATTAGCATTTTAGTTAGTTTCAGGAGTGTGCTTGTGATTAATCCTCCTTACTGTGCCTTGGCTGGGGCTGTGGAATGGCCTGGGCTGCTTCAGCTTCATCCCTTCCTCTTGGATGCATGCAGAGCAGAAGAGATGTGCCATGAGTGCACCTACTGCACTCCAGCTGCTAGCAGGGCTAGAAAGAGCCAAGCCAAAAGCAGCCCCTCAATAACAGGATGGCGTGGATGCAAATTCTGTGGTGTTTAACAGAGCCTCCCCATGCAGACTTCTTGCTGACACACATCATCTCCAACAGCACAACACTGGTGCTGGGTGGTGTGACACAACAACCGTGAGCACCGCTCTGCTGTTACCATATTTACTGTGAGCAACCAAACCATGCTGCAATTTATTCACAAGCTGCTAATGTTCTCCAAACAAGCCTTGGCACTGCTGCTTTCCTGTTCATTTTAGCTGTTCTCTGCTCTGGCAGTATGTGTGGGATCACTTGCACGTGGTCCCACAGCGTCCCAGGCAGCACTGCATTCCAAATACTTTTGGGATAAATTTCTTCCACTCTGAGGAAAAGGATGCTGCTTGCTTTAAAACAGTCATTGATCTCCCCCAATTCCTCAGCTTTCAGATCCAGAGGTATTAAAGATTATTTTGCAGGGGGAAAATCCCACAACTAAAGTGTGAGAGGGGATTATAATCAGTGAACTGCATAGGGTTTGCAAGCAGACTCTCTCTGACCCCACCAGTGCTCCATTACCACGTGAATCATGCACATCTCACTTTGTCCATGTGGGATAAAGAGTTTAAAGAGTCACTTCTCTTACAGTAGAGGTAGAGACTCTGCCTGGATGTTCAGAAAGGACTAAGCAGCAGTTTCAAGGTTGTCTGATATTGGTGATCCCTCTCTTCAACTCACATCTTGTCATGGCCCTCCAAGCCTGACTGTTCTTCAAAATTTGCTTTATCTTTTTTTCACATAGATTTGTGAAATTTGGATGCTTCCCCAAACAAACATGCAATGTCTTTCCCCATTTGGATGTCAGTTCTTATTGATACTCTGCTTTATGGCTATTGGGATAAAAGATGCTGTGTAGAAGTCTGTATTACATCACACCAATTTACAGCTTCACTGCAGGCTCATCTGAAGCAAGATGAGCTGCAAGACAGCAATTGCACTGGTAATTAACAGAGTAAAAGTCATTATGGAAAGCACATGAAAGGCAAACATGATTTCCTTAGAAGGGTTTCCTCACATGTGATTCTCTCCAGCAATAAGCTGTGGTTCCCTTGACATCCTAGTCCCGGTTTATTGTTTTTAACAAACCTGTTACATAAGAAAAGTTCCTGTCTGGAAAGCTCTGCTGACAGCACGTGTTTGATGACAAAGGAGGCCCATGAAGTGCAGCACAGTGGAGAAAGCAGCACAGGCAATGTGACAATGCTGGCTGCTGGGAGTGAGGATGCGCTGGCTGTGTCCTGCCTGCTCTGCTCACACTCAGCTCTGTGGGATGAGCCTGCTTGGAAGCAAGGAGAGCAGAGAGAGGTGGCCCCTTGTGATTTGTTTATGGGAATGTTGCTTCCATCAATCTGTGCCTGTGAAGGATGCAAGTGTGGTGCTAATGCTTCCCCTGACACGTGGATCAGGTAACACTGCCAAAAAATATCCCCCTCCTTGCAGACATTCCACAGCTTCTGGATCTTGAAGGCAGATGTAAGTTGTGTCTTCTATACAGGATACAGGCATCTGCAATGTGGTCTTTCCTTTGGTTAAAAATTCCCTCTTTTCTGTTTTTTTTTTGATTGCTTGGCTGGCAGGCTAAGGCATTCTTTATTACCAAGAAGGCTGTAAGAAGAGTCACAGGCTGCAATTTTTCCTCCAAATGCTGCTGGCTATTTGCTTTCCAAGTTTCTCCTTTATTCTATGAAGTTTTATTCCTATAGTTGGGCATTGCAAATATTCTGCAATAATTTTGCTTCAGAAATATAAAATTGTGGGTGCTTTCCCAGAGCCATATGGAACATTTTCTTTAATTTTTTTTTCAGATCTACCTCACAAGCTTTTCCAGATACACATTTTCTTTTATGTAAAGACAATTTATAATCTGATAGATTAGCACACACCACGCACTAGTTGATCCACTATTGAAACACCTGAAGTGGTGCCCACTTCACTAATTCCCTAACAAATGTCCTGGTTCAGCACTTCCCCTGGGACACATCCTAATGCAAGTGAGAAAATGACTTACTGATTATCAGGCCTCATAGGCTGACATGTTTAGCTGTCCTGCCTAAGCACTTGAAGCAAATGAGATTTTTGTAATTTGGTGAATCAGCACAAATAAAACCAGAACAACCCCCTCAGAGGTAAATTAACAAAGCATTTTGAACTGAACAGCTGAAATAGTTTCAAGTGGAAATGCTAGATCTCAATATTCAACTTTTTTTTTTTTTGGACGACATTCTGCAGTTCAAGCAAGTTGACAACTCTGAAACAAATTAACTGCACATTACCATCAATCTGAGTCTGCAGCCTTTTGTGAGGAATCTTTGCTGAAAACTTCTCCTTCTGACAACGGAATTTAGAATAAATGAAGAGACATGGATGCAGGAATGGAGCAAAGCAAAGTTTGGTTGCTGTATCCTGAAGTCTGTGTAAAATGCAAACAGGTGAGATGACAAGAGCAGGAGGAGAGGAGGTGATGCTGTGAGAAGAGAACCTTTCTGTGTCTGCCTTGTAAGGGACAGGGAGCACTCTGGAAAGAGGCATGGCAAAATTCAGGAAATGCTTTAAGCAGCAAGAAAACATTGCTGGTGGCAGGATCTTTCAGAATCTGAGTTCAGCTCTTTGAAACATTTGAAATCTGACTTTAAAATACCATAAACCTTGGTGGCAAATAGAGTTCTAGGTATGGAACAGCCCTGAATCTGGAGAGAAGGAAACTTGGCACATCTGCATTGATTTTCCCTCTTCATTCTGTCATTGATCAGGACAACAGGTTGGTTTGGAAAAAGCAATCTAAATGCTCTTTGCTTTTTCTATGGGAGCTGGACATCCCACTTATCACCTTGCACATTGCTTCTCTGTGGAAAAAAGTGGAAGAGCAGCTTTTCCTGGCCAAGAATGCCAGGAAGGAAACGTGTGTTTCTCCTTTTAAAGGATGGAATTTTGAGAAGTGTGGATTTGAATGCTGTCTTCAAGCAGCAACAATAAATACCCAGCATATGTGAGCACCTGCAAAGCTGCATTGGTAAACATCTAAAAAAAGGGACCTCTTCCCCCTCCCCTTTGTCCACTACTATATTTATGAAATGAATTACATTTTTCAGCAAGAGGATCACTGTTTTCCTTCCAATTCCCTTCCCAATTTGAGCCCCAGGCAAGGGAACCACACTTCTCAATTAAAACAGTTAGCACAACACCTGGATTACAACTCTGCACTCGACTGGGGGCCATATGGTTTATTATTCCACGTCAAACCTCAGCCATGCACAAATTCTCTCACATAAATGCACCCCCTAATATATATTTTGAAAGCCTCTGTGCTTTACTTCTTTATATACAAGTAGCTGTTGCACAAACTGAAATTTCTCTGCTCAGCTGCAGCAGACAATGGCCTGAAATGTGAAGCTTTCACAAAGGTTTGCTTCCAGATATTTATGGGAAAAAAGAGAAAGAATTCAATTTGAAACACCTGCAGTTCTTCATATGAAACCTGTCCTGAGGCCATGTTTTACCTGTGTCTGAAGCTTCCTGCCTGACCATGCCAGGTTACAAATTAATTATTAATCCACATCTCATGTATGTGTGTGTGCTTGAAGAGGTGTTTATGTTACCAGTCTGTAAATACTTCTCCACTCAGATATTTTAAGTCATCTGCAAGGTCTGTTACCCACCTCTGTTAGAAATGTGTAGGCTTAAATCTATGGCACTGTCAGCTTGAACTGCATTTGCAGTGAGTATATAGGATTAAACAGGGCCTAAATTATCTTTCTATATATATCTTATGAACAAAAGTGTCCTTTAATATTCTGTTTTAAAAGTTGTGAGCCCAGATAGCAAACTCTGCTGGGCTGCAGCAGGATGGAGGTGACTCTGCTGAGGACATCATGACACCCTCTAGAATGTCCATGGTCCCAACAGCTCAAATCACTCAATCTGCAAAGCCACAACCCTGCCTGAGAGAGGAACACAACAGGATTGCAAATTACACATCCATCTTTCTTAAAGATTTTGATGAATTTTACCTAAAATTGTATTTCCTTTATATCACACTCTGCCTTCCCCTGACCCTCAAGCATCGTCACCTTTTGTGCTGGGCTTCCACAGATCTCTTTTTTTTTTTTGTTTTGTTTTGTTTTTCATTTTTTAAATAGTTCTGACAGCATGTTTTTAATTATAATCTGAGGAAGAAAATAAATGATATTTTTGGAGACCCCCTTGGAGCATTCTCAGGGTGGTTCGCTTATAAATCAAATTATTGAGGGCTTAATTGTGCAACCCTTCTGTCTTGCAAGCCCTTACTCATCTGAGTAAGTTCAGGGAGACTTCCCAGTGGGTAAATGCTCACTAACATGTGTGCACAATCTGGCATTACATGAATATCACTCTCACATATTTTGTGGCCCAGTGTATTTCCAGTATTTGCAGTGTGTTAGATACAGTTTAATGGTAAGCAGCTGTTAGAAGTGATTTATCAACATTATGGGCCAGTTTCTAACATCCTTACTCAGAGTGGTACCTAACTCCTCAAGGAGCCCCTTTTAAAGCAGAAGGAATCACACACTGGAGCACTGGATCAGAATCCAGCCCTGGAAAAGCTCAAGTCTGCTGAATACTTTGGCCTAGTCCTCCAAAATATTCAAACACACACCCAACTTTGAGCACATTCACATACACCCTACATTGTTAGCAAAGAAAGCACTCAAAAAAATCAAAAATGTAAATGCATTTTTAAAATTTTTCTGTAGGGTACTGATTTTGAGATGCTAACACCTAATTATAATTAAGTGCATAAGTTCTTTTGGTATTCTCCCTCAGTCACCAGCACCTTGAAGGATTGACCATGCCCGGAAAAAATAATCTCAAAACATATTAATCATCTTGTGACAGAGTTTGTCACTTATTGCTTTTAAATCTATCATATGTAGAAGGCTTATCATATGTAGGAAGTGCCTTAATCTATCTATGCAGAGGAATTTTTCTTAAGAAAACTAATATATATATATATGTGTGTGCAAGCTTTGTATATATAAAATATATACATGTATATACATATATACACCTATATAGGTGTATATATACATATATACACCTATATATATGTATATATACACATATATTTGTACATACATATATATGTATACACACCTATGTGTATATATATATTTTCTTTTTCCTACATCTCAGCAAACAAGAACTTGGTTTGCGCCTAGAACTATGTTTGCTCCTGACCCTTTCTTGATTTCAGAAACCAGATATATTTTGCCAGGCCCTGTATGCAGGGTCAGCTATGCCTTGTAATTAATCTAAATATTTCTTCCACAATCAGCTATGCAAGCATAATCCTGCCTATGGATTTATGGAAGCCTCCCACTTTCCTGTTGGACGTTGCCAGAAAATTAAATATGGCCAAGAAGAGGAGAAAGGAGACAGACACTTGTGTCAGGGAGCTCAGTGAATGTCAGTCCATCTGTTAGTTTATAGGTTAATGTCCCACTTGTGCCCTTTCCTGTGCCATTATCCCTTGATTTCCCGCTGCATGATTTGGAAAACAAGGCCCTGGGAGTCAGGCAGACACATTTGCTTGTTACAGAGAATAGCCTTGATAAGATGCTCTGTAATAACAGACCCGTGCAGCTCCCAACAAAATACAGCAAGACACGTAAGGGAAAAAAATTGGAAATTTAACTTTTAGTGATAGTGACTGCATGTAGAGCCTGCAGCAGTCTCATCCGTCTGACCTTGCTTTGTGAACTACAAATGACCTCCCTGGAAAACAACAGAGACCTTTTCTTGCTCTAGGCTGTCTCTTGATTGTATCTCTTCCTTCAGGTTACTGTAACTGCTCTTTTCCAGGGGTTGGGAAGGAAAAAAAGAGAGGAGCAGAGTAGAAACACTTAGCTGAAGACCCAGAGGCCCCCCAGGCCTGCTTCCCCCTCAGTTCTACCATCACTCTATTAATAACAGACAACGTTTTCATTAAACGATGCACTTTCCCGCTCCAGGATAGACTTGAGTTTTCTGCACTGATCATTATAAAAGTCCCAGGAGGGCTCCTACAACCACACTGTCTTCACAACAGAGACAAGAACTATCTGTTCCTACACAAACCATACACTGCAGTGATCCCAAGAGTGAAAGAGACCTAATAACCCACAAGTGAAAGAGGTACGGAGCCTAGTTATCAAATTCCATCCTGCAGGATAAAAGCGTCCCCCATTCCAACTTCTCATCCAAGGTCTTTGTGGATAAAAGGTTTCTCTGAGCTGCCTCTGAATGGCAGGAAACTGTTCCTCGTGCATGGCAATTGCCCTTGTTTTACTTGATTTTAAATTGAAGAAACCTCCCTTACCATACTGGATCTTTTCCCAGCGCTGGCTGAGCTGTTAGTGCATTTAGGAAACAGCCTTCTGTTCCATTAAATACTTTAATACTTTTAAATTATTGCCTCTTTCCCTCCTTTAAAGAACATTATTGATACCCATGTAACCCTTGGCCATTATTTTGGGCTGCACAATCACACATGGTGACACCACCTCCAGTCTGAGGAATTTGCAGTAAAAAGAGGCACTGCACAGCACCCAAAACTGAGCCCAGTCATCACCTGCCCCCTTCAAGGATGATATTCTCAGTAGACCCTCTCCAAAAGGTAAATTAAATCCTATTTTCATTTTTCAAAGGCTGCCCTATACTCTTAATCTTTTCTTATGAAAATTGGATGAAGAAAGTAAAAAGATCAATAACTTAAACATGAAAGTAATCAAGCTATCATGAATAACCGACTACAGGGAATTCCTCACAGCAGTTCCTTGGAGTTCTTGGAATAAAAGGCTACCAAAACCATTTATTTATGGAATATTAACTAAAATCTGGCTACAGTATAGCTGAACATGTAACAAAGTTATTTGAGTTAGCACTGCTAGTAAAACTCAAGTTCGCAGTCCAAAAAAAAAGTTCTCAAGGATATTATCCCACTGGGAAAATAATGAAAATTTTACAGCCTAAAACTTTGTACTTGCAAAAATTATGACTATTGAAAATGTTCCATGAGCAGCTGGAAACAGATTGTGTGGCCACTGGAATGGTTAATAATGCTGCTGGCATGCCAAACTCATGGGCACTGCTGGGCAGGGAGGGGGAAACGAAGCTTCACTTTTTGGGTGGTCACCTTGATTTCCAGATCTGGCTGTTCCATTGTAGCATCAGCTAAAAACCTTGAAAGCCCTTGACTGAGGTTCCCTCTTCACTCAAACATTCCAAATCATGGAACAGGAATGGTCCAGGCAGCAGCCACAGAGAACTCACAACCAGCTAATGCTTCAACAGTAAATAAACCTTCCTTCCCTGATGATTATTTTCATGAAGTCCAGGTCCACAAAAAGTACATACTCTGGATTTTTAAATGTCGTTACGCCTTGGAAATCCATATGACATAAACTTTTGCCTAAAAATCAATTCTGAGTTACAATTTGATTAGCAGAAAATTGCCATTGCATTTGTTTCTACATTTGTCTACCTCATGTCCTTTTCATTCATAGGCTGGACGATTTAAGCTTTCTTTAAAAACTCCCCAAGAAAGTCTGTGACATTAAAATGTCCTTTGATGCTCTTTCACTAAGCAGTGAATATTAACAGTTATGGTGACCCTGTTCCCTAATGTGTCTCTGTTGGATCAATAGCAGTTAAGTGCCACTGTTTTACAATTAAAAAGGGGATCATTTTAAATTTAAAAGCTCATAGCTAATTTTCTTCTTGGCACTTAATAGCATAATTCATTTTTGAAAAACCACATAGGGAGAGCATATACTTTATTCTTTGTTGGCAGCCTTACTGGGGCTAGTTTTAGTACTCATTGTTGCATTATGTATAATTTACAGCAATGCCCAGTCAAGCCATCCACATGGCAAGAAGTGTCATATTGCTCCAAAACATGAGTTTGATCCACAGGCAAGAATTAGAGGAATAACCTGCTGGTTTTATACCTCAGTGAACACCTCTCTGAAAAGCATTTTGTAGTAATTTTCTTCCAGGGTTTTGTTTCTGCACCTTTTTGCTGGACAAGGCCTCAGCTCTTAGCAGGCCAAGAGGTTTGTGCTTGAAGAATCCAACAGGCAGGCAGGAGTTTCTGAATTCTGGGCAATCCAGTAAAATAATGAGTAGTACACTACTACTACACTGAGTAGGGCAACTTTGCCTTCCTACCTGCCAAAAACCCACTCTCGTCTTCATTCCTGTGAGCTTTTGTTTTGTTTTTATTTTGCAGCTGAAAAAAATGAACAGAACTATGAAAACCCCACTGCTTTTTCCCCAAGTTCCCCAGGGGTATTTTGGGCTTGGACATCCCCACTATGGGAGTAGCCAAGAGTGTGCCTGCACCATTTGTAGGCTTCAGCCTCCTACTGCACAAGAACAATCTCAGACCTTAGATGGCATGTCCTACAGTGGAAAAGCAGATCTTCTAGGGTTTATTAACTTGTTAGAAGTTGAGGAGGTAATGGGGAGGTTTCCAGTCAGTAAAAGCTTTTCTGTTATCAATGTTTCTGCCCTAAGTACAGGAACTTAGGAGTTCCACATACTCTCCAAGTACTGCAGCTTCAAAATTTGGTTGTTGGTAACCAAGATTTTGCAAATCCCTAAATTCAGGGAGGAGCCCACCCCCAAATATTTCCAGGTAGTTTCAAAGAGGGAGCACAGACATAGAACTGAGGGAAGCTTGGGACTATACTCCAATAAAAGCTGGCATTTCCTGAACCTTCTCACACCAGAGCAGAGAGCAGCAAATAGCTGAACTGCATCAGTGTTGGGGTTTGTGTGTGATTGCAGTCACAGAGGAATTATTAGGGAATTATTACCTGATTGTTTCAGTAACTTTGTGAAGATGAAACCTACTCTCCCCTGCTCCCCTTCACCCCTGAATAATCCTACATGAACTCTAAAGGATATTTACAGAAAATAGCACTTCTGGCCCCAGCTGACACTGACAGTAGCAGACAAATCAGCTGCACTCATTTACAGGTAAAGACGAGCTGGGGCTTTTAACGTAAAAGCCCATATCCATCCTGAATTAAATAAATTCTCTTTTAACAAATCACTGCTGTGCATTAGTAACAAACTAACTGGAGCCAGCGAGCTGCTGCAGTGTGATAAAGGCACATCAGACAGGAAATGTTGGGTTAATGTGAGCTGGCCCCCTGGGACACTCTCACCCAAATGGTCAGGGCTGAAACCCAAGTCAGCGAGGGGACTGCCAGTGGCAGTGGTGGCAGATCAGGTTCTGACAAAGCCTGCTGCTCCAACACGCCTCTGTACAACACAATTAACTGCTTACACCAGGCCTTGCCTTGTTTCTGCCACGTTACACCTCTCACATTTCATGTAACAGTGTTTGCAAAGTGCTCCCACTTTTCAATTAGCCAGCCCTGCCTTCCCCTCGCTCTCATCTGTGCCATTCCAGCTGAATCCAGGGCACTGCCCAGAACTTCAGACTCTCAGACACAAACTCTCAAAGCCTGTAGTGGCAGCCTTGCATTTTTATTATTTTCTTTTTAAAGCTGGTCATTAGATGTAATTTATTCTGTACACCTCTGGGGAATCAAATCAGGGATACAACTTCCCTTCGCTGTGCTGCCCTAGGTGTACAAGATATTCCTAACAAAACAAGCAGTAACCACTTCATCTGCAGAATAACCTTTCTGTGAGTGTCCTTCTGCCTATTGATTTGCTGATCTCCATCACAAAATCTCAAACTACTGCTTCATACCCTGCTTCCCTTTGAAGTAGACTCATGTAATTGTATACAGATAAAAAAAGAAAATAAATCAAAGACCCAGGAGTTTTGCCTCCCCTCTCTGCGCCCTACAACAAAAACCACAATCACATTTGCCTTTTTTGTGTAATTATCCTTTCATACCTGTGTGAGATGCAGCATGGGCTTGGTTTTCATTAGGTGCTAAGTGCCTACAAGTACCTGCAAGGCTGTCAGTCACCTCAGAAAACACATCAGGTGATTTTCCAGGACTGCATACTACGTTCACCAGCCAGATACTGCATGGTCACCTGAAACCAGTTCGTGTAAAACTTGATTTCAAACTCTCTAGGAGTTAGAGAAGACGCCAACCCAGTTACAGGTTATTTGAAAAATGCAGACACTGCAGGTAGCAAGTTAAGTGGTCTGACAGGTCGAGCACTGGCTTGAAAACTTTAAATTATCAGAAATCCTTAAGCAGGTTTGTGTTCAGTACCCCAGTTTCAAAAAGCTCTCAGAAGCAACCAAGCCAGCCTCCTGTGAGAATTTGATTTTTACACATCTCAGCTCAGAAAGTTCCCAGGATAGGAACACCCCAGACTGTGGAACAAGAAATGCTCTCTCACACAAAACCAGATGCAAATGTAGTTCATGTTCTCAGCTTTCAGAGCTGGATGTGAAACTGAGCTAAAATTGTCTCCTAAACCCCAACTTTTATTACAAGAAACCAGTTACTCCCAATTGCCTGATCTAGGAAACAAAGAAGTGAGAATATCTTGGTTTTTTTCTTTCTTGTATTTCTGATAAGGCATCAGATGAAAAGCAGTGAAGATTACTATTTCTAAAACTTCCATGCCACAAAAACATCAGTTTGTAATGAAGACTAAAACGATATTTTGGTAAATCTAAGTGTTATGTCTTTACAGTTGTGATTGGAAAGGTAATTTGTAATCAGTGGTATATTCAGCATGGCACAGGATCCCTTCTGGCAACTCAGGAAACAAAAGTATTAAGGAAATACAACCAAGGTATTTTTTCTGTTGCTGGAAAACCTCTGGCTCAAAGCAGTCAGCCCTAGCTTGGAACAGCACTGAGCTGAAGCTGATTACACCCAGGCAGGAGCCTGAACCAGGAGCGGGAATGATTCCTGTGTGTGCATGGATATTTTACCAGACATTTGGGCATGTTGGTGGTAAAACTCTCTCCTCGTGGCTTTTTCATCATCTGGAATGTCCCCAGATAGGTCTGCAGAAGAGCCTGGGTACGGACAAGCTACAAGTGAAAATAGACATCCCCTTCTTCACCATGAATTGTAAACAAAAGCATCAGCAGGAGGAGCCTGACCTCTCACACCCCAACGTCTGCAGAAGGAATCATTTTTGGTCCAATACATTTCCAAAACACTCAGGAAGGTCTGAGATACCAAGCAGACTTCAGACCTGATCTGGAGGCCAGAGGCCCCCCTGCTGCCTTTGTGGATTTGGATCAGGGCCACGGAGAAACAGCAATTCTTCCAGCCTGCATTGAAAGACAATTGCCATTTGTAGGCAACGTGTGAATATTCAGGGGGGTTTATTACACTGAATCCAGTAAAGTTTTACTCTGTATTAAGTTATTGCGGTGTTTGAAACTGAGCTGCAAAGTTTTGATTAAAAAAAAAAATATCAGTGAATTCCATATGGCTCCCAGGTGTTCCTCAACCTGGTCCCCAGTTTCCCCTTTCAGCAGGAAAAGAAAAAAGGGATCTGGATTTATACCTAGAGATACCCCTCACTCTGCCACCACCCTGATATTATTGCATCCAGCACTGCAGACAAAGCCTGGAGCTTCCTGCACAGTGTGGGCCCAGGTTTGCTTTCCCACCATACAGCATTTACAGATGTTCTCAGGAAATTTGCTCCAGGCAGGTGAAGAAAGAAGTAAACTTTTTGGTTTTCCTCTATATTAATATTTCCTCCCTTGTCTCAACATCCACGTGTGATTCATTCTCCATTCAAGATGTTCACCTAAACAGGCACGAAGTCAGTCAGGATTTTATTTTAAACCTTGTTAGGTTATTTTTTAAAACATGTTTATGAGTTTTCTTTCATTCAGTTAATCTAACCACACCAAGTGTTCAAGTACAACCAAATCTTAGAGGTACCATCTTAGAAGTAATTTCCAATATTTTCCTTTTATTTATGATGTTTTGAAATGTTGCAGCACAGAAACAATCTTAACACCTTTCTTAGTTAATTTGCTTATTTATCTTGATAGAAGAAAAACACACTAAAATTTAAACTGATTCAGATATTTTTCAATTACAAACCAAAATGGATAGCATCATGTAAAACCACAGCAAAAACTCTGCAATTCCTCATTCTTTTTCCCCCAATTTTTAAATTTAGAGACTTCAGAAATGCAATTTTCCAGATTTCTACCTGAAATCCTGCTGACATTTTTGTTGCTACAGGACAAACTGTTTTAAGTAGGTTAAACAAAAAGAATCACACCAAGACATGGAAAAGTTCAGCTAATGCTCCCGGTGATTTTTGAGTTAAGTTAAATAGACTTCCACACATTCAACTCCTAATTGTTTTTCAGACACCCACAGACACTGCAGGAAAGTCAAGGAAGAAAAAGCAAAAAGCTCAAGTGTCAATGAAACTACATTTTCCTACTGAAGAAAACTTTGGGATGAGGAAAAGGGACCAGCACAACAAAAACTGCACGAGACTCAATTTTGTGGAATATTTTTGTTCCTGTTAAGTGGGGGAAAAGAGCAGAGTCTTTTGCCCAGGAAATCTTGTCACTTTTATCCAACAGCTACTGTTCTCTCTCTGTCCTCTTTCTCCCTCTGCCCAGTCTCTGGGTTGTTCTGCATTTCCCCACTTTCCACACTTAAATTGCCTTCCAACACAGGGCCCCTTCAGCCACTGGAACTTTTTAAATACATATATGCAGGTGACAGCTGTCTAGGCAGAAGTACATTTACCTCTCCCCGTCCTTTATGCTGGAGTTGATGCCACACAATTCCCTAAATATGGGTATTTGCCATGGCAACAAAGGCAGCACAGTTTTGCAGAACTCTCCCCTTAAGTGGCTTAATGGAGATGGTATTTATTCCCTTTCTGAAGATTTAGCTTCAGTGACACATTAATACAAACATAAATGGAGCAAATATTTGTGTGCTTCTTGGGAATAACAAAGGCACGTTTATCTGATACACACAGAAAAGACATTTTTGAACCTCATTAATACATGAGTAGAAGTCAATGGAGGAAAATGGATCTTGTTAACTGGCTTCTTGGATACCAATAAGCATCTCATTTGCCTTAAACATATCAACCTAGCAACACTATTTATTCAATATAGAATAATCAGTGACATTAGAGAGCCCCAGCATTGCACACAGAGGAATGATTAATCTATTATTCATTCCACAATAAAGACTCTGAGGGATTTACCATATGAAAAGTGATATTCAGAAAAGGAGGTGGTATTTTTTTTTCCCCCTGACCTGTATGGGAATTCCTGTCCTGTGGGATGAATTCCATTGAATAACATTGAGAGTTTTGGTTGTGGGTTTTGCTTTTTATTTTTGAAGTATTCTTCCTTCCTGTGAGGCAGAAAAGAAATTCCAGAGGACTCTGGGACTGAGCATGTGGTGTGAAAACACAGGCATGGAACTTTGTATAGGCTGTATCATTTTCATGCTTTCTGAAGAGATGGAATTGTGTTGATTTGAGAAGCAGAAGCTCCTTTTTCCTCACTGCTGCCCATCCTGCCAGGATGGCTGGTGTGGACACAAGGTTACAGGCACATGCAGGTATTTTGCGCATGTGCAGACTCCTGTGTACAGCTGTTGGATTCCATAAAATTAGAGGGTTTTGAGAAAGTTGCGAAAAAGACAAGCCCCAAAAGACAGCAAAAACAGTGAAATGCCAAAGCAACAGAAAAAGTTTTCTAAGCTGTAGCACAGACATGAGAAATAGAACAATAGGCCTATGTGATTTGTCTAAGTTGCAAAAAGTATATTTTAAGTATACATTTAGAAGGTTAAATATGAATAAGTCTCTGTGCTTTGTCTTTTATAAACGAGGCATTGTATTAGAGAAAAAACTGCTATTGTTTTAACTACAGCTACGTGTACTTCAGGTGATCAGATAAAACTACAGGCAATATGCTTTTGCTCTGTGGAATTAGATGAAACTTAGACTGAGACTGTCTCATGTTATGCTGTAATGTTAGGTTTCCTTAGCATTCTGTTTGATCAGTGAGCTGTTCGCATCTTTCCTTTCCATTCTTGTAACAATGTAATGAGACTAATGCCAGAAAAATAACACTGATTTCAAGTGTCCCGTCCTGTTTGAATTTGTATATAATTTATACAGCCATGAAAAACAACTTAAAACTCGCATAAAACTGGCATCAGCCTGGATTTCATGCCCAGAGGATATCCACAAGTCTGACACTGCACCCAGGAGCCAAAGAACCTCTGAGGACAATTTCCCTGCCCACTCCAGACCAACACCAGAGCACAGCCAGCTGCCCCCATGAAACCCACACAACAACAGGCTGTGCACCTGCTTTGCAAAGTTTAGATGCATCCATTAATTTTTTTTCATCAACTGTTTAATAATTATTAAGAATCCTCCTGCTTACTCTGCAGTTACAGCCATGGCCTGAGCTCCAGCACAGCAGCAACTGAGCCCTATACACCAACAGATGCACAGCTGTGCATTTAATTGGTGTCAAGGTGGCACATGAAAAAGCAGCTACTTGAATATAGATTTAAATAACAGGACAGGTGACTTGCAATTACTACCTGTGCATTTGTGTGGACAGCTTGGGATTCTGCTGTTTCAAAGACCAAAACTTTTTAAATTTCTTTGCTTCAGGAAGTTTCTTGGAGAAGCAAAGAGGCCATTACAATCAAGGAGAACTTTTGTGTAAGTAAGCACTAAGTAAAAATTATAGAACTGGGATTTAGATCATGAAACTGTCTAAAAGGCAAGTTGTTATTTGATTTTGAAATGTAATTGAAAATAAGAATAATGAAGATAATTCCAATTACTCTGGAATGGCCTTGTGCTCCTTGCAGGGTGTGCAGTGATTAACTAGCCTTTTATAGCACTTCATTTTTTTTTTCCCAGTGATGGAAGATTTACCCAGGAATCCTTGGGTAAGACTAATTTGTTTTGGCAAAGACATTTGCAGCAGAGTGGAGGGAGGGTGCTAACCTCTGCCTCAGCCCACTCAGCCCTTCTGGGCTGCCAGGGCAGCCAAGGGAGGAACTGCAGGAGGATTTTCCATGACAGCTTGAGCAGACGGCAAACCATGCACACAACTGCAACTTTGATCATTCTGGGTACCACAAAATTAACCTTAGGGCTACATCACAACGTGCTGGCCTCAGCACACCTGTAAACGTCACTGAACTGAGGGTTTGTAAAAAACAAGCTGCATTTCTAAGCATCTCTGATGAATACTCACACTATATTGTTGGACTCTAAATAAGGAGAGCTCATTGATGCATTTCTTTTTTGTTTCACTTAATAATTTTGGAGAGTCCTACTGATATACATGAGTTATGTGCTGCCTTAGGATGTTCTAGCAATACACTAGACTAAAAGCAATGGTAGCTTCTCTCATCAAGAACTCTGCTGCATCTTACCACTTATCACCCATGTGCATCTTTACTGAACTCCAGAGATCTCAGAGAAAAGCTCTTACTTTGGGATGACTAAAATAAGGGTGCTGTTTTTTGCCACAGTTTAGCTTAAATTATGCAAAACTCCGAGATATGTGAGGCATAAAGGAAGGAAGAACAAGGCCTTTAATTGAATTCAAGATCCATTTCAACTGAATTGCTAAAACCCTAAAACAGAAGAGCAGTTTTGCATTCTGCTAACATAATCCACCTCCATCCATGTTACTCCCCATGAGTCACACACACATAAGCTCTCAGTGCACAAGAAGCAAGAAAAGACCACATAGCAAGCAGCTGAATCAGCCTCTCCTTTTAGTCCTTGTATTTGCCCATGAAAACAGTGAATATTGAGACAGGACTATTCCAACTGTCATCTACAGCTCTTTGTTAGTGATAAGAAAGGAAATTTCTTCACTTGGAAATTCCAGTTTTTGTGCCAACAGCTGCATTGGTTCCTCTGCTGCTGTCAATAACTGTGTTCACTTTAGACCTTTCCAACACAGCATCTCACAAACTGCTGCTTCCCAGCCCACAGCAGGGTAATTCCATCTGCAGGGCTATGGCTTCTGGGGGAAACAGCATTTTTGTATTGCTCTTCTCTCAATCAGTTTGCAACACGGACAAGTGAAATGACAAGGCCAATTAAAAAGCAGAAGCACGTTCCCTGGGTTCAGAGATTCAGGCCCTCAAAGCCTTGAGCCACAGATCCTACAGAACAAGGCAGTGCTGGAATGTGACCCACAGGAGCATTTCCCTGCTGGATGGCTGATGGAAGAGCACTGGATGTGCATTTCCTTGCTCCCACAGCCTGGAGTGGCAATCTTCACCCCATTGCCCTGCTCTGCCCACATTGCCCTGATACCAACTCAGCTCCTCTCTCCTCCTCCTGTAACCCTCTGTTCCCCTCCCTCCCTGTGCTGATGCACTCCCATTGTCCTACCTGGGTTACTCCATGCAGCAAATCCCTTTTCTTGGTCCAAGTCAGCCTCCTTGGCCCAAACCAGCACCCACAGCCTCCAGGAAGGGGCTGAGTGAAGCAGGGGAGAAATATTCCCTTGCATTGTGAAGGCACTGGAGCCCTGCCTGGCCAAGCCCTTAGGGCCAGCAGCTCACAGCAATCCTCAGGGTGTGGAGGGTGGAGCCCAGGCCCAGGTGAGCTCCTCAGCCCACTCACAGCTGTGGAAATGAGTTCCTAGATCATTCACCTCATCCCTGCACAAGCAGCAAGTTTTTGATGCACCCCCCAAGCCATGGGGATAGAGGGGACATCTCTCCTGTACTGCAGCCATAGCTGGAGGACACAGGGGACAAGGCCCTCCGCAGCTGCTGTGGCAATGGGGGGAGCTGAGAGTCATTGGGGGGGTCCCCACGAGGGAGAGGTGCCCAAATCTCATTGTTTGTCCCCAAATCTCATTGTTTGTCCCCAAATCTCATTGTCCCCGTGCAGCAGCAATCAATAGGGCTGTAATTACCACTGCTGCTTTTGGTCCCCCTGAACAGGGGGAGCACAGCTTCGGGCCCCTGCTCCCATTGAGGATGCAGCTCTGCAAAACTACTCCTCTTATCCTTCTTTACATATTTATTACAACTCTTTAGGCTGATCCATGCAAACCAAAGGAAAGCCACCAATGGAAAGGGGCTGGCTTGTGCCAGCAATCCCCAGACTGTCAAGCGATCACTGAAGATTGGACAGGTCCTGATGAAATAAATGTTGGCTGCTGACTCTTCCAATTTTGCAACACTCCTCTGTGTCACTGGAGCAGCCTTGTCCAAGATTGAGATATTTGCAAACTGTCATCTTTCATAAATATCTGCCTTGAGTGACACTTTGCCCCCCTCCATTTCCCTTTGAAATGTACCTAGCTGGCACGGAGCCTGCGGGATTTCATTGCTTGTGATAGGTGATTAGCAAAGAGATGATTTCCTCCTCCCTCCCCCTCCTCCCCTCTGCCAAAGGGCTGAGTGACAGGTCCAAAAGGCGAAAGGCAGACTGGGGAAGCAAATCTGCCAGAGGCAGAAGTGATGACACTCCGAAAACACTTCATTCATCTTGCCAAATTACAGGCTGGGCTAGGGACTGATGGAGACTGGAGGAGGGAGGGGGGGATAATCTCCTGCCTTTGCCTGGCGTGTTCTGTGCTCAGAAACATTGCAAAGCAGCTCCTGGAGCTGGAAGGGTGTACCCCAATCCCCTGCAATTTCTGCTCTGTAATGCTCCCAGGCGAGCTGATACCTGGCTGTGCTGCAGGCTCCTGACAGAGTGCCTTAGTCATGGATGTCAGATCCCCTCAGCTCCCACAGCCTTCCTGCCCGGGCGTCAGGAATGGGGCTGAGAGGGAATTTCAAACAGCAAAACACAGCAGGAGCCACCTGCACAGCCCTCCCCTCATTTATCCTGCTCGGAGGGCAAAGCAGGAATTTGTGGGTGAGAGTTTTCCTGTTTTGGGAAGCTTGCAAAGGTAATTCGGGAATGAACACTGATGAGCCACTGATGATGCTGCTCTGGGATGTGCTGGGATGTCTTCTGAGAAACAGCAAAAACTAATTGTGTGCTTGGACAAAGTTCTGCACAAAACTTCCTTTGCCTTTCCCATTTGGAATGAGAAATCCACTAATTTTTTTTTTTTTCCTCCTCAAAACATTATCTAAAGAATGGCTTGATTTGGACTTTTTTATTTAGGGAATTTTTTTTTTTTTTTGGTTTCTGAGTTTGAAGTGGATGCCTGTCTCAAAGTAATTACTTTTTTCATTTTTTTACCTTACATTTAATGATTTAACATTGAAATGTTTCAGACTTGCCAATTAACTACTTCAACCCAAAGTATTTTCCCTGAATTCTCAACATGCCCCAAGTCTACTCTATTTACATTTTCAGGCTTGACATTTCCTTTTACCAGTGAGATTGCTAACAAAGGAAATTATGTTTTCCTCCTGTCTTTGCCAATGGACATTGTAAGCAGTGATCATTGAATCTTAAATTCACTTTTCCAACTGAAGAGCAAGTCAGTTATTTCAGCTGGTGCAATTGAAACTCTCTCTTCTGTCATCCTGAAGTACTTCAAGAGATACACAAACCACTCTTGAAGAAAGAGAATAATTTTATTTTTAATAATACATGAGTTTTTTTGCTACATGTCAAAGGGAGAACACCAGATTCTGTTCTCTCCTAGGCTAGTCTAAGACCTAGGGTGCACTCAAACACAGACTTAATGCTGTTGTAAAAACTTATTTGAATGTTGTTATATCAGAACCTACAGCTCCAATAGATGCTGATGTCACTTTTCATTTTTACTTGTGTAAATGAAGCCTGGGCTGCCTTTCTGTAGCATCAATGGCATCTCCCAGACTGCACTGAAAATGGAGACCAGGGCATAATAAAGTGAATTGCTAATAACAAAAATAGATGCCTAGCACATTACAGAGTGAAGTGTGTACTCTAGACAGGAGAAGTACCATCTAAAATGATCCTGAGCTAATCATCCCAGAATCAAAAATATCAGGGGTGGAAATGATGAATGGCACTGTCTGTCCTGGAACTGTTTGATACAAGCATGTGTGCTAGGAATTTTTTTGCTAAATTCCATTCAACAGAACTAATTCTAAAGAACTTCTAAAGTAATTCTAAAGAACTTTATAATATTCTAACAGTTGAACCCAAACATAACATGGTTCCCTTTTTCTTTTGAACACTAAGGATGCGCTCAACCGGGACTCAGAATCTGCATGTTCCCCACTGCTGGGTGCCCCACATCCAAGTGCTCAGTACTGTCAGCTGGAAAAGACATTTCATGGCAACAAAATTAGATTTATTCCCTTATTGTATAAGATTTTGCTTCTAAATTGGAAATGCTGGAAAATGACCATCATTTGGTGTTGGAACTGGGGAGTACCATCAAACATAAAAATAAAGTACAGGAAGGATCAAAGTGAGATAGTCCTTTCCAGTAGACTCCACTACTAAAAATGTATGCAAAAAAAGAGAAAAACCTGATGCCATTTATTTTGAGAAGTTCTGTTCTGCCATCACTCAGCAATTTACAACTTCAAACAGCTAATTGAAATATCACACACAGTGTGAGGTAGGCTGGCCTAAAAATGTAATATCCCTCCCCCTTCAGACTGAGGAATCTGGTAAGAGAAATTACAATGAGTTTCTCAAGGACAAACACTGAGTTTGTGATGGAACAGAGATTAAAACTTGGGGGCCCTTTGTCTCCCTTCAGCCACCTTGCTGCTTTATTCATGTTTGCACACAGCCAGACCTGCAGCCACACAGCAGAAAAAACACAACAGAAGGAGGGAGAGCATGAAAAAGCAAGCCTGCATGTCAGCACATGGACAAGTAACCCAGTTCTGCACCCACAGAGCAGTTCAGGTGAAGTTGAAGCACCTCCACCAATACTTGCAACTAAAAGTAAAAATCCTTCTCAGCTGTTCTTGTAGCTGAATTATTTCCTCCACAAAATGAGGATAAAAGAGAGAAGGGATTCCTCATCCAGAGTGCTTTAGGGTGTTGGGGGCTTTCTCAGCTCAGAGTGATCCCCAGCTCTGGGAGCAGCCCAGATGAGTGGTCCTGCCAGCAGAGTGGCTGCTCAGGTTGGTGCTCTCACCTTGGGGAATTTCCTTGGAATTTCCTTGGACGAGGTCTCCATCTGCAGAAAGAAGCAGCGTTCATGCAGCTGTTTGAGATTTCCAGGGGTCATCTCCAAGGGTTTCTTGCTCATACCCTGATGTTAGACAGCTCTGCACCAAGGCAGTGAGGGGGCTGAGGATTGCAGGGGATGCAGCCACCTTATTTCTGGAGATAAGGAGAAAGTGATAAATGCTGCCCATGTGAGTGTGATATGTGGTGTAACCCATCTGGCCACCTACAAACACATGTGTTGTACCCATGACAAGTTAATTGTGCATTAATCAGGATATAATCTCATACTGCTAATGCAAGTCATGATGTAATTTTACCTTTACTACCTATGCAACTATGGCCATTATTATCCTGTAATAAATTGTATCACTTCAGGCTGATGAATGACACTAGTTAATGTCTCTCCACCTAATTTGTTATTTCACATGGTGATGTAGCATTACTTTGGTTTGGTTTTTACCCAGGAAAGCTGCCTCACAGTTGTCTTTATTGGACTTTTCCAGAACATTTCCAGCAGAAGAAAAAAAAGAGAAATCAGTACTTGTTTTTATTAAAAAATATAAAGGGGAAGATTTTACCAGAGACAGTTGTTTGCTTTTGTTGAGCTACTTCTTTCCAGTGAGCCCAGCTCTGAGCAGAAACAGAGATACTTCAAGCAGCAATAACCAAAAATGCTGATTTGGAATTTAGCACACCTTTGGCCTCATTGCTGCTTGTTTGTTGCATGTTTGATGCAAGAATAAATAACTGCAGATTCCCAGTGCTCCCACAAGATGCACATAGGCCCACTTGCTCAGTGGCAAGCAATTTAGCTGTGGCTTAAGAAGAAAAATGTGTGCGTTGGAATTAAACAGTCACTTTATTTTTGGCTTTTGAAACTCACCTCTGCCTGCACACCTGTGCGTCTGACCCTCACACCTTGAGGCTTTTAAAACTTCTGGGTGGTGGCTACAGAACACTTTTTTTTTTTTTGGTGATAAACAGGAGAAGACAGAGAGAGGACAGAGATGTAGAATGAGTTATTTTTCTAATGTTTTTCATTAAGCAGCAGCTGCTGTTCCCAAGCTGTCAGCCCTGTTGCCAGGGTGATTTCGCGCGCATGGCACAGAGCGGGGCCGGTGGGTTCAGCACATCCACCCTCGTGCCCGGGAGTGTCACTGCACCCGTGAACTCCTGGATGTGCAGAGCCCTTCCCCTGGCTCTGCTGGGAATGGGGCTGCAGCAGCACAACTCCTTGCTGAGGTCATTCAGCACTCTGCTCTTCCACGCTGGCACTGCCTCGTCTGCTCCCTTCCCCTGAAGTGGAACATATGAAACGTTTTGTTTTGACATTTTGAATTTCACACATGGTCCTTGGGTCTTCTCCTCAAAGGACATAACAGATAACCTGAGCAAGATATTAAATATTTCAGGGAGTGGCAGCAAACAAAGCCAACAAACCAAAATCGATGTTCAACCGGTGACTTCAGTAGATCAACTTCTCCCTCTGGATGTCTTGCAAGGGTAAAAGAGCTTTGTTGGACTACACAGAGTTGTCTTGCACAGAAAAGTGTTTACACTGTAAGCACAGAAATAAAGGACTTATTTTGCTCTAATATTAATCTCAGTTTGCTTTCCAAGGGGCAACATTTACCAATCTACAAGGCAGGACTCCAAGACAGGGAGAGCACCTTTTTCCATGGTTAGAACATTATGATAAATTTATGGTTTCTGAGTGTCTAATGAATGCAGTAAGAAAGGTAAAACGTTCACAATTCTTTAATATACTGGTGAGAAAAAAAACCTTATCAGTTTACTGGAGAATCACAAATGGCAACAGGTCAGATCAAATTTCTCATGTGGCATAAAATCATAAATGCAGTTCCCAGGGCTACCTCAACTTTAATAAAATGAAGTCATCCATGTGTTGCTTTGTATTAATATTGCAACTAGGTTTAAGCATATATGAGCCATGATTTTTCCTCAAGTGTTAAATCAAATTGAATCACAGGTTTTTATGAGTGATAAAATGATAATAGACCAGATCTGGTCAGCTAGGATAATAACTTGATTCAGTACTTTGGATGTAAGTGTTTAAGATTTCCACAATAAAACTGTAATGTTATACCCTAAAGTGTGTTAATAACATTAAGTGATGTAACAGTGAAAGCGAACTGACAGAATGTAATACCCATAGGGCCATCATAATAGAAATAATTTATAATGTAACAGCAATAAAATCTTTAATGTTATCTCAATCCAGTCCTGTCCCCAAGTCTGGGGTTTCAGATTACACATGATTTTTTTCTATGCATTTAAGTGTTAACTTAAAATAATTAAGAAAATGGTTTTCAAAGTGGAAGAGCCTTTCAAAGTTGCTGACCTGATAAGAATATTATTAACTCTTGCCTTCCTACCAAAGTCCCGTGTGGCCAATAGCTGATATAAAAGGAGACACCTTTCTTTTGCTTCCATTTTTCCCCCTTTTTAAAGCAACTTGCAGCAATCAAGGAATATGTAGGACTACCACACTACATGGAAAAGGTACCCCATCCTCACCATTTTCACATCTAAACACAAACCCAAACCACACTGTAAAAGAGTTTGTACAAAGACCCACTAAATGTCACCACACTGTAAACACAAGGTTGATGTTTGTGGCTACTCACAAAAGAAAGGGGAAGCCAATGGGGAGTCTTCCATCCTCCCTGTGGCAAACCAGGACTTGTCCTGGAAGAGCCTCCTTGGATATTAGCAAATGTCCTTCCTGGCAAAAATTTGGGATAAATTCCCCAGAGGGCCCATGAGATCTTTTACAGTCAGATCTTTGAGAACAGAACTGATCAAACATCTCTAAGGTCTGGACAAAATGTAAATATGTTTTATCCAACCTATGAACAGAGAGGTAAATCAGAGAACCTCACATATATGGCAGAGACCTTTCCTCCATCTCATGCAGCATAAATGTGTTTCCTGGAATCTCAATATGGGCTGATGTTTATCATCTCCTAAGACAGTGGTCCTTAGGAAATGAAGAGCTTTTTGTTAGTTATTCTCCTCAAAACATATGAAAAGAACCGACTTGACAGACATGTGCACAAATCTTGCAAAATGTGTGCAGAAACATAACACTTAAAAATAAGCCAAAACCAATCTTTAATGCTTAAATCAAGATTTACTTGTTTCAAGGTAAGGTATAATTTTATTCCTTCTTCCTGATCAAATTGCTTGCTAAGAATATTGACTGTTTTAGGCAGGAATACTGAGGGCTTTCTGTAATGTATGCCATGCCTCAGAGGAGCCAAACCAGAATAAATTCAGCATCTGAATTCTCTTGCAAACCCATCCAACCCAGGACTAATAACCTGTGTCTTTAGAAAATGCTCCAGCATCAGACATACAAGATAGTTATGGCGCAATTAAGAAAAATCCTCTGACTCTCAGGTTCTCTCTGGACTCACCAGGGAATGCAGAAAAAAAAATAACTGGAACTGAACAAAGAAGCAGCTTATCATCTTGAAATATGCTGGGTTAATCGTCCCTTTAAAAGCAAATGTATTAGGAAAACATTAGATCCTTAGCCCTCTGTGACATAATTACACAGGCTTCTGATTAAACAGAGGCTCTCATTAAGTAAAACATTTTATTTTAGTTTCTTGTTGGTTGTTGGTATTATTGGGCTTCCTGCCCAATTCCAGCCAGGCTACCATATGAACAGTGAAAACAGCCAACATTGTTAATACAATAACAACAACAACACTTGGCACTTCCAGTCTTCCCTTGGTCTCAGAATCTTACAGCAATTCACAGATATTTCTTGGGTGCACCACGTGACAAAGTGGTGGAGCAGGTAAAGCTGACCATGTTTATGTTACAGATGGATAAATCAGGGCACAGAGGGATTCACCTGCCTTGGCCTGGCTGCTGGAAAGTCAGTGGTGGGATCCAGAAGTCCTGAGGAGAAAACCATTTGGAATTACTGTTTCAGCTTCTTTCCTCCCTCCTTAATTGCTGTTGCTCTTTACAGGTTCCTTGTAGCAGAAGAGGACTTGTGCTGTGAAAAATCAAGCAGAGATGCAAAGCATAAGGAAAAGGCAATTAAGCATTGCTTATTGTTTGTAGTTTAAGAATGCCTGCTACAATTTCTCTCCCAAACAGATTTGTGGTGGTTTACATAAAGCAGTAAGGACCTTTTATTAGCCAGCTGAGACGTAAAGTCTGCACTGTGGGTTAAAGCAGTAAGTAACAGAAGGATGTTTTAGTTTCTAGATCACCAAATCTGCCCCTTCAGACACAGAGAGAGGCTTCTTTGCAGAGCTTCCAGTGATGGGAATGTAAGGAGAACATTTGTGCATGGGATAAGGGGTTAATTTATGAATGCACAACCTCTGAGTTGCCAACAGCACTGAGATTTCATCCTCCCATCCTCCTGATCCACCTTTGGCCAAGATACTCCTCCCCCAGGGGCTGGGAAGGGGGCTCTGGTAGTCCAGAGTGGATTTATGTGGCCAAACTTACAGAAAAATGCTTCATTCTTCAGCCTGAAAAAGGGTGAATCAACTTTTGGCCTGCATCTGCAAACCCCTCGACACTGAAAGCTGAGCAGAGTTTGCCCTTGCTGATCATGGTATGGATACAAGAGCAAAATTCTGCAGAATACAGAGTTTCCCTTAACACAGAAGGGTTAATCCCTGAGATTAATATATATTTCTCACTGGTGTGCTGGCTAGTAAGAGTCACTGCTGATTTACCAGATTTCTGCCACAGCCAAATAATTCCTTTTCTCTTTAGCCTAAAAGAGAGAACTTTGACATCTAGGAGCACGAAGTGTTAAACTCCTCAGTGAGGTTTAGAAACAAAATCTCACACAGTGCATATAAATATCATCTGTATCCAGCCTCCACCAGTGCAGATTGTAATTGGCACTGCTGTGAATTATCTGTTACTGATACACACCAACACCCCCTGATTTGTAAGCTCAGGTGCCCCTTCCTGGCTGCAAAAATGAAAACACAACACCCATGTGCAAACCTAATGGAGTCAGTATCAGAACAAGCTTTTAGGTCTGCATGACAAGAGTAGCAGAGGTGGAAACCTGCTTGTCACTTATCCAGCTGGAGATGAACAACTGGCTTCAAAAGAAACTCAGGAGTGAAAGATTAAAGGGAAGATGACCATGAACTCTCCTTTCCCCAAAGAAGTTCAAAGCTTCCTGATTTAGGTTCTTATCGCACTATAAAGAGGGGAAGCAGGGAAGATAAAAAATTTAAAAATAAATGATCTTTAAGAAATTATCCTCATCTGAGTGTCCTCCAATATGTCTGGTCCTCTAAGTGTTAAGTGAATTGTAACTAGATCCTAGGGAGACAGTTGCAACCTGGTTATCAGTGGCAGTAAATGGAAGATAATAGCCCCACTAGAGAGTTATGAAATGGCTTGTCTTTGAGCTGCCAAAGTGTTTAGGCTCTCTTTTATTATATTCACAGCAGTAATCCGATATGTCCTGACTTCTGTCATCTGTATGTAATGCTTATCAACTCTCTGCCAGTGATTCACCCCCTTGTCAGGGACAATTATTCCTCAAAGTGCTGAGGTTACGACTGAAGCAATATTATGACTGGAAAGAAAATATGAAAGGTGCAGAGCATCACAGCCAGCAATCTCGGGGCTGACGTCAAAGTGGAGGAGAACATTGTTGATAAAAAAATAAGGCATAACAGGAGTGTTGCACTGCTGTTCCCACAGCACTCCTGAGCTCTGCTAAGGTCATGCATACCTATGAAGATGGTGATGGAAGGTTTTCCCATCCCTTTATTGGAGCTGGGTTTCCATACTTCCCTGGTTAGGTGTCCCTCTCAATTCCCTTTCTATGCTCCCGTTTAAAGCCACTTAAAACTGAAGAGGCAGCGTGTGTTCTGTCCCTCTAAATTTGCAGACAGGAGCTCAGCCTAGGAAATTAATTTTCCACCAGAGGATCATAAAATGAAAAGCATAATCTAAGGGACAGAGGGCCCAATTTGCAGTTTTCAAGTTGCCTGAAATTACAGTAACACCTGCAGTGAAATTCTGCTCCAAGCATGCCCCGACCAAACTTTTCCATCACTCTTTCAGATGCCTCGGGCAAAACTGAAGTAAATTGTGATCCTGAGCTTGTGGCTAGGGGAAAGCACAAGTCAGTGTCCTGGCACCACGAGGGCAGGGCTGGGGAGCACAAGGATCTGCGATCAGAAGCTCAAGGCCACGGGGACAGCCAGGGGCTGTGGCATTTCTTTGTCTCCTCTTTCAGCAAGGGGTGGCTGTGGCTTGGGAGCTTTGTCAAGGGCAATGTGGAAAGGCAGCTGGTCAGTGAACATAATGGTGAGACAGGGAGGCCAGAGAGGGGTGGCAGATGGTCCCAGGGGCTGTCCAGCTGACCAACAGCAGCACCTATGCCCTGCATGCACATGTGGCACCGACCCAGGATGGGTTCTTAGGTGTCAGCCAGCACATAATTCACTGGGCTGAGGGTTTCAGCCTACAGAGTAACAGAAGTGGAGGAAAACAATACCTCTCTGTGGTGTTTTGATAGTCCTTGGTCTCTAAAGTACAGTGCAAACTCTGTATTTCAGTGCATTTTGCAAACAAGGGGTTGAGCAAGGCCATGTCCCTGCTTGGAGGGTCACACGGGTCCAATTGCAAGGTCGGGGAGACCCCAGTGAGGAGGCAAAACAAGCAGAGCTGGAGCAGGGCAGGAGGGAGGAGGCAGCCAGGGCTGAAAAAAAACGATGTCCCAAATCAGCTGTCTCAAATCAGAAAGTGGAGCCACCTCTCAGAGTGCAAGCCAGGCCTTGTGCAAGGTTTGGTGCTGCCTCTGGTGTTTGGTGCTTCAACAGGAGCCCAGAGGGGTCCCAAGGGTCACGAGCAGCAGGGTCAGCCGAGCTTCCATCGGGAGGGAAACTGCCTCCAAAAGCACTGAGGAGAGGGAATGAATCACTGTGCCCTGTCTAATATATTGCAGTAATGTAATATAACAGCAATAACCCCCAGAGTACCATCTGGTGAACTTGTGACTAAACACAGCTTGTTTTGCTCAAGGCACACAGGCAATGGACAAGTATATATTTTATTCCTTCGCCTCACCCTGCCCAAGCACAAGTGGTAGCAAAGCTGGGAATTTTTAGACCATCTACAAATCAGAGCTGCAAGCAGTTATTTCTCCCCTATGAGACACACAGGCAGCTCGCTCTGCAGGAGGGTGCTCAGCAGCACAAACTCCTGAGCCTCAGTCATGGCCACCAAAGCAGACAGAGGCCTGATCTCAGCTGCTCACTCCCCATTTCTGACGCTGCAAAATTCCCCTGTAAAGCCCTGTGTAGGTGGATGTTTCAGGTGATATTTCCCAGGGAGGCCTGACTCACCCATGATGAATATTGGTGACGAGCTGCTCTGACCTTGGTCAGAGTTAATCCTGCAGGAATGAAAAGGTTCAGATTTCAGCACTCACTGGAAGAAAAGGGAAGAGAGGAGGAGCAGCCCCCTACTAAGATAAAGACATGACCAGTGGCTCTGCCATCAGTTACAGCATTGCTTGCATTTGGCATCACATTATGAAAATACCTATTCAGAGGGGAGAAGGAGATCAAAGAGAACATTTCCGTGGCGATGACTCTAGCTCCACTCCACTCTGCTCCCTCTCCTCCTCCCGTCCTTGGGGTTCCAAGGCTCCTGCTCTATTCATCCTCTCCGTGCCACCCCTGGTTTATAACACCACATCATCAGCAGCAGCGCTAATAACCCGCGATTCTTTCCCCCCATTGTGTTTGTCAGAGTCAGTAATCTGGGCACTACAGCAGCACAGCACTGAAAAGCTACAGTGTGTTCCTATAGCAACCAGCTAATCCGCAGGTGGAAGGTGATTGGGCACCTTTTGCACCGGAACAATAATTTGAAAGATCTTTTTCAGTGTGCTGCTCTGCAGCGTGAGTTCATTGTGCTGCAACCCACCACGAGCCGTTAGAAGCTGTCAGGGAAATGCACAAATCACAGCCAGGAGAGGCGAGGCCTTCCAGCAACAAGCCCTTGAAATATTTCACGGCAGGTTAAGAGGCCAAATTGTGTATGGCGAGATGCATTGTGTAGGATAAAACAAAGAGCTTGTATAATAAGCCAGTGCTGACAGTCTCCAAGTCAGGGAATCCCAGTGAAGTGTAAGGCTGTGCATGAATATGAGTTTTCCTGAGCTGTGGAAGGAAAACAGCTGTAATAAAAGAAAGTGCTGGGCAGAGCTCCCACATTCGGCTCTTCCAAAACCAATTACTCCCACCTGGCTATTCCCATTTCTCCTAAAACATCTCTTGTTACAGAAGAGAATTTAATATTCTCTAATTGAAACCTCTAATTTAAGGCATTTGCTTGCTATCCTCAAAGTCTGAAATCCTGGCCTGGACTTTCACAGGGTGATTAGATATTGTAGAAGTCTCAAATTTTTGGATATCCAAAGTCAAACTAAGAAACCTTAAAGAAATACACGTGTTTCCTCTGAAAGCCAGGCTTTGTTATATTTCTCAGAGTTAAGTAGTTGGAGTTTGAGGTAAGGAGTGATGTTTCCTTCCATGGCTTGGAATGAGAGATGATCTTTAAGCTCCCTTCCAATCCATTTTAGATTTCCCTGATCTTTCCAAGTAAACCAGCCCAATCCATGGAGCAAGTGCAGCACAGGCAATGAGAGGACAAACACCTTCATACCAACCTCAAGAAACAGTCCCCGTCCTTTGCAGTCCATGTCTAACTTGTACCCTGGTTTTTTTCTTTGTTTTTTTTTTTTTTTTTTAAAAAACCCCAAACACTGGACTGGAAATAGTAGACATAGATAGAAACCTCTTTAAAGCTCAGTTGTAGAAGCAGATGCATTTCCCATGCAGCCATTGCAGTGGAAAGTGAGAGCAGATCATGGAAATAATGTAACAGGCCCTGTCAATGGAAGGAAAAAAGAAGAAAATCTGTTAAATACTTCAATAAGAAGAGAGAAATAGCACAAGGCCTTCTCTACCTCCGTTTAATCATATTGAAGAAAGAACGTCTTTATTAAATACCTGGACTTAATAAAAATGTCAAAAATTCTCATTGCATAAATCAGCTCTTTCAAAATTTGCTGGGGTGATGGAGGAGAAAACTTAAAAATAGAGGGCAAACAGAAGTTCAGTTATTAGGTTATGACTTCCAAAACTGCAGCTTCAAAAGCTTCCCTACATTTACTGGCCAAAGATTCCAACCTGGGATGCTTCCATCTAAAGCAAATTTCCTAAGTATGAGACAATGCAGTCAGTGTCTCATTTATAAGAGTTTTATAAAGCAAAATTTCCACTGAGAGCTGAATCAACAAACAAACAGGACAGAACAGATCCTGCTTTTATGACCTAACTGTTTTGCTCATCCCAAAGTAGGATGAATAAAATGGATGAGGCAGGTTCACCTACTCAATCCAAACCAAGAGAAGAAAAGCTTGGATGGGGTCTTGCACATCCCCCCCCCCCCGGGTATTATTAGATTATTGAATATTCTACAGCAAATATGAGTGTCTTCCTCTTTCTTCCCTTTCCTTTCTTTCCTCCCTTACCTACCTTGTAATTCATGAATCTTCCCCAAAAAGTTTAACTGAAACAGGCAAATGTCTTAGAAATTTTCTTAATAAACAATTTCCAGAAAAATACAAAAAAAAACTTTTGACCATCTTTAATTGTGAAATGTATTGATTGTTCTCCTCAAGTAATTCATGCCTGAAAATGACATATTTTTGTTCCTTTCAGAGGACTTGGATAGATAGCATTGTTTTTCTTTCCAAAGCACATCAAAGAGCCCAAATTTTGGCAGGCTTTCTGTTTTCTTAAAAAAAAAAAAAAAAAAAAGAGGAAAAGAAAGAAAAACATCAGCAAAACAAAGCTAAGAATAACTGCTCTTTTCTGAAGAGTTGTGGGCTTCTTCCCTTCCAGATTCATGTCATGGTGCTCACTTCAGGGAGCTGCTGAGACACAGAGCCTGGAGGTGGGGAGGAGGAGAGCAGTGGAGAGATCAGAGAATTGGCACGGGACACAGAGCCCTTCTGCTCTTGATGTTCAGGCTCAATCTAGACACAGTCAGTCAGAACCCAGTGTCATCATGGTTTTTAAACACTTCCATGGGCCATGCAAGGTCACACTGTGGCCTCTAACACAGGGGACAAGTTTCCACATATCTGCAGCTGCTGCTTTATAGACAGCTCTGGTGATAGCTGCTCTCCAGTTTGTTGTATCTCCATTCTGTAAGCGAATAAATTCCAGAAATTGGCTGGATTTGGGTTGAGAATAGCCCTTTCCTTTCAGGACAAGGATGGACAAAAAGTACTGAGAGAGCTGAGTACCTCCCCCTTCTGCTCAAATGTTCAGAGGAGGTAGGTTGGTATTGCTGCAGAAAGGTTTTCAATTTTGAGTATGTTTTGGCCCCTGGATCCATTTTTCTTATTTCCTAGCTCAGCCAGTGATGATGATTTACTTATCACAGACCTGCACTCCTGTGACAGGATCTGAAGTCTGTGCTCTTGGTGAAATATCGTGCACTATTGCCAGATGTTAAATATGAAGGAATAACATCCAAAAAATGAAAAAGAAATGCCACCAGCTCTTATTTACTCTGTGAAGCAACTTTTATCTTGATTTGCTGTGTAACTGGTGGTAGAATCAGATTATTTTAAGGCTTAAAGTTCTCCTGGTGATTGTGGTACAAGTGGCAGAGTTTCCAGAGCTTCCCAAGCAGAGCTGCTTTGCTCTGAATCAAGAATAAGATATGAGGAAAGGCTCAGAAAAGAAGTGGAGATATTCTGAGGGAAATGCCAGCACTGCCTGCTTTATCACCCAGAATGTGGTGTCACACTGAGCTGAAATGTGCAAACCTTCCCCACCATGGCCTGCTATGGGGTAAAACTACTTTTTGACTCTGTGGGAATTTTAATGGGCTGTTATCATCCAATAGACGCAGGGATGAAGGAGCTGGCAGTGCATGGAATTTCTGGAAAAGGCCACAAAATCCCTGGAGTGTGGCCTGGCCCTGCAGCCTGGCCCAGCTCATGTCATGCCCACACTTTGGGGAAGGAGCAGAGAGGCACAAAGACAGGGCAGCTCACACAAAACCCACTGAACTTCGAGTGATAAACCAGAGGGCATCCCTTGGCTGACTTGTAAATGACTGGGGCACAGAAAATGCCCTCTGGATCAAGATGACAGGGCTCACTGCTAGAACAAATCACACAGAACGTGAAGTTAGGCTGTGACCTATTGCTTGGTACAATTATCTGACCTCCTAACAAAGCCTGGTGAAGATGGCAGCCATCCTGCATTTAAAACAGAGCCTGGTGGAAAGTTGCTATTCTTCAAACCCTGCATCTAGACATCTTTCAAGTGATTTCAGAATTTAGGGTGAAAGTGGATCTTAGGCCTTTTTTTAAAAAGCCATTTCAAATCCTCATTCATATCATAAATGCTTTTTTCTCCTTTCTTCTGCAGGCCACTGAAATCTCTGGGGCCATGACATTGTCTGGCACTGAATGCAGCCCCTTTTTATCATTATAAAGAAATAATGAAAGCATATGGTGGAGAGGCACTCATATTTCAGTGTATGGTGCCTTCCTCCTTCTCCATAACCAAGCACTGAAAAATATATACTATGATGAGAACATTGAATATTTCCAATACACTAACAGAAAATTCCTAATAATTCAAAGCCATCCCTGCTGCCTAGCTTGATTGTAAGTTCAAAGCAAAAGAAACCAAACATATCTTCACTTTTGTGCATTAAACATCAGCAAGTGACCTGTATTTTATTACAGTACACAGCTGTTTTATCACATAAGTAAATAAATCACCATTGAACCAACTTTGGGAACGAAGATTTTGAATAATAACACAATTAAGTTTTCCCACAAAGTCCAAATAGCCCACTTGCTCATAGTTGCTACAAGCTGTGATTCCCACGTGAAAGATATCAACTTATTTCCTTTTCCTGTCAATCATCAGTACCAAGTGGGGCCCTGGTATGTCAGGTCATGACCTTTCACTCTGGGCATGAGCCTGAAAGCCACCAGTGAATCAACTAGTTTAATTATTTAGGCTGTTTTTAATAAATATAAAAATGTGGCCTTAAATATTTCACATGCTTGTTCAGTTTGGGCTTTCAAGGACCTCTCATCGGGCCCACCAGCCTGAAATGTCCTCTTATTGGTAGGAAATCAGTCAATTAAAAACCAAATCCAGCTTTTGGAATAAGGTTTATTTTGTTGATTTTGAGCTTCCTGGCTTGGGTGTCACTTGCTTGTTGGTTTAGAGGACAGGATTTTTGTTATCTTTTTTTTTTAACCATAAGACTGTTTTTAATCAACACCAGCAATGGCCCATTTGCCTACCTCCCAGAAAATGATCCTTTATGCAGATGCCAGCATAGGATTCACAGATTTCCATGTATGGTCTATTTTCCACATCTTCTTCACCTATGGGGAAAAAAAAGCAAACAGAAAAAAAACAAGCAGGAAGAAATCCAATGTAGCACAGTCCATATAAAACAATTTTTAAAATATTTTTGAGTAATGTTGCCAGGTTTGCTACTGGGTCCCTTAGCAGTGGACAGTTTAATTCCATTTTAGGTCAAAGTGTGATCACAGCCTTTCTTTGCTAAACTTCCTAACAATTTCTTTCAGCTTCTAACTCCCATAATCTAAAAATCTGTGCCTGAACCAAGCTGCTGATCCTGCCCAAGATTCTGCACAAGCAATCTGCAGTAACCACAACCATGTCAGTATAAAACAAGTGATGCTTTCCCTGGGTGTCAAGGGCAATGATTTATATTCTACAACCCACTTATGCTTATTGCCCAGCAAACTTTCCAGCTGGTAGATACAGGACAGAATCAAACTTGAGAAACTAATTGATGGTGTCTTTTTAAAGAACTTGGGCTGCCAGAGTTAACTTTGCCTCTGAACATTCCTGAAATGTACAGAGCTTTCCCAGCCTCTCTCAGATTTATTTTGTTCCTCTTTCCCCGGGTGCTCCACGACTTCTCAAGGAAGTGAGTGTGAAGGGCTATCTCTATTTATAGATGATAAACCCAATTCTTATCTTTCTCCCTCCTCTCCCTCCTGCCATGGTCCTGCATCAAAGAGAGGACCTGGAGAAAGGGAAGAGAGATGCTCTCAGTCTGAATTTTCCAATCCCTCTCATGGGCTGCTGGGTCTGCAGGAAACATCAGCATGCCAAAATTTGCTTTTCTTTCAAGCAGGAGTATTAATCTAAATGATGAACTATATCTCAAAAATGAAACTGCTGCAGTGTAGTGATCATCAAAGGTACTTTAATTGAATTATGCTTTGTTTGGGACAGTAGAAAACATTTAATCTTGATCCTATTTGAATTCTTCATTTTGCCTTAATGGCTTCAAGGTGTGCACAATAGTACCTTAGAATTCACAACAGAATCAAACAAAAGTCAGCTGAAGCATTCTATCTTTACTGAATTAAAAGTGTCCTTGCCTGATAATGCTGCTTCTCAGCAATTTCACCAAAATTGCTGTGGTCCAGAGAAATCTTTCCAATTCATCCAAGCCTGCGCTCGCTGATGAAAAGCTGCCTCCTGAGCAGTCCTCAGCCCTTCTCCCTTAGGATGCACCAGCAGCAGCAGCAGCATGTGCTCCTAGCATGTGAGCCATCCCCAGCCTCCCGGAGTGCCAGAACTCAGTGCATCCCTCTGGGTGTCCAGAGTTACCAAGGACCCCGTCGGGGGGCTCAGAGACCCTGGCACACAGCCCAGAACACCTGGGGGTTTGATTTTGACCCCTGGAGCAAACTGCCAGCTTTGTATGAGGACCTGAAAGTCACAGAGGTTTAAATGGTGTAATAATAAAATTATCACAGAGTGAAAATGTAGATTTTAGGATTTTTGGTGTGGGAGTTATGGGGACAAGATGGAGGAATCTGGGTGTGGCCAGCCTTTCTCCTTCTTCTTCTTGTTCTCCATTTTCTGCAGTGATGTTGGCACTTTGGGATTGGTTTAGAGTAGAAGTGCACTGTCTAACATAGGTGATAGGTATTGGGAATTAAGTGTAAATATGTTATACGTAGTTTGTAGTACAAAAGGACAACACAGAGTGCCTGTGGCTGCCCTGCTGAGCAGACTCGGCTGGGCAGAAAGAAAATTTTATAGATAAGAATTAATAAACAACCTCAAGACTGAAAAGTGAAGAGTCCAGACTCGTTCTTCAGCTGTGTGGGCCAAAACAGAGACACCCTGCACATCTCAGGGCAGCAATTATCAACCAAAACCCGAGACTGGAGGAGGGGAGATCAAACCCAAAGCATCGATCCCAGGATCCAGCACTTTGAGATGGGATCTGGGAAGGCTCCCAGGGGCTCCAGGGCTGCTCTGCCCCGATCCAGCTTTCCAAAGCCTGCACCAGGGTCTGAGACAGAGCACTCGGCCCATTCACGTCCCAGGAGCAAATCAGGCAGTTTAAATAACTCAGATGTGAGCACAGAACCCCGTTATCATTTCTGTGAGGCCAACCTGAGCAGCTGATTCATCTCGGGCAGTTTGCTCTGGACCAGAGGTCTCCACCACATCCATTCCATTTTACATCAGATGAGGGTGAAGAACTCTGCACTCAGACACTGTGTTAGGAGGTGCCATACAAAAGGACAGACAGGCAGAGTGGTTTGTATTAAAGGCCCTTATTTCCCATCATATTTAACTAGCTCTATTCTGACATGATTGCTGATTTCAGTGGAATAAATGCATGGAATGAAGTAGAGTTAGGAAGCTGTACAGCCATTATTCCCTTACAACACACATTTCCCTGATAAACATGTCCTGGCTTTGCATGCATCTGATTTGTTTAGTCACAGAAAAGCTGCATTTACTCAATATTTAATTACCATGTATTTACACCCCTGTTTTAGAAAACAATGGGAGTTTCCTCATCCATACTTATCTTTTCCTTCTTTCTCTGATGGGGGGTCACACCTTTTCTTACCTGAGCCTAAAGGCAGAAGAATATTTGCAGATCTTCAGCAATCTCTGATCACACCTTTTGCTTACTACCAATATATTAACTGGACAGGAAAATTATGTGAGTCCTGAAACCAGCCTGGAAGATGCCAGAAACCGCTGTACCTTCCAGTTCCCTGACTCTCTTTCAACATGACTAAGCAAGGAAATGGCCATTAGAAAATAGGAATGGTGTGATTACATTCCTCCTTTTCCCTTGGACTATTATTTCATCTATTAGGCTATTGCTTTTTAGACTTTATGTGCGTATTCAGCAATTCCATAAATAAGATTTTCATTATCAACATTGAAATCCCCAACAGTTTTCAGCTCCTAATGAGGTCTTTACTGTTCTCAGGCACCACTTGGAAAAGCCTTTTATATGATAAAATGAAGATGTGAGAGAGACTGAGCAAAGTGTATGTGTTGCCAAAGGCATTACTTTCAAACAGTCCTCAGTCTCTTCACTCAAACAGGTGGTGATCAGGTTCTAGTAAAAAAAAATAGACTTGAAATTATTTCAGTCATCCAGCCACTGGAAAAAAAAAAAGAAAAAAAGAAAGAAAAGACAAAAAATGCCGTTACTATAATCTTTGCAGTCTCCAGAAAGCTCAACATAATATGTTCAGAAGAAATTTGCAAGTATTTTGATGATAAATTATGGCTTCCTGTAGGATGTTTCTAATAGTCACCCCCTCTTCTTCAAGTTTAAAAATGCTTAGGAAGCATGGAGAAAAATAAGATCTTTGAAATGACATAACAAATTGATATATACAAAAAAATGGTTCCCAACACTCCTGTATACAAATGTAAGAATTGGTGGAGATAAAGAGCTCCTAGAGTGCTGAGAAAAGGAGATAAAAGACAGGTTCAAGCCAAACTGCAGTATCTGAACAGATTATTTGAGAGGGGAAGGCAAGTGTGGTTCAGATTTTATAACAATCCCTTTGCCACACAGTGACAACATGCTGGGTTCATACACCAACAGTGATGAACCAATGTGGGACCAAATTCTGCAGTGGAAGCAACTCTGTACTTGAGGAAGGCAAAATATTTCAAATTTAAGCTGAACTTGCATGCTTAAAAGCCTAATGAATATTTTAAAGAAGAAATACAGGAACCTCAAGTGACAGTATTTTGCAGAAAGGTCAGACATTCTCCTTCAATTAAAATTAAGATATAAATATATCTCTCATACTTACATTAAAAAAACAGGGGCTTGGTTGCAGGAGCTGAGAAACCAGCAGGATTCCTTCTGTATCTGACTTATTTTGAGATGCCAAAACAACCTTGTGGAGTGGGAAGGTGAAGGGGATAAGCAGCTTGTGAAAGGCAAAGCAATCTCATGGCTTTTACCAGAGGCTGAATGCATGGAGGGCCCAAACCCAAAATAACCACACAGGGCAGCCAGATCCTGGCATTTATGCTGTTTTTGAATGTCTAAAGTCACAGTGAGTTTGATGGCCAACTGCCATGATGCTCTTTGAAGATTTAGGGAGAGTTGCACATAATTTGAGATAACATGCTTTCACAGTTGAATGGCAAGTTCCATAAATTCCTCTGGGATAAAATATGAAGTAAACATCACAAAGTTTTGCATGGGTTTCTTGCAATTTGTTTTGGAGCTTTTGTGTCGAACAGGGCTGGAAAATGGCTGGCAATGTTTTATTTCACTTATTATACACAGATTTTGAGCCTGCAAGTCTAAGCAAGAAATGTTTGGAGAGCACGACTGTGCTGCATTTTTTTTTCTGGAATAAGTGGCAGTTTTAATTAAAACAATTATACAAGTCTTTGTTTTCTTCAACTTGTTTGATTTAGTTGGTTTCTTTAGCAACAAACAAAGCTTTCATGGCTTCTTCACATTTGCACAGAATATTAATGTTGCTGCCTTTGATTTCAGAGTCTTGTAGACTTCAGCAATCTCTCAGCACTTCAGTGTCTAACACAGCTGAGGTTTTGTGAGCAGCAGAGTTGGGGATGTGGATATCCCTGCATGTGGGTCAGGATAATCCCAAATACAGGATTTGGGAAGAGGATGGATGGGGAGCAGCTCTGAGGGAAAAGACCTTGGATCTGCTGGAGAGAGTCCAGAGGAGAACACAGAGATGATCCGGGCTAGGAGAGCTGGGGGTGCTCACCTGGGGGGGGAAAGGCTCCAGAGACATCTCAGAGTCCCTTCCAGGGCCTAAAGGGGCTCCAGGAGAGCTGGAGAGGGACTGGGGACAAGGGATGGAAGGACAGGACAAGGTGGAGTGGCTACATATTATTCTATGATTCTACAACATGCTCAGTAACCCAGCAGGGCAAAATGGACAGAAAAAATAGGTGATCTAATATTGCAAAAAGCCACTTCTGTCTGAGAATTCCAAATTTTGTAATGTCAATAACCTTCAAAACCCTCTTTATAGCTGGCTCAAAGTTATGGGAAAAAAAAAAAAGAGATTAAAGTGGTGTTGTTTCTTTTTTTTTCTTTAAAGCTTCTAATTTTCTTCCTTATTTTGTTTTTAAACATTTTTGATCAGCCCTACTACAGCACATCATGTTTTCCATTGACACTTGTATGCCTGTGTTTAAAATATCAATTCATTTATCTGCAGAAATGTTGACACAAAAGATAAGAATCAGTATAAAAAGAACTGGTTTAATTTTGGTGCTTTTCAAAAGGAAAGGGAGCTTAAAAATGCATTTCCCTCTGAAGATGTGGGTTCAGAATTTGGCTCACACCCACAATAAAAGTAACAGTGGTATTTAGTTTCTCATCACTAACTCTGCATGGTTTGTCCCAACAGAAGAAGTAAAATAAATGTCTGGGCATTGTGGCTGTGCCCCAGAGGAGACATTTGGGGTGGAGTGGGCAGAATGGATGGGCAGTGCTGGAAATGTCCCAGTTTGACCAGCATGGAGGGCTCAAATCCATCATGTGCCAGAGGAGGCAGCTAACAGATAAATCTCTTGCTGCCTTCCCTTAAAATCCATCATTTAAAAGATCTGTTTGGTTTATGCCTGCTGCTGTTTTAAACATACATACCTAAATCTCTATTTTTATCATTTTATTTTAGCTGCTTATCCAGAAATCAGTATACATTTTCCTTCCTGGAAGATGCAATTTAATAAAAAAGCCAAACCATCCCTTTGCAAAGCTCCTCCCACATGAGCATATCTAGGTCAGGTTTCAGCCTGGCATAAATATTTTATTTGAGAACTGCAGGTCTGCAGGAATTGGGGTTCCTGACGTAGCCTCGGCCGTGGCAGCACATGCGGGCGCTTGCTTTAATAAAAAACCCCTTAATCTCATTTGGCTCTACCTCACTGGCAGCTTGAAGCACTTGAATCAAACAGTACAGCTGTGAATTGTGACACTGGCTGGATGGAAGCCCAGAAAACTTTTCCCAGAGAAAACCCTTCAGGGAGGAAAAATAAAAAAAAAAGGGAAAAAAGAAAGAGCAAAAGAAGGAGGAGGGAAAAAAAGCTTCGACAACTGAAATACAATAGAAGCCAAATAAAAAACCCTACCATCAAACCTTGCCACCCTCCAACCTGAATCTGAAGAAAACCAGGAAACCAAAAGAAGGATTGGATTCTTCTTAAAAAGGTTATTTTGTAAGGTAGAAGGGCCAACCTGGGCAGCCCTGAGCAATGGTCCCAGTCTGTATTTTCTGCAAATAAACAAAACTAAAGCCAAAGGATAGGAAAACTGAATTACACCACTCCTTCAAAATCCATTTAAAAGAAAAGGCAGCTTTGATTTTTGTGAGGAAGAAGAAAAATATCCAGCTGAGGAAATTAAAAGAGGGTTGGAAGCACAAGTGCCATAAAGCAGACCTAGCACAAGTGCTCTTGCAATATTTATATTCTTATTTTTGCTTGAATCCCGATGTTGAAACCTTCCCCTAAAGCAGATAACTGAGCAATATGGAAAAACAAAACAACAAAACCATGGAAAGCACATCTGAATGGAAGGAAATGTTCTTTTTCAGAAGGCAGCAGCCATACTCTGGAGCCATAAGGTCAAGGGGTGAATTTCTACTGAAGGAAAACATTAGAGTTGGATATTTCTCATCTGTCAGTCCCATTAAAAACCATCTTTTAAGGACTCAGGACTGTGCATTGCGCCTTTTTTCAAGTTAGCAGCATAATAAAGATTCTGTTGCCTTTTGCAGATGTTTAAAGACATGATGTGAAAGACAAATTCTCCAGCTAAAACCCTCAAGAAATGTCACTTCTGTGTCTTACTGAAGGAGCTCCAGCACATTCTCTGCATAAACATCTGCCGGAAACATTTTAAAAAGGAGGCTGTTTAAATAATGGCTTTTGTAGGCTCGGTTGGGAGGGTTTTTTTTCTCCCTTCTTTAAAGAAAAGAAAATGAATTTGTGGAAAAGTTCCCTCTTCCAAAGCAACTTTCCTTTGCAAACATACTTCAGCTAGGATGATCTGAGGGAGCAGCTGTAAAATGAAGAAGAAATGTTAAAAATTTTCCTTCAAAACATTCTATATCAATCACACCTCAGAGACAGTCATAAATCAGTGCTTTCTTTGACTTCAGAAAGTTGTTGCTCCTCATTGTTATGCTAACTTGTTTGTGACAATTATAGCAAGGCTCTCTTTACATAATAATTGGATTTTTCTATTAAACAGACAGGGAGAAAAAAATGGCAAAATAACCAACATTCTGTCAAAAGTATTACATTTGTGGCATAAACTGAGAAAAAGGAAAAAATAAACTCAGTTTATAATCTTCTTACTGTAATTTGACTCCTCATTCTATGTGACTAACACAAGCCTACCTAGACTTCTCCATCTTTAAAGGTCTGCCAGGGTGCTGGGCTCTGCAGGAACTGTGCCTGGGTACCAAAATGGATTAAGATTTTTGGATGGGTTTAGCTTATTTTATGCTTATTACAAAAGAACAAAAAAAAACCCTAAAACAATAAAACCCAAAAACCAAACCCCCAGAACCAACGAAACAAAAAAAAACCAAAACAGAAACCACTTCTGGATTCACTTCTATTTCTAATTGACAGAAATCAGAGATAGTTGGAAACCCCTCTCAGGAATTCCACCTGTTGCCAAATAAAAGGGTGTTTCTTCCAACAAGGACTATATATCCATTTCATGAATTGGGAAGGGGCTGGGAATGGTGTTTGATGCAGTCCATTAAAAGCTTCATTAAACCTTCCAGGTTTCACATTAAAAAAGAATTCAGAGGATTTTGGGAATGATGCTGTAGGTGTGCAAATGCCATTGGATGATTAATATTGTCATTCTAACATATAATGATGTAGGGAGAGCTTTCACAAGGAGTTTTATTATATAGAATATGGTTTTAAGATTAACATCAGATGTGAGACTGCTTCTTCAGGACAGAGATGGAGAATGATGAATCTACAGCAATTTATCTGAGAAGCAGTCCAGAACTCCCATCTCCTTAACCAGGAAGGGGAAAGGCTGCCAGGCACTGTGGGGAAACAGGGGAAGTAAAATACAATCTGCGGCAGTATTAGCAAATAGACTGGTGCAGAATATTTTACCCTCACGTCAAAATCAGGAGGAAAGAAACTTATTTTCTAGCTGGAGATCTGTCTGATGGCATGGCTCAAGCAAGGGATGAGGAAAGAAAAAGTCTTCCACTTTTGCAGGGCTCAGAAGACCTTTTCCATCACCAGTGCCCATCCCTCAGTATTATCTTCATCTGTGCATTTACCGACAGTATGCATAAAATTTACTTCCAGAAAGGCCTTGATAATTTCTTGGCTTTGGCAAGGTACTCAGATGTAAACGGAACTATTTTGGCAGAGGCATCTTGGAGGGAAAAAAAGTTCCAAGAGGCCACAAATTCATTTTTATCCCCTGGTTCTGGCTTCTCCAGGTGCTTGTCACTGATGGCACCATTACACAAATCTTTATTTCTTGTGCTATGCAGAAAAGGTCTGCCAGTGTTAACCAACACACTCTTTCCTTTCTTCCTAAAAACCCAGAGAGGTGAAGACCTGATTTCTTTCTTGTTTAACATCCCTGATTGTCTCATAAAGCTCACTGAGTAAAATTGCTTTCCAGTCTTAAATGCAGTAGATGCAGAAAACCAGTAATATTTTCCAATTGTTTCTTATCTGTTGGTGATTTCTTTCACAAGTCACTAACAATTGTCTTTCTTGATGATTAGTTCCTTTTGTATATCAGCTTGATTTTTGTATTCATATGCTTTCACAAAAAAGGTTGAAAGTTCAGTTTTTCCCAGTTTTCCCATCATGTAATAAAACATCTTCCGTGTGATCTTAGCTCCCAAAATCCCCCGTGACTCTGACTTCACACAACCTTGTAAAATTTGAAGCTCACTGGGTTTGTGAAGAAATGAATCTCTTTATTTGTGTGTCCCTTACAGACACATCAAGAAGTCTGTGTGATGTGACATGGTATAAGTCAGGATTATTTCATCTGAATGAAAATTATAAATATCTCATTTAACACTTCCTTTAATTAATCCATTTGCTTTTCTAGAATACGTGTATTTATGTTTAGTGATACGAAAAACAAAAATAACTATCTAGGTAAGCACTTAGAACATATTCTAGGATTTAAAGATTCATGAATGATTCTGTGTAGAGATAACTTAAGTAATAAAGGACAGGAAAATCGATTCATCCTTTCCTATTCAGGAGCAAGGAAAGTCTTGGCTTGTTGCTGGTTTTACTCAAATGGTGATTGCTGATATTTACTCTAAACTTCCTTTTAAAAACCCCTCTACACTGTCCAAATCTCCCTGCACCCCTCTAGCACAGCTGATAGACACCAGCTGTACTGTAAAAGGAGAAGTTTCTGAACAGACAATGATTATCTGTCAGTGGATAATATCCTGCTCTGAATCACTAATGGCCTCTGCAGGTCCAGCACTGGGACATCAGAACCAGCTTAAGCATGAGCTTGAATATTTGCATGCAGTGAAAGCTGTGTCAGAGAGACGTCTGTACTAAAATATTTGTGATAATGATTTGTTTCGAGGACTTTTCTGCAGAGTTTAGTGCCCAATCATTCTGTGGAACATTTTCCCTTTGTGTGTAAGATCTCAGTGAGTATTTCTGTGTGCAAGCCAGGCAGGGAATGTACCTTTTCATCAGCAGAGCTGGTGTGATCTAGGCAGGTGTGGTTTGATCTTTCCCACAGTGACCTTCACACAACTCCATACCTGACCTGAATGAGCACTGCCTCAAGGGTGAGGAACAACTTGCTCATGGAGAAAGAAATTATTATGCTGCTGGTTATGTGATGCAGCTTCATAAGATAGATTGCATTTTGGGGATGTGACTACAAAGCCTCATGTTTTGACAATTATGCAGCATATGCAAAGGCCCATTTCATTTACAGAACCCAGGGGTGCTCTACAAAGCTCTCTCTATAAACATGGGTTACAGCCTGCTCACAAAGGTGCTGCATTGCTTCTTTTCTTTCATTAACTGCCACACTCTAATTGTTAATTTGTGGCTAACATGCAAATAGCAGCATTTTATCCCAGTAAGCAAAATTAGAATAGCTTTGGATTTGCACTCGATGCTGTGGGAAGCTCCCAAATCCCAAGTGCCGAGTTTGGTTTTCATGCATTTGATTTTCAGAGATCTTTTCAGAGTTGGAAAAGAAATATCTCCAAATAGCTGGAGAGTTTGCAGGTTTATTTTACCATAAACAAGTTTGTTTCTTATTCACATTTCTGGGAGCTGGGAATATTTAGTTTTTAAAAGGAGGGAAGTTGGGGCCTTCAGCCTATTTCCAGCATAATTCCTATGGATAAAGGATGCTGCAG
This sequence comes from Zonotrichia albicollis, assembly GCF_047830755.1. Lineage (NCBI taxonomy): Eukaryota > Metazoa > Chordata > Aves > Passeriformes > Passerellidae > Zonotrichia > Zonotrichia albicollis. The sequence continues at coordinate 4,167,584 of NC_133829.1, forward strand.
CTGTGCAGCAGCAGTTTCAGGCCTCAAATACTCTCCTGCAATGACATCTGACATTTAGCTAAAACAAAGACTAAAAACTAAAGCTCTGCCACTTCTACAGGCAGATTTAGTGTGCAAGGTAAAGGGCCGGGCTTGGAGCGGGGGCTGGCAAGGACTGAACATCTTTTGGCCTTTGGGCTCTTCCTGCACTTCAGTTAACATAAGGTTATCACAGTAATAACTCAGATTTTTTAATTGCCAAATGTTCAAAAATCTCTTCGAAGGAGGAGACAGAGAAGGAAGTAATTGAGAGTTTTTTAAAAAAAGTGAAAAAAAAAAAGCCCTCAAACTTTCTCAGTGTATCAATATTTTTCAGGGAACAAGGGTGTGATGGAGGAAGGAGATGGAAGAAAAGCCATTACCATGCTTAGTTCCAAAAATTCTCCAGTTATTGCTAGAAAAGCCATCCAAAACCTCATGAAATTGGTGCTGTGTGCTTTTTATACTCTTTGGGAGGGAAGAAAAAAATCAGAACAAAACCCCAAACATCTTCTCTGAAGAAGGGAAAGGTTAGAAATTATCTGTGCTGCACTGATCAATTTACCTGAGTTGTCTTTCCATGGATTGTATTAAGGGAACTTCATTTTCTTTTATTCAGCTGCTGGCCAATTTCTTCTTGACTCTTAAAAAGATCAATGAACACATCTCACTATCTTTGTACAAAACAAGCCTCTATTTTTTCCTCAAAGTTTAAGAGACTTTATTATTTTCATTTGTAATGGATTTTTCTGTCCCCTTTTTCTTTCAGCCCCTGTTGTGATTTCTCTGATCTATTCTTCCTTTTTCACGCACTTTGTCTGAACTACTCAGGTTTGCTATTCTGTAGCGTACAGGTAGGTAGGAAGTTATGTCTTTAGGTCCAGTAAAGTGTAAACACTTAAGATTACACACAGCTCCTTTTTTAGTGCTGGTGTGAGATAGAAAACCATCAGTAAAATGAGACTAAAATAAGAGTGTGTTGTTTGAGGAAATTCAACCAGCAGTATCAGTGAACTGTACTTTTAAAGTGCCTCAGTAAAATCAATCAAATATTACTCAGCAGGAGAAAGGCTAAGAAGTTATGGCCAGACAGGATTAAATTTAATCAGCAAGTGCTCTTTGGTTTATCTTCTCTTTTTCTTTTTCCTTTTTTTGCCCCTGTTTGTTTGTTTTTTTTTGTTGTTGGCTACTGCCTCATCATGTCAGTTATTACACTCCTTATACACTGAAGTCTTAAATTCTCCAGAGAAATTCAGTAATGTCCTCAATCATAATTTTGCCACAAATCCAGTCTTTTTCAAGAAATGTTGACAAATGGAAAAATGCATAGTCTAAACATGGAAGCCAACCCCAATAACTTTCCAAATCTATCAAAATGAATTTCTGTTCTGACAGAAATTCCAACACTGAAAACTGTGGGCTCAGTTAGGATTTGAAAAGCAGCCTCCCTTCCCCACCAATGATTAAATTATTCCTGGGAAATGAAGTTGTTAACATGAAATTGTTACAAATTACTGTTTTATTTCAGACAAGCTGAAATATTGCATCCTGGTTTTACTTAGAAATAAAAACAGAAAGTGAGTTTGAAATGACCATTTGAAATGTATTGCTAAAGTCATAGTAAAAACATTTCTAAATTTACAAATGGCATTTTTTAAAAAAAATTGATCTGCTCCCTAAAGACTTTGTGATTTAGGCAAAATGGCATTGACTGAGTTAAAAAGCTTTCAATAAACAGTACTTAGCCTATGGGACCACTGTAAGTTATAGTAATTCCCATTATAAAAATCAGCATTTCTGGGCCTTGCTGGAGATGCCTGGGACTGTTTCTCCTACAGCAGAAAGAGATCATGTTAAGAGTGCTCCTTGTTTCGGAGCTCCTTGTTTCCTTCCAGGCTCACAGCTGCAGACTGGGCTGGAACTGGATGATTTTTCAGGTCCCTTCCAACCCAAACCATTCTATGATCTGATGATCTTATGATTGCAGGTTACATCCACACAACACCTAAGGTGGTTTTACACAGCAAGGATTCAGCAAAGAAAGGAGCAAAATAACAGATTTGCCTTCTATACAGAAATACAAAAACATGGTTCCAAAAACAAAGCTCTCATTCCAAAACCCCAGAATGTCTGAAGTGTTTCAGAAGTGGCAAAAAGAGGAGAAAAAACCCTTTGGCAGTGCTGCCTCTCTCCATTTTCCCCATGCACAGTCCTACTCCCATATGCAACTCCTGCCTCCCCTTGGCTGCTGTGCTGCTGTTAATAAGGCTGTGCTGTACATTTGGCACGATTTCCACCTTCCACTTGCCATTTATTCCTTTTACAACCTCCCTTGTTATGGGTCTGGTGTGGCAAACTGCTGCTTTATGGGAATTTGCAGCCCACTTGACATATGGTGCAGGATCACTGGCCAAAATGGCAGAGGAGCACAGAGGATTTCAGAGCCCAAGTTCATCATCTGTCTAGTTCCAGGACTCACTTTGGTCTGTGCCCAACAGGAGCCCAAGCCCCCAGTCACAGGATAACAAGGCTGGCTCCTGCACACATCTGCTGGACATCTCCATGGCTTCCACTCCTGCTGGAAGCAGTCATGGGCAGTGCTGGCATCCCCTCCCCACCAACAGACACGGCTCAGGGTGTCAGCTTTGCTAATTCTCTCTGCTGGTGACCCCACAGCCATGAAACCACAGGGCTGCACCTTCCCCATGCTGAATTTCCTGTGTTGTTCACAGCTGTGGCACTGATGGATCAGGTCAGGGAAATCTCCCCTCCAAATGAGTTTATGGAGCCTCACCAGGAGATGGCTGGGAATGTGGATTCAGCCCAGCACTGCTCCTCTCCTTCAACCAGGAGCCAGAACAGTGTTTCTGCTCATCATTCTACTCACCATTCTACTCACCATTCTATCATCATGGCAGACAGGAACTGATGCCTGTCCTGCACCAAAACCACACAGAACAGGTTTTGTTTCTAAACTTGGGCAAACATTTTGTCCAGGATGAGGCGCCCTGCTCTGCACCCTGCTAGAGGACCAGGTGTAATCAGACACCTGGAATTTACCAAGTGTGCATCAAATGTACAAAATCTGTTCGGATGTGATTTTTAAGTTAAATATTCCAGACTGGGTCTATTCTCACTGGAAAGACAGCAAATTGAACTTTTCAATGACCCTTCTCATTTTCCTTCTCCTTAAACATGAACAAATATGATTTTTATTTAAATTGCTTAACTCCACAATGTGTAAAAGCCTCTTCACTAGGTTCTCCCTGTCTTTCTTGCCATGGGTATTGCTGAAATTTTTCTTTAGACACTGTGCTATGGGCACTCTGCCCCTTACACTGATTGTCAGGAGAACCACTTGTCACTTGCAGATTAAAACATTCCAGCAGACACATTCATAACACAAATCATTAGTTGCTCAATTTGATTCAAACCACAAACCTCTACACAAAACTTCTGCGCTCCACAGGGGCAGCACATCTGTCTCCCTTCCACCACGATCCTGGTGAAAGGTTGGCAAAATATTCAAGGTCCCATTTCAGCTGAGACTTCTCCCTTATAGAACAAATCCACCCAGAAATCTGTATGAGCTGTGAGCAGTCTGACAAACGAGATGTGTTTTGAATAAAAAAAAAAAAAAACAAAACAAACAAAACAACAAAAAAGATAAAGATAAAAAAGGATTTCTCAATAAAAATCCTTGGTGGTTAAGCAAAGTTAATAGTCAAGTCAGGTAATACAGCCAGGCCTTTCCCTGGGATCACATCTATGTTGCATCCCAGGCTTCATCAATATCCACATATTCTGTCAGATTCTGGATTGTTGCTTCCACGTACCCCAACTCCTCACGGCTTTTATTCCCTTGCTTTCATTTCCTTTCATTCTCATTTCTCCTTATTGTTGTTGCTTCTTTGAAAAGATCAATGAACAGGTCTTACAGTCTTGGTGCAAAAAAACCACTATTTTCCTTTAAACTTTAAAAGAATTCATTATTATTATTATTTCTCATAAGAGGGATGTTTGTATCTTCCTTCTTGCCTGTAGCCCCCCTGCAGCTAAACTTTCTGATGGTCCTTTGTGTTTAAAAGAGAATTAACAGCAAAGAATGCACAATTTGACTTAAAACATATTGATATTGCAAAATGAAGAGCCATTTAATGAATTTTTTGTCCCCAGTGAAGAGCCAGTGTAAGGAACAGTAGGGGCTGCAAATAAGACTGAAAATGGCACTTTAATAGCAAAACGCATTTGTTTGAACAGTGCCTACCTTTTCTAATGATTTTACAACATTGTCTCTCCTTTGTTCTCTTCATTAGTTGTCTGTGACCACAAACACATTCCAGTAAGAAAGGTAAAGAAAAAAATAAAACCATCCATCCAAATGTTTTAGAGATCAGGAAGAACACCTCTTAGCACAAGAAAGCACTCCAGTTGGCTGGTGCCCTGCCTTGGACACACACAAAAACCCACAAAAGCAAAATCCCAAATGACCCAAACTCCCCAGCAAGCTCTTCCCTTGCAAAATTTTGCTTCCTGCCCATGAGAAGAAAGCAGAGCCTGGAGGGGGGGAGGTTGTTGACAGGGAAGATGCCATTAATATTTCTGGGATTGCCAAGAGCATTGATACAACTGTTATTATTTTAACAGCACTTACAAGCACTGCTGAACGTTGGGGACTGAAATACTGGTAGCTGTACTTGAGGCTTTACTTATTAATGCCTGGAAAATGCTTTGAGATCTTCAATTACAGGATTTTTACAGGGAAAACTTTTATATTGTCTTTAGCCACACCAGCCTCAATCCTCAGCTGAAAGCTGATAAACACAAGAGCCTTACTGTCCTGTAATGCAAGTTAATGTGAAATAACCACAGACCTCTCTCGCTCAGAGTGCCTGTGGCTGCCTGAATCCCTGGCTGCAGTTCAGCAGGGTGGTACATTGTGCCAGGGGCAATCAGAGCACCTCTTTGCTCACCCCACACCATCCTGCTTCCTGAAAAACCATGAGTTTTCCATTTCCCACCACGCTGGCCATATTTATGAAGGGTCCCAGCTGGTACAACTCCAGAGCCTGCTCCAGTCCCTGTGCCTGGGGTGCTGATGGCATTTTGCTCTGTCCCTGCGCCACCTGTTTTGCAAGGATGCTCCAGGTTGTATCAACACAACCTCACATCACACCTTGCTTTTCAGTCCATGCCCTTTAGTCCTGGGAACACTGCCTGGGATGGAGAGGATTGTGCAGGACATGACATGACCTGGTTTGATAGCAGCAGCTTAAAATTCACTACTTGTACCAGTTGTTAAAAACAATAGCACTTTTTAAGTTCTTACAGATCTTGCTCTGGACTTTTTTAAGATCTATCTTCAGCCTGGTGAGTGGCTGCTCCTTTCTCCTCCTCCCATTCCGTCAAGCTGGAAAAGACCTGTAGATTCCCACAGCAAGAGCTGAAAGCTGTCCTGTCTGCACCACCCCAACCATTCTCTGTCCTCTGAGCCAGGCAATATTTGGCAGCAAAACCTTCCTGGAATTTTCTCTTTACTGTACATGGCAAAGCCAAAAGCCATTAATATGTGAAATATCCCTGAGACATTTTGGCAAATCCCAAAATGGCATCCAATAGCCATCCATCCCAAAATGAGTTGAATGCTTTAAATATATTTAAAACATTCATATTAATTAGGCTGTCTTATGCTCAGTTTCCCCCCTTTTAACATGTCTCCTCAATCTATCAAATTGTTGTTATCTAAGTTTTTAACTTTTTGACTTGGCTTTTAAAGTGAGAATCTCAAATTCTAGTACAGCACACACAGAACAAAAGCTTTCTGCAACAACCAAGGGCATTTTTAGATTTTGACTCACACTAGGATATTTTATAACTGATTGATAAATGACAAATTGCTGTTTAGGTAAAATGTGATTAACAGTAAATAATATATGATGGTTGTCATAGGCAGTGAATGAACAGCAATCATATTTACTCACCACCTACAATACTTCATATCTACTTATAACAGACTAATACTTCTGTAATAAATAACTGTAACAAGGTCATAAATCAGCATTAAATGAAAGCACTGTTTTAGAAAGCCAAACTCAACATTACATGTTGGAACAAAGATTTTCAGCTTTTCTTAATAATAACTTGGTATTTGATTTCTTCAGTCCCATTCACACTACTGATTTTTCCTTAGCTGAATTCATTTAAGAGCAGGCATAACCACACAGGGCTTGCCTACTAATGGAAACATCATCAAAAACTAAGTCCCAGTTGCATAAATGGATTTCTTGCCTGAAATTAGCTCTGAACACCCAAAGTTACTGCTCTTTACACAGGCAATATGTTTTTAACATACGGATGGCTGGTCTTAGTCTGGCTACTCCTCATCAGGTGTGAGAGATATTCACCCACTGAGCTGCTGCTGCTTAACAGCACCTGCCTTAAACCTTCATACCTGGTTAAAATGAAGGAAATTAAATAACACAAAGCTTTATAAACCTGCAGCATGGTTGGCAGGATGCTAATTTGAAGCCATGTCCCTTTGCCTGGCAAGCCTAGGGTGTGTGACACAGAACTGGGACAAGACCATGTGTGTTTGGTGAGAAACCTCTCAAACTTTAAAACTCTGCAATGGAGGAGTGAACAGGAATGCAATTCCTCACTCTGGAGCCCATCATGACTGAAAAGGTTTGTGGTTGGACAAGGAGCTTCAGTTTTTAACAGTCTCCTGATTAAAACATTCTGTTAATTAAATAAAACTAAACCCCAGTGCTATCTGGTGCTTCAGGGCTTGTTCTGACTGATCCAAGAGCTTTTGTTTACCACACAGAGACCAATTGATTTACACTTTTTTGCTTTCAACAAGCCTCTCGTGAAGAGCACAGTGACATGCTGAAGTGCCAAGGCAGAAGAAAGGCACACTGATGAAAACCAGACACTGCAGCCATTAGCATCGATCAGCCATTGATCAGTGTACGAGCAAGCAGAGAGGTACACTATGGTTATTGTGTGCAACAAAACCTGATTTAATCTCCTTCAAAAGCTCTGTGTCCTGTGAAGGGGCTCTTTGGTTGGGAGGCACAAACTTCATTAGCACAAACCCAGGAGTCATGTGAGGAGCTTTGTCTTGAAGATTACACAAGTCCCTCCTTGTGCAGGCAGGAGGATGTGAAAACATTTTTCAGATGATGCATTAAGTCAATCAATAGCTCCATGTCAAACAGGACCTTACCTATGTCCTCTGCTTATTTAATTAGGTATTTCACAAAACTGGCTAAAACCATGCTATCACATCACTAGAAGAACATGATTGATTCTGGAGAATGAGGAGGGGAAGCAGGACAGCTGAGAAAGAGCCTGAGATGCTGGGGATCCCCAATATGTGTTGGACAGCAAACCTTTGTGCTTTAGCCACTAGCACTGACTTTGTTCTGCAAACTCAGATAACCCTGAGAGGGCTTTCCTTTAAGTGGGAAAAACCCACCCAAGTGTCAGCTTGACAGAGGCCTGTGAGTTAACTCCTATTACACTCAGTCTGAGCTGAAACAACATCACTTTTCATTCTCACCCCGAGACCTAGGGAGCTTCAGCACTTGAGATGTGAAAGACCAATAACTTAATCCACTGTTTGAAGCAATCCCTATTTTTAAAGCAGTGCTATATTTGATTAAGCCACTGTAAAGCTCAGCAGAGCTGTGTCAAGTTAAATTATATTCTTTAAAGTAAAAATGCCATTTTACCCCAAATGTAAAACTTCAGTTTTACTGCATTTTTATAAGAATACCAAATATCATTTATTTACATCCAGACAGCCCCCATTAAGAGCAATCTATAGCTAGCAGGTGTTACAGGCCTGGATGTGTTCTAAAGTACCAAAATATTATCTCCTAGATTTATAGATACAAATATCAAACTGTTTACAAAGGGGTGCACAGATGCCCCAAAATGACAGCCAGAAAATACCCCTGTGATTATCACTGGGTGATTATGCAAGTCCCAATATGATTTAAGCACTGCTGCCTTTACCAAAACCACTTTTAATCTCATCAAAACTGTCCTCATTAGCCCAATGGAGAAAGGTTCTCATAATCCCACTTTAACTGGTATTTGCCACCTTGCCTTTCTTAAACCTGTTACCTGGGTCACTCCATTCTAAATATTGGCATAACACAAGATTTCTTCGAATCCTCTGGAAAATCATCAGTGCTCCAAGGCATTAAAAACCAACACTAAACGCTTGGACAGTTCCTTGGCCCCCTCTGTGAAAATTATTGGATGCAGGCTGTTCAGATTCAACGTTATTAAAGTGATCAACTCTGGCATTTTTGGAAAAGGAACTATTTCAGCAGCATCACGGTCCTGTGTACTTTGGCTTTTTTCACACACACAGAAAAGAAAATGCTTTTGAGCATTTCTGATTTTCCTGCATGGTTATTAAATATTCTATTTTATCCACCCAGGAATACCCAAGTGTCCTGGTATTAACCCCTACACTGCAATCCATGCATGTGCACATGCACACATGCACAGTTTCTGATGTTTCACTGCCCTGACTGAAAGTTTTCTGTGTGTACTTTAGTTCTCATCATTTTTCTATTTGCCTTTTCTCTTTTTGTTATATAATAAAGATAATAAAGATCCATTTTCCTTCCAAGCTGAGTAGTGGAACAGTATCACCTTTTTTATTGAACACAGAACTGTGGTTTCTGAGACAGAAGCAGAAATCTGGATTCTGTCTGTGGTGGGGCTGGTGCACAATTCCCACTGAATTTCAACTTTTATGGGAATGAGATGATAAAGAGGACTTCCACTGACTGATCTCTAAATTTGGAAATGAGATATAACACTGTTCAAGTCAGAGATGGACATCTCTGAGAAGAATTTGTGGAAAAAGGTATGTGACACATTGGAGTGGTTTTGTCTTTGGCACTGGGGACCTCAATTGCTCAATGTATTCTTGCATCAGTAGCATCTTTCAAGCACTAAGAGAATAAAGTTATAGTAAAGCAAATATTTAATGCACTAAATGTTGCTTTATTCAAGCATGAGCAGGATTTGAAAGTCTTCAGGACATTAAACTATCCTGCCACTTTCTCTGGGTGTTTTTTTAAAAAGAGGTTCAGACTCACACCAGTAATTCAGATTTGCAGACATTGGCCAAAACAATCCCAAACCTCAACTATCAACCTCAAAGCATCTCCTAAATGTAAATCCCACATGCATTCTGTTTAACTGGAGCTGTATCTGATTTTGTCAGTGGACTGTAATGGTGAGAGGAACAAAGGTGAACAGGAGGGTGACCAAATTTTTGTCCTCCTGCTTGCTGACACAGAGAGATGGGGGCTGTACCATCAGGGCATCTCAGAAGTAAATCTGAAAACATTAACCCCACCTGTGATTTCCCTCATCCTTTATATAAGAAGGTTTTTTTTATATAAAAACTGATTCTGTGTAGTGTGAAATTCAGGCATTACCCTGTGAGCTGAAGCAGCTCTGACCATTTACCAGAATGCCTTGGGAAGTTGAACAAACTTTCTCTCCACGCTGTGCTCCTGGGAACGTGAAGTTTTCTCTCACTGGGGTTAAAATGTTTGAAAAGTGGAGCCCTATATAAAATTCTGTTTGTGTAGCTGAAGTTCTGACGCTGTTTACCTGAAATGTTTCTATAATTCCTCAACTTTTGAGTTTCAGGTTGGTGATTTGCGAGTAGCAGATTGCACTCTCCTGAACTAAATCTAACAAGCGCCACAAAGTGAAAATAAACTGGAGAGACTTGAAATAAAAAATCACTTCAAGAAATCTAAGCGTGGTGGGTTTTTTGTGTTGTGTGTTTTTTTTGTTGTTTTTTTTTTTTTTTTTCTTTTCCTCCCACTTTAAGCCAACTAAACTCCCAACACATTCTGATCATCTCGCCACAGTGTGTCTGTGCTGGTGACAACTGATTCATGTGTACATTTACATATCCCCTCAGTGCCAGCAGCAGAATACAAAATGGGTCCTCCTGCTCTGGCAGATGACACAGCGCTGGCAAATCAGGAGGAGCTGTCAAAAACAGCTGTCCATTAAAAGAGTTTGCTGAAACAACTAAGAGCTGTTTGAAAATGCTAGGTGGTAGAATTTAATTGGAGTAGCAACTGTTCAAAATTAAGATTAAAAAGGACCAGTCGGTGCGGGGTTTCAGGTTTGAGGGGTGTTTTTATATATGGATATTTACATTTGGGATAGAAACAATTAAGTCTGCTGATTTTCTCTCTGCGCTCACACTCATGCTCCATCCCCTGGGTCACAAAGTTTTGGGGACATCCATAAATGCTCTGCTGCACATTCAGCACAGCAACTCCCCACACCAGCACCCAGACAGCGTTATTTTGAAGATACTGGGGAAAACCAAGAAATTGATGTTTTTTGGAAGCAGCCAGCCTGTTATGCTGCACTGCCTGTGTGTTATCAGCTGCCCCTGTGGACAGGGGATGTGGTCAGTTTTCCACAGTGGGAACAAAGCAGAGCCCCCAGCAAGAGTATTCCATTACACCACGCACCCTGCCCGAACACCACATTTGTCTCAGCACATAAAACTGCATGCACATAAATGAAGGACTTTATGAAGTTTTTCCCTTCAGTATGAATGCAGTCTTGGGAAAACAGACCACTGCAACAGCCCATAAAATTTCATTTTTCACTAGGAACTTGTTTTGAATGTGCTGGAGGCAACGCTAAGCCCCACTTTGGCTTAGGTGGTCTCTGAATCAGAAACTTGACTGTGGGATAAATGTAGCAGAATAGAAACACAGGCAAGCAAAACTGTTTGGCAAAAACTCACATTCTCCCTAGTTCTACTTGAATATTTTGTAGAACAAAACCATTTGAAAAAATATCGAAATGAAATCAGTGTGTTCCATTTTGACAGTGTCAAAACAAAACTATTTTAATTTTGCGATATAAAAGGGTTTAAATTTCGAAATTTTGCTCTTTTCTTCTTCTTTTTCAACAAAAATATTCAAGATTCCAGGAAAACTTCTCCTTTAAGCTCAGATAAAAGTGTTTATCTTTTTGACTGCTTTTTTTTTATTTCTCTCTCTCTGCAGCAGCTCAAGCACAGGCAGGCAGAAGATCTGCATTTAGTTCTTCATTTTGAGACCAAGTCCTCATCACAGCGCCTCGGGCACCAACTCTGCTTATGTGCTTTAGCTTGGCACATCTGTAAGTGTGTGCCTTAAACATTTCTAGCACTTGGAATGCTTGGTGCTCATTCTTTTCCCCACACAAGTGAAAATCTCCTTGGTTTTTACTTTCAGAAGGCAAGCACTAACTGTCCATCACAGGGCAATGAATTTGTCAGCCAGTGAATTGAGAGAGGCCATAAATATTAAGTATATAACCGATATTTCTTCTTGCTTTAAAATCAAAGACCTGCACCTTGAAAGAATTTAGAATAGCTGTGGCCATGCTGCAGCAGCAATGAGTAAATTTTAGTGCCTTTGAATGTTTTTACCTTTGTTAGCACTTGGACCCCAGCTTTGGTTTCTGTGCTTTAAATAAAATCCGCCTTAACATGTAAGAAAAAAATAAAACCGTTGCAGCAAATCAAAAACCATGCAGGCACTAAAATTAAATTTTCCATTCTAGCAGAAAAAAATGGAAGTTGAAAAGGCATTAGGCTCAGTTTCCCAGCAGAAACCTTACAGTAATGCCTGTGACTGCAAGTCTATAGCTCAGTGTGTGCAATACATTGCAACTAGAAGTAGCAGTGACAGCTGGTGGGTTAGTAAACAGATTTCATTTCAGTTTTTGTCTGAAAATGATACAAATTTTTCTTTAATATGATTTTTTGCTACATCTTCTGTTTCCATCCAATGATGAGGTCCTTTCCAATTCACATCCAAGCTCTGTTAAATATTTTATTTGACTTAGCACACATAAATGAAACAAACAGAAATAATTTTGAAACACTTTGCCTGAAGTTTGCAGTCTCTCGGAATGATTAAAAAATTTAGGTCCTAATGGAATTTGGAAGAGGGTGGGTATAAACTGAGGGCATGTTAATGGCCTTATATGCACAGAATGCCACACAGAAATAAAACTTAATACATATTTTAAAGTGTTTTGCCTTAGAAGAGATGTATTTTTAATTTATATTTTCTGAAATTTCCTTCAGGAAATTCCTTTAAATAATCATTTTCCTTTTTGTTTCCCTGTCCTTCCTAAACCACCTGAAAGGCCTCCAAACAGAGGTAGGATTATTTTTCCCAAAAAGTTGGGAAAAAAAGCAGAAAAAAAAATGCCTAAAGTAATCCAAACCCCAGAAACTAATGACAAAAAAGCATGAGGGTTCACTCTGTTTGTTTGCTATGATATATAAAGGTAGGAAAGGAAAAATAAGGATCCTTAAATGGATTGGGTAATTTTAACTAAAAAAATCCTATCTATATTTACATTAAAAATTACATGCAACATCTATTTTATGACAAATCAGCTGTTATTTTTCAGTGGCCAGAGGGTGAATTTTGAGGCAGACACACCCCAGCTCCCAGGAATGGGAACAGGGGTGGCCCATGGAATTCTGTGTGTGCAGGGTGTAGCCTTAGGGCAGCAGACAGGCTTGTCTATGATGAAATCTGTCACTGCATTTCTGCTTTTCATAGCCAAATAATTAGTGCATACAGGCAGATAGATGTAGATCAGTCAGAAATGTGCAAAGTTTAATGCAGCTTCACTGCTTTGTTTCTATCACTGCACCTATTGCTGCAGATATTTTACAGAAACAAAAAGATACAAAATCTTTTACTATAAACAAAAAATGAAGTTAATCTGGATTAAAACTCTCTCTGTGACACTGGTGGGAGGGTGTTGAGGCAGGTAAGGCACACCTGTGCTACAATCACAGCTGATCATGGGAGAGAAGCCGTCATAATTTTCAAAATGAATAAACCTTTTCTGCCCTCTCTCACCAGTCACTAAGTGTGGGTTTAATGTCCCTGGATGCTGCAGAATCTCACAGTTCAGGAATATTATCAGCCATGACCAATGTGTGCAGGAGCAGCTCTCATATGGGTTTGTGTATAAATCAATATACAACTGCACTGAAATCTAATACATGGCACAGACACTGATATCATCCTGCCATTAAAACATCACTTTCTATTTCCTTTTATTAAGGCCTTTGATTTAAAGGTCAACTGCTCTGCATGCCCTGTCCTGCCTCCTGTTCCTAAACACTCAGTTCAGGGTGGAATAACCAGCCCTGGGTACCCCAATATATTATTCACAGAATGACTGGGATGGAAGAGAACTTCAAGATCATCATTGAGTGCACCCCAGCCCCAACACCTCAAGTAAACCCTGGCACCCAGTGCCACATCCAGTCTGTTTATAAACACATCCAGGGATGGTGACTCCACCATTCATTCCATTCCATTCCATTCCATTCCATTCCATTCCATTCCATTCCATTCCATTCCATTCCATTCCATTCCATTCCATTCCATTCCATTCCATTCCATTCCACTCCATTCCACTCCACTCCACTCCACTCCACTCCACTCCATTCCATTCCATTCCATTCCATTCCATTCCATTCCATTCCATTCCATTCCATTCCATTCTTTTTTCCTAATATCCAACCCCTATTTCCCTTGGTGCAGCTGGAGACAAAGTCTTTGTGGATGTTATTCCAGACCACGAAGAAGGGTAATGACAGTCCCTGAGAAGCCAGAGACACCTGCTATCTGCATGAAATCCTGAAAACATCATTTCTGTGCACCAGCACCTCATTCCACAGTGCAATGGCACTGCCAAGCTGCACCACACATTTGCCATTTACAGACAGGACCCACGTAAAAATTCAAATGAGAAGTAACAGGTCTATGTCCTTATGTACATGAGCTCCATGGTGGCAACAAAAATCTGCTGCCCACAGCTGAAATACAGACTGACATCAATAAAGAACTCTTAACTAAGAGTCTTGTCTTCACTTCTGACAAACCTCAGCATTTTTATTAAGCTTTGTAAAGGTTTTAGGAATTGAAGGTCTAAAAAATTATTCTGATGAGGTCCAGTTAGAGGAGAGAGAAAAAGGAATTTAAAGGAGTTAAAGCATGTACAAGTTCACTGAGATTTTATCATAGACTATCCTGAGTTGGAGAGGACCCATGAAGATCTCAAGTCTGTATTTTTTCAATAGGGAGCTTTAATATCAACAGCCTGTTCACCCACAAAGCACAAAGCAAGCACAGCACTGGATGTGTTCAGGATTCCTGGATCCAACACAATGGGCAGAGTGATGCCCTTGGGGGGAAGCTCTCAGAGTTCCTTTAAATGACACTAAAACCTCTACACACCAGGTCACTGGAAAGCTGCTCGTGCTAAGTAGAGCTGCCAACAGAGCAAAATCCAAAAAACTGCTCAGCCAGGGCAAAGGCAGCCCTAAATCCAATGATAAATCGAGAAACGAGGAAGGGGGATATATAAAAATGAGGGATCATTCTTAAATCAAAAGCTGTGGCAGGTCACACCCCTCACTCATCTGTGTGTGCTCTCCGTGATTCTCATTCAGTTCCTCTGGATTCTCAAACAAAGTGCGGAGTCCTAAAAATATTTGGAACTATTACAAAGCATAAATTATAAATGTGTCGAGAAAATGGAAAAAGGTGTCTTGGGCCTACTTAGAGCACAAAATGATCTCAACCATTATTCACAATGATATGAAGATCTTTTATTTCATTTCTTCTTAACAGTTCCCTGTGTTTGCTATCATTTCTTGCCCAGCACCGTGTCAATAATTACTAAATTAGCAGGACGCCTGTACAATTTCAGCTAAAGTGTTATTACTGACAAGTCAAACAAAGAAAGCTGATCGAAAAGATGGGACTCCATCTCCTTATTTAAATGGACCCTGCTCACAGGAGAAGATTGAAACTCCTTTTTCTTCAAAGGAAGAAGGGAAAGGTATAGTTTACATTTTGTGCTGCTCAAGGACAGAGAGTCAGAGGAAATGCCTTTTTAATGTAAACCTCTTTTCATTTCCAAGGGACAGAAATGAAGGTTATTTAAAAGAATCATGCTTGGTGGAAGAAGTAATTATGTATTTTTTTCAAATCTCAGAAGAATAATGCTTTTATATTTCCCTGAGATGACCCAATTCACTTTGTGATGTGCTCCCTTAAATGTAAGTGTGTTGACTTCTTTGAACCCCATTGTTTTTAGTGTCTAAAGAAGCTCCTCTCATACCACAGTGTTGATTGATTTTGACTCTACACCAATGCCCGAATTTTCATAAAGCTATTTCTGGTTTCTACAGCCCACAAGTGAGAATGGTGTGTAATATCTTCTCCTGGATAGCTTCAAAATACTCACATGTAATGACAGGTTCAAACTGGCTTTTTGAGAAGTATGGCCCCAAATTTGTTACTCGTTTGGACTGGAAAGCTCCATAATCTGGAAGATCCTAACAGAATTCCAAGATCATACAGACCTTTCTTAATATTTATTTGATATTATTTCTTTGTGGTAATTTTTGGTGGAATAAATGTGAGTACTGGCATCCCCTAATGTGTGAAACAGGATGCAGTTCTGTAACCTTCCTCAGAAAAATATCTACCTTTACCCTTTCATTACTCCACTATCTCATTCCCCCCAAAAAAGAAGAGCTTTCACAATCAGGATCAACAGCCTTTTTCGATTTTTTTAATCCAAATTACCTACTTCAACACTGGTGAAATTGTTCAGGGACAGGTTTTTTAGGCAGCAGACATGTAAATGTGGAAAAAAAGGAAAAAGATTGAAGAAGCATAATCACTCGAACATGGCAAAGCAGAAAAGGAGACAAATTTTGTGAGTCTTAGTAATTCCAGGATTAGTTTGTGCTACTCCCCCAAATCTGGAATTTATTTAGTTGTTGTCACTTGTCATGTAAACAAGCCAATGGGGACTACTTAAATCTATAAAATTAGACATTAGGTTTTAGGCCCTTACATGCTTTTTTTATTAGGTCTCACTGGCTCTCTGGGCATTGCCTTAATGCAACTGAATAAACAATGATAAAGTTAACTACAGCATCTCACTGACATTTTCCAAAGCTTAAAAAACCATTTTATTTCAAATTTTCGGCAAAAATTTTGAGTTGAGCTCTCACTTGCTCCAGAGCAAGTCAATCCTATTCCCACAGAGCTGAATCCAATTACTAATTTCACTTGTAGCACACCCTATTCCATTCCTTAATTCTCAGTCAAAGGAATAACTGGTTTAATATCTGTCATCTGCTACTTGCAATTGTACAATCTCACAGGCTGGGGTCCAATTATGCAAACTGAACCAATTTCTAGGCTAGAACCATTCAGAAGTCATCTTTATCTCTTTAATCTGTCTGAAACTTTCTTCTTTTTTTTTTCCTTACAAAATTGACTGTTCTCAGAGCTTTAATTTCCATGAAAAGATTGAATACAGAATAATTTTTTTTTCCCCTAAAACACAAGTGTTTCAAAAAATGTGACCAACTGAAAGCAAAGAAACAGATTTGTACACAGATTTTTGGAAATGAGTGGCAATATTGCAGTAGACTTCACTTCAAAAAAGCACCAGTCCTTTTTAATGCTGAAGGTATTTTTGAGGCTGGCTGCAAAACGATCTAGTGCTAATGACTTATTTCATTATTTGGTTTTTATTCAAAATCCTCTGTAAGACCTCAAGGTATGCATTTGTCAGATTCTGAGGATGCCATAGGAAATGTAGAATGAGTTAAAAAAATAAGAAAAACAAAACCTGAATCAGGTAAAACTTGAGTTTTTACTTTAACACACAGGGAGAAGATATATTCTGTGAAAATGAAAGACAACTGATATTTGAATTTACTTCTTGCAGCATGCACAAATTAATCTGTGGTGCTCTAGGCCACAAGATATTTATTGAGGATAAAAATTTAGCAAGAGACAAAAAATTACTGAAGCTGTACTCTAAGACTCTTGATTCAATTACAGAAAATTAAATACTTTAAATAGTACTTAATCTCCACGGAAAAAGGAAACAGCTTTTCTCAATGAACAGATTATATCATGCTATTTATTAGGGAGTTTCTCTCACTCGCTTGTGAAGCATCTGGTTCTGATCACTGCTAGAATCAGTCTAGGGAAGGTGGAATTGATCTGATCCTCACAGGCACATTCACTACTGCCCAAACAGAATATCTGGGGTAAAATGTGGCACATTCACTACTGCCCAGAGAATATTTGGGGTAAGATGTAGCTACACCTTTAGTAATGAGGAGCAACATCACACACAGGCAAATTAAACACACCTTCCCCTGCTAATGGGAGAATCTGGCAGCAAAGGTAGAGATACTCAAACTAGACTAAGAAATAAAGAATTAAAACCCACGTGTTTGGAAGAAAATAATGCCATCTACACAGCTTTGCACAATGTAAAGTCGTTTTAAGCAGTGGGAAAATGGATGTCTACTTGAACCATCATTTAATTCCAGGAGAAAGATTCTCCTTCTTCATACATTTCCAGTCCATGCAAGAAGGAAACAGTGATTGCTCATGCTAGGATGGATTTTCTCTTTAAGCAGAATCATGACGGTGTTTACTTTGGCAGGGAACAAATTTAATGCTAGTTAAAACATTTTTTTTGTTGACTTTTACACTCATTACATGCTGTTGCAGGAACTCATGAAAATTATTAATAGAAATACAAATAGCCAAATGTTTTTTAAAATCACTGTTTGTTGCCTTTGAGTCAAGTAATCAGATCTTTGTATTTGGAGAACTGAGGTATTGAAGGAAAACTTGGCATTCTGAGGAACTAGTTCATTGCAGTGCGTTTTGCAATATTAATGCTGTGTACGAAAGCAGAGAGTATGGCATAAAGGTTTAAAGAAACCCTAAAGATTTCTTAGCTTATCTCTAAATTATTATTTTTTTATCACTAAGAGTCCTGAGGGAATGTTCATATCTTCAAAGAAATCGCAGCCATGGTGTGATGTAAACAGCCCCTTCCAACCCAATCTGCTTGGCCAAGATTTATCTCCCCCACACGAGGCAGCCAACTGGAGTTTCCTCCATAAAAACACTGCAAATAACTGAACAGGCACTGGAGGGAAAGGGGAATCTCATAAGGACAATTCAGATCCTAGACAGGCTAAATTGCCTCCTTAAGGTGCCTCTCTCACTCCATTGAGAGAGACATTCTCACTACATGGAGAGCCACAGGAGAGAATATCCTTAAGCATCCTGGTTAAGTGCCTAAAGTTAGGTGGAATAAATCTGGGCCTCATGGGTGAAAGTCATTTTATACACGGGCTGCTTCATGTTTATGTGTTTTTCTCATGCTACACATGCACCTGAAGTGGTTTAAATGTGCACTTTTGTGTACCTGGGCCCATTATGACATATATTTTCATCCTGTTACAAGTGGAGTGCTAAAAGGGGTTCTAATGGAAACAGCAGTTTGTTCAACAGCGTTTAATTTGAGACAACTGGCTTTGTGTATATATAGTGGGAATCTAGAGAGTGTTCATGTCTATTCCTGTTCCTATTGAAAGAATGTTGTATCTCCTTTGTGAGAGAGAGACGTGGTCTCTCAGAATGCAGTGTTAAATTCTCAGTAAGTACAACTCCCCTCTGTCTATTAAGCAGGTGACCTTACTAAGTGGTCAGCTGGTTCTGTTTGCTCTTCCTTCAAAATCTATAAAAATCCATACTGAACGTATGTTCACACATACAGATGTGTGAAACCATGCATAAGAATTATTGGCTGACACCGAATTTTAGGTAAATTCTTCTAGCAATGAAAACTCACAGGGAACAGCTGAATATTTTAAGTATCCTCTCATGGAACTCTCTTGCAAACACAATCCCCAAGGAGAAAATGTTATGTCTCACTAGAGTTTATAGAAGAGAGATCACCAACAGTTTTCAGAGCAGGCATGGGTCTCCACAGCTGGTGTTTTCCTGATCCCACCATTCCCACAGCTGCACGTCTAAATTTCAGCCACCCCTAAATGTCTCCAGTCATGAAAAGTGGACTCACATTCTCAATATTGTGTACACTACGTTTTCCCTTTACAATAACTCAGAACTTCCCACCTTCTGATAGGAAAATGTTAGTTTAGTTGCAGGATCCTAACCAAGAACTAATTCTTAGGGAAGATGTAAATAGTGCATGAAGATGAAGCAAACCCAGAGCCCTGATCTCAGTGCCTGATTTGATTTGAAGTCTTCACAAACACCCCAGGCCCAGCAATGCCCAGCTGGAATTACAGCTGAAGGAATCCTTAACAAAAGTAATTTTTCAGGATCATCTTCTAGCCACAAACTCAATTTTTTAGCTGCCTGGGGCTGGTGCATCTTCTATGCCATTATTCTTAGGAAAGGGTGCGGTTCTGACCATTTTGTAAAAGGATGATTTGATTGTTCATCTGGAGGGACTGTGGGCTGGGATCTTCAGCTCATGGGAACTGACACAGCCTCCAGAAGCAAAGCCAGCTGACACCTGCTGAGGTCCTGGCACACCAAATTTTAAATGCATGTACAAGTTTCACTCCCCAACACCAAATGCTATGATGTCTACATCAAACAGTCAATTACATGTGGGCTGCTTCTAAACAAAAGTTTTTCTAATTGTTTCAGATACACCATCTGTTTCTGATCAAAACCATGGTGAAACTGCAAACCCTCATAAACATCATCCTAGATTTCTCTTTTGAATGAAATCAGATTAGTACTGAAGGGTATAACTTCAAAGAGCTCAGAGGTGCTGTTGTTATCCAAATGTACATGAAGCTCATGGGTCTTCCTTGCCAAGAGATCTCAAGGGAACAGCTCTCATGCTATTTTTTTTATTATTTTTACCTACAGGAAAAATAACATTAAAATGTCCTTCTCCAGTTTTTTGCTTTGTTTCTAGAAAAAACTAGGCAGAAGTGGTTCAGGACTTTATTATTTTCATATAAAAACACTCTGAGATTGGTGGTTAAGTAGATGTCAATAAATACTTCAGCTGAAATCCTCAGAGTGCTTTTGGTTTTACAATGGGCATCTCTTCCCATCCAGATAGAAGTTCTGACTTTAACTTCAGGATATTTCTTAATATACTGCCCACAATGGTGTTTACATTCCCCAAGCAGGACTCCCTGCTTAGCCCATTCTTCTACTCAGAAATATACTTCAATTGTAGCTGGCATGAGACAAAAAAGAAAACTTCCCTTGGCCCAACACCAACACATTTCAACAAAGCTCCTGATCAAAGTGCAAGAGAGAAATGAGAAACAAGAGAGGCAACAGTTGCAATAGCTCAACAGCTATTGTGGAATTTCTTTAGGGAATCAGAAAGCATCCTTAATGAATCTATATTGTGGCATTAAAGTATGAGCAGCATTTCAACAAAGTGCCAAGAAGAAAACTTTCATCGAGGAAATTTAACCACTTCTGTCAGTTTTGAGGTCAAAGAGGCAGAATGACAATACCTCCCAGGGGGAAAAGGGCTTCCTCTGTAGGAGGTGAAGAGCAGGTGAAAAGGAGGGATGCATCTGGTTCCAGAAGTCTGGGTACCACCAGTGCAATCCAACAGGCTGGACTGCAATGCTCTGCAGAAAATGTGTCTCTCTTTGTGCCCGTTCCTATGACATTGTGGGCAAAAACTTGCACTTGGTTAATCTGACACATCACAGCTGAATAACTCCAGATGCAATAATGTGGAATCTGTCCCGTTATATATTTAAACCTGAACTTAGTGGATAAAAAGAGAATCCTTCAAATAATGAAAAAATAAAGAGAATATTGAAAGAACAAAGCACAGTATGACTATGGCTTAAACACACCAACGCTGATCATGAGCCTGGTAATGAAACAGTGTTTACTGGCCATGATATTTTTATTTTCACTTAATCCAAAATATTTCCTGTGTGTAATTGCTTTGGAAGTTACAGCTCTAAGGCACAACACATTTTTGTGACGGCAACATCAACGTGTAGAGAGAAACATTAGTGCTCAGTGTCAAGCACACTTGAGTTTTTCAATACACTTGGAGGAAGATACCCATAAAGCCTCCTCACAATGGCATGGAGGACTAATATTCCAGACAATTAGACTTTCTGCTTCAGATGCGACAATTCAAATGCGGATGTCTTTAAAGCACATTTCCATCCCCTTTATTGCTCACAGGAGGAAAAGATATGCCTTTTTTGTTTATAAAATGTAGGGCTGAAAACTGTCTGAACAGATGCTGGAGACTGTAATGTCTCACTTTCACTGTTGCAGAAACCACCACTTGGTCATCTCATGTCCCTTTCTCACTAAATCTCGTATAAATATGATTATGACTTCAATTGTTATGGCTTGCAGAGGGTTGTAGGGGGTAGAAAACATAAAGCTGGAGTCAGCCATCTGAAAATCTTCCCTTTCCCTTCATGACATTTCCTTTAAAACTTACGAAATCTATGCTTGCTAAATAAAAGTGAAGGTCTTTGCCACCTGAATCTAAATTGAATATAATTGGATACTTGTATGTCAAAGCACTCAGAGACACAAGTCCAGGTATGAGCACATCAATAGGAAGGCAATTGGGTCACGAGGTAACCTATGGTATATATGATATATCTCCTTAAAGCTGTTCTCAGAATCCAAGGAATTCTTTTGTTAGGCACTGAGTGGATGTCTCTTATTAAGGGGGTGTTTATAATGGTGGACAATGCGATTCAGATACAGAGCCTACACTAGTCTTCCATCAAAGGTAGAGAGAAACCTAACAGCCTGAAATAAATCTCTGCTATACTTCAATGGCAGAACGTTTCAGCAATTCTTAAATGCAGTCACGAGCATCAGAACTGTGTCTGAACCTGATGGAGAGCACAAAGGTAAAGGAGACCTTGAAACGATCAAAACCCACTTGTCCAAGTAATTATGCAGACAATGTCTAACATTTATTTTTCCTGCCTAAACTAGTTAAGAAGCCTCAGCCAGCACAAGGAGGTACCCTGGCCTGGTGATATGGACAGAGGATTTCTTGTTCCAACAAGGGATATAAAATGAAATTATAACTGCAGGCATAAGTCTTACAAAATATTCTTATGAAAGAAGAGAAGTCAAGAATAAAATTAAGTGATGAAATCCTAAACAGGAGGAAGTCTTTTAATTTTACCATGTCCCTAATTTAACAAGCTTCAAGTTTAATCACAACTGGTAAGGCCAGTGCTTACTGTAGAAGATATCAAATCCATAATCATTTAGCTGAAAATGGGGTTATGATGACAGGGCAGTAGTCTCATTGCTAATGCTGGCTACTGAGTAGATCAGTAAAGCCAAGTACCTGACTCTCATAAACTGAAATGTGCAGGTTTTCTGATACACTGGCTTCATTTAGCACAGCCAAGTCCACAATACACTCAGACACACATAATTCTGCTTTATGGCACTCCTTACTGCACCATATGCACAGACTTCCCTCCCATCCCACCAAGCTATATAGATTTTCTAAATGCATGCAAATGTATCCAAGATGGCTCATTTTGTTATCAACTCCCCAAGTGCTAACATTCTAATCATTAACTAATTGTCTCTGTGCTCTATTGACAGCTTGGCCACCTTCTTGCTAATTTTTGCTGACATGATGGAGGCCCTGAAGAACTGGGTTAACCTTTCAATGTCCATTGAAGATCCACAGGTCTGATGACGATTGATTGACCTGGCCTCTATGTTAGATAAAACCTCATCAGCTTTCCAAGTGATTTGTGTAATGAGGCGTCAGTAATTGACAACAGGTAAGTGAACATAGAAGTCCCCTTCTTTATTGCTCTACAAAAATGAGGAGAAAATTCAAGTCTCTGTAAGGAGTGCAAAGTTGTAAAAGTTAGCAAGAAACAGGGGTGAATATGTTTGCATTGTAATTTCATTAATGTTTTTTTACAGATACACACAGGAGCAATGTTCTCAAAATAGATGGCACTTCTGTGTGTGTCATATATGTATGTGTATGTATTATACATATATATTGTATTTGGGTTGTTACAGAAGCATATGCTCACTCTTGTGCTCTCATAAAATCTTCTGCATGGTTTAGGAGTCTATATAGCCCACATCAATCTGGATTATGATAATATAAAGCCACAAAAATCTCTTCCAAGTGTCACTGAACGTTCAAGGAATGAGCTCTAGGTGGCCATCCACATCCTTGGGTGTCCAGCTAACCCTGGCTTTACTAAGACTAAGAATTAAATGCTCTCAGATGAGCACAGGACATTTGTCTCAGGATGGTTTTAAGGGTTAGGCCATACAACCTACACCAGTTTTCTTTCTGTGGGGGCAACAGAAAGTGCTGCAGCCTCATCTCTACAAGAGTCAGCTCTGCTCCTCCCATTTCAAGTCATTTCTGTGTGCTTCCAAACAAATTTATTTAAAGCATGATTCACCTCTGTGCTCTCAAGATGTAACCCAAAGGATAAAAACTACTTCACAAATAGAAAGTGAACAACTAGATTTGCTGTACCATAAGCCTTTACAGTTGTCTTATTTTAATTTTATAATAAACAGCTATAAAACTATACACAAGGGGCAAAAAAATACAAGATGAAATAAGAAAAAACACTGTTAAAAAAGAATTATTTTCTCACTCATCACAGCCAGGCAGAGAGCATGAAATGCTCCATGTATGCAGACAGGCACAGAGATGCACACACCAAAAGCACACACACATATGCTCAAAGAAAATACTAATATAGTATATCTGCTCAAAATTATTTGATCAAATTAGAAAATAAAAATGCCCATCCAAGATTCTGTGTTTTGCATCCTAGTTCATCTGTGGAAAGACAGAAAATCTCCTGTCTTCCCTCTTTAGCACTGTGTCCCTGCACTTCCTTCATTCCTTTCCATTTTTTGTGCCAAAAGCACTTGCAGTTTCCAGATAACTCTGATTTGGTGTCCATGTGGCCATCAGTGCTTTTCATCTGATGACATAGACAAAACTGGCAGCTCTTGTCAGAACCAAGCCAATATCATCTCACACACGTATGTGCATTTCTCTTTGATTATTTTGTGCTTTTTTTTGTGCGTCTTGAGGGTTTTTGAAAGTTCACATCCTTTCCTTTCATAGCCATTATTTAATTAGCATTGCATCACATATAGAAAAGTTATTTTGATTATAATGGTAATTAAAGAAGTAGAATTATATAGAAAATCATAATAGAATCACAGAATTATTTAGATTGGAAAAGAACTTTCAGATCATCTAGTCCAACTGTTCTCTCAGGACAGCCAACTCCACCATTAAACCCAAGTCCATGTCCCCACCATGTCCCCAAGGGCACATCTATACATCTCTTAAATCCCTCCAGGGATGGTGACTCCACCACTGCCCTGGGCAGTGGATGGACAAACCTTTGGGTGAAGAAATTTTTACCCAATTTAAATCTGAGGCAAAAAACGACCAAAGAAACACCCTGCTATTGCTCAACAATAGCTCCCACCATCAAGAAAACACAAAAAATTTTACAACATTACCTAAAATGAAAATACTTTTGTTGGGTAAAATTCTGGCACAACTGAAATCCATGGCAAAGCTGTGGCTGACTATTAATGGCAAAGGATTTCTTAAAGGCTTCTTAAGTACCACAATGGGTTCTTATAGTCAAGTCCAGATTTTATTGATGTTAACTTCCAATACCTTCAATTGAACTGCTTGAGATTTATCTCCTGAAAATCGTGAACTTGATAAAACAAGAAAATGAAGATACACCAACCAACCACTTTCTACTGGTCCACTATAAAAAGATGACCACCAGCCCTAAATCCTCACAAAATTCCAATTTTCCTCCTTATAATGCCAGGTGTAATTTTGTTTAAGATACATCTGGTTTTATTTATTTATTTTTAATCAGCAGGCATTGTTGCTCTTTGGGGAGAGCCCTATTCAAAAATCCTACAAAATGACTTGGCACAGACTCCCTGCACCCAAGCTTTGTCTTGGTCACTTTGATGCAGCCAAACTTTAGGTCTTACCTTTCCATAGGCAGAGACCACCAGTTCTTAAATAACCAGCCAGTGCAGCCCAGCAGAATAGCTGGCTGCATTTCATTCTAGAAAATAGTTGTATTTTGGGGGAGATCATGCAGTGAGACATTTTTGATTTTGGTGACAGTGATAAAATTTTCCACAATGAGTTACTCCTGTCTGGGCTGCAAAGCCCTTTCCTCATCATTGTCCTGCTCAGCATCAGTTCCCAGGACCAGAACAGTATAGATGCTTTTTATTTATCTTATAATTTTTGCAAATTGAATTTACGTAAAAAAAGGCAGACAGGGATCAGGAACATAAACACAGGAAACATAATTCAGCATATCAGCGTATTTTTCAAAAGTTCAGAAATGTCTTGAATGGTAGGAAATGAATCTATCATAAATATACAAAATGAATAACCTAAATTTATAGGAGGGAGAAATTTTGTTCTTAAGATACTCATTACTTTCTTGTTTTAACATTTCTGTCTCTAAGGAATGAGTGGTTTCTCTACTATCAATTTGGGGATAGAATGAAAATTATTAAATTTTATCATAATCTTTGCAGTATATTAAAAACCTTTATATCAATATTGTAGCAACACATTGAAATTATTATAGCATACACACACACATTTATATTTGTATACACTCTCCTCTGCAAAAATCCCAGTATTTAAAAAGCTCATCTACTGGCATCTTCTACCCATCAATTTAAAACTTAAGTGTTAACATAGTGCACTGCTATTAATTCTTGTTTAATAATCTTTGTTCTACAGTGAAAAATATACATGTGAGTGATGTTTGATATGTAAAACCCTTAAAAAGTAATCAAATCACACTTGTACTTAAACTATTGGCTATAGAAACTTCCCTGCTAAGTAAAACAGAAACATAAGTACAGTTTTTATTGATAAAATATGTTGCATCTTCTGTATTAATTAGTGTGTAATGAATCAAAATCTAAATAGTGAGATTGTTTTTGTTTAAAACCAATAATGAAAATGGACACATTAACGAAGAATTCATTGATTTCACATCTCTATATAATTTTTAAATTAATGCAATAGCAAAAGTTTTTAGAAGGTGTTCATACTTGAAGGACAAAGATTTGACTATATGGGCACTGCTCTCAGGGGCACACAAATTATTTAGGAATTTGAGTCTGACTTTCAAATAACAGCTTTTGAGCAGTTTGTGTAGTTTATGCAGATCTGCTCCAGAGCACCAACAGCAATGGGAAGCCCAGCAAACATTCACACTTCCATCAGCTGCCTTAGCTCCACACCTCCGTCCCAGAGATTTGAAGCATTCCCACAACACAAACTACAGTCAGGAACTTTGGGGAAGGCACAAGCCTGGTCAGTAAATTCATCACATGGAATGTACCTTTGGCTAAAAAGAATAATAAAAGCAGCTCTGTAATGGAATTATTTCCTTTGCTGCCCTTTTTCTTCACCTGAGAATGATTCCCCTTGATGAAATCCCAGATAACAGTGCAAAGGAAACCTGGGAATTCCTTGGATGGTTCAACAAAGGGCCTTTATCTCTTATCTCACCAAAATCAGCTTCCACAAATCTCAGTTTTAGGTTGAAAAAACAATGAATCATGCAGCAAGTGTTGGGTGAGGACCATTTCTGGTTGTTTCCACATTAAATCGAGGTAGGTGTGAAAATTCCACACAAGTAGTAGGACCAACACTCACAGCAACACTCCTTCCTCTCTGCTGGTTCCTATTACCAGAGGCAAAGCAGAAATCTGGCATCCATTACTAACGACAATAAGTAAACCTGGTGCTTAATCAATCTAATAAAGAATGTTGTTGCCTTGGGCAATTGCTTGTGTATGTTGCCTGCCCACAGGACCACCAAGCTGAGCATCAGCAGAATTCCAGCTTTGGCTCAACCCACATGTGCTCGTGTTTTTCCTGTTTCTAATGTAATTATTCCAAGTTATTCACAACATTATTAGTCTTTCCTATAAAGGGTGTTTTGGTGGTTGCAGTTTTCTTAGAGGTGATCTCTGCAAACCTTGTTCACTATCTCAGGACCTATCTTCTTCAGCACTTGCTCTGAAAACAAACATGGGTAAAAAAGCAATTTCTCCTCTGTATGGTGAAGGTACCAGTACAGGCTGTAAAGCTGGGATAGGGACTGTCTCCCATGTCTGATATAAATGACTTTAGGAACAAAACTGGAAATACATCAAGCTCCTCCAGTGCTGTATGTTTTAAAATAATTATACATGAAAAGACATCACACTCTCTTCTGCTGCTCCCACCTACTCCACCTTGGCTTTGACCAGGAATATTTGCCTGAAACCTGAGGAATCTTCATGAAAACAGTTTTGCAAAACCTGATCTTGGTTTCACTAACAAGGCTGATCTGGGCTGTGTTCTATGACAAGTGTTTTCTCAGAAATTCCCAGTGCTTCTACTACACTTCTCAATCCACTGCCCATAAATTTAGCTCTGTATTCCCTTGCTTGGTGTCTTCACTGAACACAAAGGATGGAGCTGAGCAAAAGGAGCTCCCCCAGATTCACCTTCTTGCACACTACAGTCAAGAAGGAACCAACAGGGATCACCAAGCCCACAAACTCCTTGAGAGTTCTCACTGCTGCAGGGACTGACTCTACATTCTACTTTCATTAGACATAATTTTTGCCTCTGCCCTCTACAGCTTTTTCTAAAAGATCTGAAAAACAAGCAGTCAGAACCAAAGGATGTATTTTTGTTTTAACACCTTAACAGCTGACTTGCTTTACCTTGTGCTAAGTCATTCTTTCAGCAGTCAGTGCTGCTACCTGCTCTTCCTGCTGAAGATATTTCCATGGCAATCTCCTCTGAGTTTCCATGATATAGTTTATTACTGTTGTCAAGGATGGGCAATCCCAATATGTTTTAAATTAGTAGAATGTAAGAACTTTAAAAACAAACTTGTAGCTGTCAACCTCTTCAATCAAGACTTTGCTTCTTGCTTGTTGGCTTGTTGGGTTTTTTAAATGAGCAGAGTCAATGTTTACATTAAATCAGAATTTTTTGGGTTGGAAGGGGCCTTGAAGCCCATCCAGTTTCACTCCCTGTCATGGGCAGGGACACCTTCCACTGTCCCAGGGAGCTCCAAGCTCCATCCAACCTGGTCTTGGACACTTCCAGGGATCCAGAGGCAGCCACAGCTGCTCTGCCAGGGCCTCCCCACCCTCACAGGGAAGAAATTCTTCCTGATATCTAATCTAAACCTTCACTTCTTCAGATTAACATCATTCCTCCTTGCCCTATCGCTTCACGCCCTTGTAAAAAGATTCTCTCCAGCAATGAAGACAAAAATATTTTAACACACTTAGAAATGGAGAAACTCTGTGAAAAGACAAAACTTTGGAAGAACACAGATGAACTTTCATGTATGTTGGTATTCTCTACTGCAAGGCAGAAGGGGGTGAAAGGTAATCAGTATTTTTCAAACTCATTTAAGTAAGTCAGAATTTTAATAAACAATCTATTAATTTTTTCTTTTAAAAGAATTTATTGCCATTTAATATTTATAGGGCCACGTGACAGTTCTGTAAGGGCACAGCCCAATTACTTGCATGAAAATTATGTATTACCAAGAGTAAAGACAAAAGGATGTCAAAATATTCAACTATTTCCAAATGACTTCTACAAATATGTGAACTCCCAAACTGCTTTTTATTCTCACAATACTCCTCACAGTGCTTTATTTAAGCAAGTACTCAAATTAATCTGTAGCTCAGCCAGACACATAGATACATGCTCATCTCTGAGTTTGTCTTCAATAAAAAACAAGTTTCAGTATGAAAATTCCCTAATTCATAATTTCCTGATTATTACAAATATTAAGCATGTTATATTAACTGTATTAAATTTACTGTTTGTCATGGTTTGACCCGGAAGGAGTGGGAATTCTGGGAAGCTGTGGTCAAACCAATGAAGGTTTTGGGTTTCATACTGACACCTGGTGTAGCCAGTGGGGTTTGGACACACCTCCGAGAATACACAGGGGTTAAAAGCAGGGCACTGCCCTGGCATTTCCTCTTTTTGGACATCGCGGCCGAGGAGTTCAGACCTCTCTCCCTCGCCCGGCCCGCTGCTGCTGGGCGGGGGAGGGGCCAGCCATGCGGTGAGGCCTGGGGCCGGGACAGAGATGGGCTTGAGGGGGCTTCGGGGGGGGCTTCGAGGATGGAAGGGTGGCGGAGCCCCAAGAGACATCGAGATATCGGGCAGCCAGCCCCTTCCCCCCCCCCCCCCGGAGAGAGAGAGCCGGCGGCACCGAATGTGATGGCAGCCAGCCAGGAGGAGAAGGGGGGAGAGAGAGAGAGAGCATGCAGCAGCAGCACGTGTGGGAGTATCATCTCCTCCCAGGACAGACAGAGACTGAAAACTTTTAACCCTTTCCTGCATGATTGGGGCCTTGCGAAAATGCTAATCCTCCTCGAAGCTGAATAAGAAGGGAGATGAGAGATGATATGAGATAAGGACCTTGGCCCGGAGTTTGTGGAGATGATTGGATGGGGAGAGATGATTTGGAGTGGCCTTTGGGCTGGACGTTTTCTTGTAGCCATGGACTCAGTTGTTCCTGTGACACAGACTGCATTTAGGGGGAGGCAGTGCCTCAAAACCAGGAGGGTTCATTTGTGAGGACCCCCCGGCCCCAGGGGGTTGGAAATATATGGGGGGGACAGTTGTCCCAAAAGCAGAGACTGTGCCTTTTTGGAGTGAGACAAGGCATCCTTGAAAGACCACCCTAAAAGCAGCTCTGGCCATGTCTCGGTGGTGAGAGCACTGAGCATGGAAGGAACATGTCACAAGCGGCAAATGGACTTTCCGGGCGGTGCCAAAGTGACAAAGAAGCATCCGGGATTTCACTGTTTCCAGGAAAAGCCTATGGAACAAGAAGGACTCCTTTTCCTCTCCATGAACTGCAGTTTGAGTATACTAACGTGTGGGGCCAAGGCTGAGCAGTTGGTATTTTTGAGAGAATGTATTGGATTGGGAAAGTTAGGGAGTGGGGAGGAGGAAAAGTGGTTTTTGTAAGGTTTTCAATTTTTTTCTTTTCCTTATAGTCTTTCCTATTTCTTTCCCTGTAGTTTTAGGTAATAAAGTGTTATTTATGTTTAAGTTGAAGCCTGTTTTGCTTATTCCTGGTCACATCTCACAGCAGACACCAGGGTGAGGCATTTTCATGGGGGCACTGGCTCTGTGCCAGGCTCAAACCATGACACTGTTGATATGGGATGTTGAAATAATGTTTTAATAAAAATTACCCCAAAAAAGTGCAAAGTTTTAGTGATGATGACATTATTCCTACAGATTATCTCAAGCCATTTAGAGAACTCTAAGTAGGAGACAAACCATCCTCTGCCCCATGGTCCTGAATGGCTCAAAGTATGAAAAGCTGGAAATTTGCCCTTAAATTTAGCCCCTCTACAAAGGGCTTCAGTATGGAAATCTACACTAGAATGGCTGTGCATTGTTTTTATTTCCCTTCAGTCATGCATTTTTTACTAGGCTTTCATTTGTATCTCATTATTTCTAATGATTATCCCCAATTCAAAAGTGAATTAAGTCAGTGGGAAAACTTCTGTTAGATCCAGAAGACTGAATTGAAATCCTAATTTTGTATTTTCCTATGCTTAAATTGTAAATAATTTTCTTTTAAAGTAATTGTTATGTAAAACCTTTGGCACATGGAAAGGGGATATATTTCAACTGAAATTATTCCTAAAGAATAATACATCTTTTACAAAATGCATGTATTAATGTTACTCATTTGTACAGTATAAAGTTTACATATACATGTGCATGGAATAGCAACATACCTACTCTCTTCCTTTTTTATTTTCCTGTTTTTAAAATAAAATGGGTTCTTTTTTAATAGACTGAGTCTGTAGCTGCTATCAAAATCTTATTCCAAGCCTAAGAAATACAGCGTAGGCTGAATTTCCTCTGGATTTTCAAAATAAGCTTCGGGTTAATTTATAATTTTCTATTTAGCAGCCAATGAAAATTGACAAATGGGAATTTCCCATGCAATTTGTTCTTTTCCAATGTTATTTCTGTGGCTAGAACCTATTAATACAAATTGCATTAAAAACCTCTGCTTCCATTGACGCTGTTCACACAGTCAGAGCTTTCACTATAATTTTACTATTTGATAGATGCTAGGTATTTAACCCTTGTCATTTTTTTAAACAGATATTCCAGTTTGACACCAGTGAAATGTCCTTCCAAAAAGTTTTTATGCCTTAATTTTTTGCTAAGTCCCTTTTAATTTTTGTGCAGCTAAAGAAAGGAGAAAAAAAAAATTTCCTTTTGCATGTGTGGCTTTTGGAGATTGGTAAGAAAAATATGAGCAGAGTGGGGAGCAGGGGGAATCTTTTTCAGATGTTGTGAAGGTTTTTTCTTTCTCATCTCCCAAACCCTGTAGATGGAGCCCTCCACTAAGATCTTGCTGCATCTCTAGCACAGATTGACTTCTTTTGGGTTGATGATGATTGATCGTGTTGTTTTCTTCATTACTTTAAACCTAATCAGTGCTTGGTGTAATTTGAGTAATGATTGCTCATTATTGGCAATTGTGAAGTTTAAGGCTTTCTTCATTTCACCTCACAAGAGAGTCAGTGGGGAGATTCTCGTGCCTCCCCATTTGGGCAATGTTTGAGGTAAGAGAAGGGGGAACCATCACCACTGATAGGTGGTAGTGAAAGCTTTCTGCAAGTTTATTACTGTGTGTTTTCTTGGCAGGAGCTCCTGGTCTTACCCCCATCATCAGATCCCATCATGAAAAAATGAGTTTCCTAGCAGACTCTATCATTTAGGCCTTACTGAAATGCCTCAGTCCAATAAATCATGCTATTTCCTAATACTGTATCTTATAAAGTGGTATGGATGGATTTACAAATAAAAGGGTTTTTCACTTCCCCTTCCCCTAAATGGAAAGAAGATAATGAATGAGGATCATACACAGGCCAAAACGATATAGTTCCTCATTACCCAAATTCTGGTTTAACTTTGCTGTTTTGAATTAAGAATAAGGGGAATTACTGCATAATGGAGTGGTTGATTTACAAGTGCTAAGCTTAGTGAGCAGAGAAAAAGATGCTAAGCTGTTCCATACCTGTAGGACACACCATGGGAGCCTGGCTAAGCCCTCTGTTTGTGCTGAAATTATGCTAAGGACATAATGAAAATCTACACAAATCAGGAAATTTCAGATTCATGGTTAAGGGAGCAAGGGCAGTTTTTCTTCCTGGGCCTAATTCCACAGGTACAGCTACAGCACTGCCTAAGAGTAGATTATATATAATGATTTGCCCAAACATAGCAATAAAGGGAAAAATGCATACTTTCCATATTATTGCTAATTCTTACCAACTGCTTCAACCACATTAAGCCAAAAGTCACATTTGATGTTTTATCAGTTCAAAAAATTGTTGTGTAGGTGAAATAAAATACATGGCACTTGCATTAGATACCACAGTTTCCTCCATGCTATTTTCAAAGCCCTTATTTTATGCTTGCCTCGACAGGGAGAAATTGAAATAAAACATCGGGATTTTTTTTCCCATTTAAAAAAAAGAAAAAAAACCACCAAGAATTGCACTGAGCTGAAAACACACGAGCCTCAATTTGCTGTACAGCTAATTCTGGGGTGAAAAGGTGTCCTGTACAGCCGAGGATCTGCCCTGCGCGCGCAGTTCCGCGCGGCGCTTTGGTGGCACGGGCAGGGCGAGCGCGGTGTCAGTGACACACCGGGCAGCTGGGGTGGCTCCACACGGGCAGGTCACGCGTGTCCCCCCGCCAGGATCACACTCAGCCCCGGGGGCACTGCCACAGCGAGCAGCAGCAGCGCTGAGAGAAGCAGCCTCAGCGACAGAGCCGCCGCTCGCTGGAGGGGACAAGGGATCTCATTTGCTTAAGTTAGACCACAGGAACCCAGCATGGATAAAGCTCTGCTTTTTTTTTTTTTATTTTTTTACCCTCCTCATTGCTGATTTTTCTCTCCATGGAAAGAGAAAAAGAGAGAGAGAGAGACACTGCCTACTATGACTGTGCAAGTAGAAATAAATACATTCTGATATTATAACATCACAATAATGCGATCGTTTGGATTCATACCGAGAACAGTAAAAACAATATGCTTTCTGATTGAATTATTCAAGCTCGTAGCTTTTAAGTTTCAATTATAGATACAAACATTGTAGGCAAGAGAAACTGAACAATAAACAGCATTTTCTTGCTGAGGTATAAAAAGCAGTGAGTTGCGGAAAATGATTTTTTTAAAGATGAAAGTGTAGCCCATCATTAAGATCAAATCTATGAGAGGAGAAGCTCTGCAAAGCACAGTGTTGCTACAGTACACTACTCCAGATGTAATCCCACACAGACTTCCTTGGCTATGATTCTGACTTATTCAGTAATTACAAGCAACAAAGAAAACAGGCGCCTGGTAAGTGTACGTTCAAATACTGAGTTTAGATGAAAAGTAATATGAAAAGCCATTAAAAGAAGGATAGAAAGCAAAAAGATGTTTTAATTTCTTCTTAAGCAATGCAAAAAATATTGCATGCTTTAAAAAAAAAAAAAAGCATATCCACGAAACAAGCAACTAAACCAAAACTGGTTTGTCATTATTTGCAAAAATGCACAGGGAAATTCTCAAGGCTGGGTGTGTGCTGGTGTCTGTGTGGTTTCTCAGATAAGGATTTGGACTCCCACTATTTATGTCCTAGAAGACTTCTGCAAGATTTGTTGCAGTCTTACAGGCCCTATATATGCAGAAACAAGCTATATATTATACACATGCATATGTGAAGGAAAACAAATAAAAATAATTCAGTTTAATAAAGATTAAAAGCATAACAGAAAACCAGGGTATTTATAGCCTTAAATTGACTCACTATGTTCCTAACTGTAACCCACGTTGCTGATGCCACCCCCCTCTGAACAATTCTGTGATCTGGTGTCTTCACTGGGGGGCTGATGCTACAAGGATGTGTGCATGCAGTTATAATTTCTTTAATAGCAGCACAGAACCAGCTGCATTGCCTCGCAGGCTGGCGTTGCTGACCTAATGAGGCAAAACCACGTCTCGCTGCTTAACTCTGCGCGCCCCGAGAAGCCAGGCTTAACTCAAATGTTGAAGTTGCTCTTTCAAAACACACGGAAGAGCAGAGCCACCTCATGTCTCAGCAGCTCTCATGATTTTTTTCTTCTTAACTCGGTACAAAAAATGTTATTGTGAGCTTCATAAACAGTTATTAGCAAATGCACTTTTTGTTGGGATTATGGGTTTGGATACATTTTAAAATGTAGAAGGGAAAAGGTCCTTTTCTGTGTGAGAATCAAAATAATCAGTTACTTTGAAAATCTAATTTGTCCCCCAAAGCCACTTTTTAATGAAAACTATTCATGGTCCAAACCATTCAATGTGCTGCAGTGCCTGGAAATATTTTTGACTGAGCAGGCACATTGGGATCTACTGTCCTGGAGATCCCAGAACTGTGAACTCTTGAGTAGTGGTCAGACTGGTTTTAAATGGCATTTCAGCCTCACCCTTCACCCTGGGTCACTTGTTTGTGCTCTGGCAGAAAACTCATGAGAAAAGAAACGTCTCTGTCTGACAGTTTGGTTTTCAGGGACCTGCTCCTTGATCTGCTGCCCAGGGCTGGTACCCCCAAAGAGATGGTCCAGAGTGGGGGCAAGACTTCTAGTAGGCTTGGTTATACTGAATTAAGATATTCATCAAACCACTGTCTAATTTGTCTTTAATCTAATTTTGTCTTTAACTTCTCTAACAATGCAATGGCATTTACCTTCAGCCTGAAAGGGCAGAGCAAACAAGTTGGAGAACCATAAATGTACAGAAGGACAGGTATGTTCCACAGCTTGTACTGCTTTATAGTTCTATTTTGCTTTAGAAAATAACTGTGGAAGACAGATTAATATGGCTAAATATCTTTGTCCTTTTTTTTTAATATGCACTTATAGCCATTTTTCCTATAGGTAAGTAAAGTATATGATCAGGTTACATTTAAATAGATGGCAGATGCAAAAACTAGGCATGTGAGGTTTAATTATGAGCACAAAATTAAACATTAAAAGCAATTTTTTCCTTTCTAATTGAATTTTGATTTGAGTTCTAATTTCTTGGTTAACAATACATATCTATGGAGGTCCATACACATACCCACACCCACAACTAAAGAACTTCTAAACCCAGGATTTTCACTTTTTGTCATATTTTTCATCATTTATCATCATGATTAGTTTTAGATTAGAGCAATATGTATTCCCATTTTAAGTTGTTTTGAAAGAGATTCAATATTGATTGCACGTGTTTTCCCACATCAACATGAACAGAAAATGAATGATAAATACACTCTCTGTGGATGTTTTGAATGCAGCAACATTTGGGGGTTAATGAAGGTAAAGAAAAAGCTCTCAGATAGAATCATTGGCCTTCTGCCACAAAACTGGGGAAGTAAACTGGGGCTGTAATTTCCAGTTCTGAGGGAGCTGAAATAAGGTAGCAAAACTCCAGGGCTCCAAGTGGGGCACATCAGCCTGCACGTGAAGTTTAGGTCCATGCTCCCCCAGGAATGGGCAGCCATGGGGTGCTAGGAATTGATGGAAACCATGGTCTAGTGGCTGCAGTGGCATTCCTCTTTTATTTGGACATATTGGAAGGAGAGGTGGATAGATGATACCATATGTCAGAAATAATTACAATGCTATTGAGTCTCAGTATGACAAAGAGAAAAGTAATGACTCTGGCTAAGGCCAGAGAGAATAGAAAGCAATTTTTTTTTTTTTTTTTTTTGGAAAAAAAAAAAGGTCAGTGTCTGGGAAGATCACCAGAGCTGGGGCTGGGTGAAAATAGCAAATTTTGAAGCCAATTCTGTTTTTTCAAGCAAGACAGTAATCTACATTGCTGATAATTCATATGAAATTTGAGTTAACTATTTGTGAATCTTGGAAGAAGCCAGAAGTATCTTTTTAGCTAGATTTTCACATTCCAGAGCTGACTGACATTTATTTGTGATATCATCCAAAAGCAAACCTATACTTGCTGCCCTCAGAGTGGAACTTGCTGAGTCTTCCAAAGAAGAACCCATAAGGATAGATTGCAGGAGGACCAGCTTTTGAGGAAAGTTGAAGAATCAAAATGAAGAAAAACAAAAAATTAAGGTACAGCCTCTTCACTGCTAGTGGGGTAAATGTGTCTGAATTGATTATTGAAAAACTCCATGTTTTGAGTGCATTTGATGTTTCATTGAGCAAAGGGAACTTAGCTAAAGGACTGCATGGCTGGGATGATTAACAAGATGAATTTGCATGAGAAATTGGTGCAGTCCTGGAACAGGAAAATACTGCAGCAACACACCCCTCAGAAAGACAAATTAAGCCAATAAGAGGAGCATTAAAAGCTGAGAGTGATGCTTGCAAGACTTATTTAAAAATCAACAATGGAACTGACTGGAAAGTTGAGAAGCTTCACTAAAATACATCCTGGCTTTACTAAATTGCTCCTGCCAGAGGATTTTTTTGTCTCTAAAGTTCAGCAGCATTCCCACTGGGGAAGAGAAACAAACACAAGCTATTTACTAGAAGTTGTCTGAGGCATTATATACTTCCCAAATTTTTCTTAAAAATGCTCAGTCCTATCTGAAATGACAGCAAGTAATATTTAATGCAGAGCCAGACCAGAAGAACGAGGCCAATTTGTAGCAGAGGAAGAGCCAAGGCACAGAGGTGCCTGCTGGTGCTGGCCTGTGTCTCTGGCTGCACTGACTGTAAAGCTCACCCCCCAGCCCTCTGAGAGCTTTCCTGATAAAGGGATTGGGCATTTATTGTTTTTCTGGACCACTGATGTCTCAATGGCAGCATTTTCTCCAGCTGTATGAGATGGAGAATTCTGAGCCCACTCTCACTGCCTTGGCAATAGAGGCAAGTTGTGCAGAACTTGGGAACTGAGCTGTTTCTGAAGGACATGATGTGGATCAAGTAGCTGTGTCCTGTATCAGGAGGCTGCTCTCACTGCCTGAAGTGATCCCACTCATTCCTGCCCTACAATATTTTCCAGGCTGGCTCTGTGAGTGTGTCCAGTGATGCCCCTCAATATTAAAGCAGCTGCCAAGTGAGTTCTGAGGCAGGACCACTCCAGTGGGAGAGCAAACCAGAACATTTCCCAGCCCTTCTCCCCCTCCTCCCTCGGTGCTGCACCCACAGCATCATTACTCCAGACCAAAGGGCAGAATTTTGTGAAGCTTCTCCTTCAAGCCCTGGTAACATATAACTTGCAGGCATGCACTTTGACCCTCCCTGAGCCTGGAACGTTTCTCTCTGGCAACTGGGAGTATTTTTCCATCCTGCTGATGACTTAATTAAATAAATAAATCTTTGAGGCTGATATGGTTGCCTCGAGGTTTCATTCCTTGGCTGAATGCCTCTTCTTCTCCAAAGTACTGTCAAGTATGGAGAGAACAGCAAGGGAAAAGAAGATTCTGGTTCCCATTACTGCTCTTGCCACACTGGCTAGTGGAAATCAGAGGCCTTAATTTGGAGTTATGTAGGAAAAAGAACTAGAAAAGGACCAGGACCACCCAGAGGCAGGTTCAGTATGGAGATTCTCTTTAAAGTGAAGAAGAGCTGAAAATATGCTCCTTTTATAAAAGAGACCAAACCTTTGCAACGTTAGTGGGAAGCATCTGCATGCCTCAAAGAGAAGCAAACATATTCAGTTCAGACCTTTAGACAAGAGTACTCCAAAGGGGAAACAACAATAACAGTTTGTTTTTTACACATTGGTGCCACGCAGGGTGTAATGCTGAATGTCAGCTCTTATCTGCCATGAAAAGACACTACCACCATAAACACCTGAGTGGAACTGATCCCCTGCAATCCCACATCATCCCCGTGGTATACAGACCTTTCCTGGGTTGTTTATTTGCTCAGATGATATGCCCCTGAGCAGCATGTCAGAAATCTGAACACTGATTAAACCTCACAGCTGACCTAACCTATTG
Organism: Zonotrichia albicollis; assembly: GCF_047830755.1. NCBI lineage: Eukaryota > Metazoa > Chordata > Aves > Passeriformes > Passerellidae > Zonotrichia > Zonotrichia albicollis. Next base: position 4,205,626 of record NC_133829.1, read on the forward strand.
GGAAGAAATGTTCATGTATTAAGCCAAATAAATTCTGCCCTGTTATAACTGTGAAACCCAAATACTATTCAAAATAGGCCAAAGACAGAAACCCAGAGCCAAACTATTTGCTCTCTTAGGAAGTCTAAGTCTAGAATTTTGCTGTATAGCAGCAACAGTAATAGGGCTGCTTCAACGTGCCTGAGAGCCATTTCTGTGGGGTCAGAAAGATGTCACAGGTTTCAGATAAAATGGGATTTATTTAATACTAACAATACATATTTTATTCCGCTGGTTTGGACTTGTTTTTGTTTGGGGGGTTTTGGATGTTTTTGAGTATTGTTTTTTAGAGATCTCTCTCTGAAAAGGCAAAAAGAAGCTTTTCTGATGTATGTCAACTGTGCGACCAAGCATTCCTTCTTGGTTATTTATGAAAGACTTTCTGGCTGACTCTTAGAGTACTCCTTATCAGTTTAATCATAATTAGTTTATTATTGCTCACTGTACAGACTAGGAAATCAAACTCCAAGTACAACATGATTTTAAAAGTTTGTTTTATAATTCTGCTCTTGGCGTCCTCTGTGTTTTCAGATGGCAGGGAGAAGTCCCTGGAACTCAACAATATTCAGAAAATTGTTTTGATTAGTAAAACTGTTATCCAGTCCTCTAGCTTGATCCCCAGGTGATTAACTTAGAGATAAAGTTTAAGTCTTGAAATGTTCAGCAACTACAAGGTGAATAATAAAACCATCCCCAGAGGATTCAAGCATTTTATAAACTATTTCCAAATGGGGCTCCACAGTTAACCCAGCTTAAAATCCAAGTCACTCCAACAGGTGGAAGCAGTTTTCTACCACAGATCTTCTCCATCAGGTTGAGAAGGGAATTGTTTGGATCACAGGCACCACAGAGAACAGTAAATGCCTCTGTTCAGAGTTCAAAACACTGACCTGAGCTGGTGTTTTTCATCATGGCACAGCCCAGAAGGCAGTGGCATGTGCTACAGGACAAAAAATCAGCTTTAACCTGGTACACCAGTGTTCCCTTATCCAGAGGACAGAAAATTTTGGACATCCTACTCTTTTTTGATTAAATCCATGAGCTTTATCTGCCCTGCATTAAAATAGTTCAGAACAGCTTCTGGTGTATTCACCAAGTCTTCCCACCAAAGTTTTTTGGGGTAGAAATCAGGGACATTGTACTAAATTACCAAGAGCTGCACTGGACATGCCCTGGGATGCTCTCGAGCCTCAGCAGTTTGCAGAAGATGTGCAGCAGCTCAGTGACTCAACCCCACTTTCCTTTAAAACAAAGGAACCCACTATTCCAGTATTTCATACCAAATTATCAGTGAAATCCCTCCTTAGTCTGAAGCCACAGGCATATAGAGGGTTAAAGTTATCTCTAAATATCATTTTAATGTGGGTTCTGGGTACAAATTTTGATGGTAAAGAAAGAAATTCCATAACCAACAAAAACTATGAAAATATTACAGAGTTATCAAACATAACCATTTATGGCATGAAATATCTCCTCTGATATATCTTCTGTATTTCCAGCAGCAGTGTACATACATATTAAAAAGGAATTTGCCTGAAAGCATGTGATTAGATAACCCATCTCATATTTAATGTTAATTTATGAGCATTAGGCAAGTCCTTATGAAGCCTTTTAAAACCAATTCATTGCCACAGCAATGATCATTTATATCAGTCCTTGTACTCAGGTAGTAAAATTCCATAATTCACTTCACTAGATAACTCCCCTAGCAGAAAGCTTTGCTAATGCTCAATATATTGTCATCAATACTAAGGAATACTATTATTCCTCACTAACAACATTATTTATGATGAATGAAGATGCCCTGTATCTGCTACTGGTACCTTTGATGCTAAATAATCCATTTTTTTTCTCTGAACATAAAGGCTCAGAGGAACACATGGATTCAGCAGTTCCATGTTTCAGCCTCAGCTCTGCCATTCACTCCCCCCAGAGCCCCAGGGGAATCTTTCAACCCTCCAAATATTGGGGAAGGCTCTCAGTGGCAAAGCAAAGTTGACTTTGCTGCACTAAGAGCTTCCACCACTCTGTCCTGTTCTCTCTGGAAGCCCTTGGGGAGAAGCAGAGGAATGAGTCAATGGAAAGACACCTGCACCTGGGAAATTATGGAATTCCATGTGGAGCTGGGCCTTCTGACACACAGGGATTGCACTGGAAGAGTTACAGAGATACAGACAAAACCTGACAGTCCTGGTTCCACACACGGCTACCAAGAGAGCAGAAATTCAGCCACAGCCCGGTCCTGCCCTTGCTTTTGGGTGATATTTCCAGCAAACTAGTTCTTGTGAGTTTGACTGGGAAGTATGACTCATTTGATAAATCATTTCAAAGTTTCTAAAATATTGGAGATTGTGAAAGGGCAAAGTATTATTAGCATCACGAGAGGGGCTGAAATACAAAAAGCAGATTTGGATTTACGGCTTTCATTTCTTTGCCAAAGCTGGGGTCTGAACATTCAGTTCAGTTTTGTCTGCAGATAGGGACCCGCTCTGACATTTAGATTGGGTTTCTGGTTTCAGATTCCAAATCCATTCAAAGTTGTGGTCTCTTTAATATTTATTGCAAAAGTTCAGACTGGCTTCACCCAGCGGCCCCGCGATGCTGCCACGGCACCGTGGCCAGCTGGCGCTCCAGGCCCACAGCCACAGCTGGGCTTTATCCTCACGTCCCCATGCTGGCTTGGAGAGCTCAGCTGAACCCAGAAACTTCAAGGAACAAAGGAAGGAAAGACACCACAACACAAATGTTGCTGTGGGGTTCAAAATGGCACTTGGTAAAAGGGCATCTACCAATGCTGGCACTAGGAGTATGCTGCAGGCTTGTGGAGACACACATCACTCCATGAAATACTCAATAAATACAGTATGACACAAACTAATCTACCCCACAGAATAGTCCTACAGGTGGCACAAATGTAATCTAACATGAACAGCCTTTTGGGAAGAGTCTCTTTTTGAGTAGGGAAGAAACAGGAAATGCCCATTCCCTTTCCGGTACTGTGTGGTGCTCGATTCAGATGAGGTATCAATTAGCATTTTTCTTGATGAGTATTTGACAAACCATTATTTCAACTATTTCCACTGCCAGGTCTTTGGGAAAATTACACTCAGTGCCAAACAGTCTGTTAAAATCTTGCCTAACAAGTCTGCACGTTCCACACTTGAGAATTTAAGCAGATGCTTTATGTGGCTAAGAAAAAGAGCTCCCTCCCAACGTCCACGGTGGAATTTCAGGTTGCTTTAATGGTGTCCAAATTCCTTCCCACCAGACACATTCCCTACCAAATCATGAATAAAATACATCTTCTGCTCAGGCATTAAAACACAGAGGAGAAAACACATCAGCTGTGATGTCTTAATGAGGAAGGCTGAGAGAGAAAAGGTACAGCTCGAGGTCCACAAACATAGGAACAATGCTGCTTTTTCTGGCAGGTGTCCTCTGTAGGTACATCTTATAATGCCAGTGAAGATACAGAAGTAAAATTCAATAATGTAAATATTTTATTATTCAAGGGATATTTGAAGTCTGAATGCAAATCACGCTAAATAAAATATTACAGTTGTCTGGTACTTAACGCATTAGAAAAAGAGCAAAGAGGTAACAGCTGATACTATGGAAGACAAGGATTACAAAGTGACTTCAGAGCATTTGAAGCTGGGTAAATTCTGTTTGAGAAAATCTGTTACCCAAATCCCAAATTCCCAGGTGACTATGGAAAATCTCCAAGCCACTTTAGTCACCAGATAATTGAAATTTGATAGGAGCAGTTATTTAATGATATTCTGCCATTTGAGGTTGCAAACATTATAATAAGTTTAGTGAGACACCAGGAGAGGAAGAGTGGGGAAGAAAACTCTTCACTTTTTGAATTGGGGGACTGAAACTTTACTACTTTCTTGTTATATCCACAGGGCTGTTTCATTTCTAAAACAAAGTAAAGGAAATAAGAAAAAAAAAAGGAAAAATGAAGTAAAATAATGGTTGCTGATTACTAAGAACCTTCTAACTGAAGACAGAGGACAAGAGATGGCTAAGATTTACATAGTTCTTTCCAAGCACTGGTCTGTAATTTTCCTAAATTAAATAATGTTTTACTCAAAATTACATGTATATTAAGCAATCTGTTTCCTCTGCAATGTCTGCCAGTAGCATCACAGAGTTTTATGGAGTTCCCAACTTGAGGCAATAGCCTCAGAGAATGTAAAATCACTTCCCATGTGACAGAGATGGCTACAACATTGTCCTCCTCTACCAGCTCTCCAAATGGAAATGCAGTCATCTGTTCCTCTTCTGAGCACTTTGTGCTTATAACAGAAAGGAAGTGAAACTAAAAGCATCAACAAACTAGAATGAACACAGCCAGGCACATTTAGACCCTTCAGACAGTGTGCCTCATTGTATTGTATTGTATCTGCAGTCATCCAGAGATGAGAAACTATTATTATCCAGTTAAGTGTTTCCTTGAACAGTTATTTAAACTAGTCAGTCCCGACAAACTCTCTCTTTTGCACTGCTAGATTGTTTTTAGTTTCTAAGAAGCAGACCAAAGACCTGGGAATTCAGAAATGAATTCCGGCTCTGTGTGAATGTCACTTCACCCCTCTGTCCCAGTTTTCCCATTTGCCAGCTGGTATCATCACCTACAAATTATCAGTGGCCTGGGGACCCAGTGCTGCTGTCCCCAGGAGGTGTTGGGAAAGCCAACACTCCCTGCCCAAGGTCAACTCAGAATAAAAACTCTTCATTCCCATATTGTTCTTTCCCACACATGGGTATTTTTGTGCTAGGACAGAAGGAGACAAGGAAAGTTCTACTGAGCTGCTCATTCTGGTGTTTCATGTCAATAAACCTCACCAAAACCCTTAATTCCTGTGAACTCAACCATTCTCTTATCAGGTTTTAACTGATCAGTCTACAACAGGTCTTGACATTTTCACCTAAGAAAGGATTAAAAAAAAAATTCTTTCAGATTTTTTAAAAAACATTTTTGTCATCTTAGCTTTATGCTGCACATATTCTGCCGATCAGAGTTGCGTGTTTGTGAAAACCCCTGGATTACTGATTTTCATTCTCACAGCAAGCACCAGCTCTGGATACTTCCTGCACTTCTCAAGCCCATTAGCAGACAGGCACCAGTCAGTGGCATTACTGCAAAGGTTAATTGTTTCCTTTTGCTGTGATATATAACAGTGACATCCAAACCAGAGCAGTCTGAGTACCACTGGTGAAGGATGAAGCCCGTGCTAAGTGCACTGAGGTACTGCTGGCCCAGATTCCCTGCACAAATTAACACTGGTTTCCAGCTTTGCTAATGAAGGGCTGTTACACTTTGCAGCTGGAGGCTTCTGCTGCAGCAAATTCTGAAAGAATTTCTGAGGTAGAAGAGGAGGGACAGGCACAGGGGCTGGGAAAGCTCAGTTATTGCAAGGGACCATCATTTGGACGTTTGCTTTAAGAGTGAATTATATATGATAATGGCTTCATTGTCATCAAATAGAATACAATTAATTTTATTTTTTAGTATGTTATCAGCAAGCAAACCACCAGTATTAGCTAGATACCATCTGGGAGTGACAGTTTCCTTATTACAAAATATGTAAAAATATGGACTCCCTTAAGGAATCTGTTGCACTACATCTGCTCCGATTTTTGTTATATGCTAATGGATTTTAACCCAGCATATGAAGCATGTAAAAAAAATAACAGAAAATTTTCAACTAAATTACTTGTTTCACATTTAAAGTGTCACAAAGACAGAGACAGCCACATATGCAGCCTTAGCTACAGGGGACTGTGAAGAAACAAAGAAGTAAGGAAGAGGCATTTCTTACCTGCTGTTTTGCTATCCTAGCCTCTCTCTCAAGAGGAATTCTAGCTGCCCACATAATTAAGGCCACTTGGTATGTGGAGGAAGTATTGGGACTATACACAGCTAAATCTCCAATATGCTTAGGTGATAACAAAAGATTGTGGCTGCTGAAGTACAATTATCTTCCTTATTTCCCTCTGTTCATAATATTTTAAACAATTACAATGATTAAAATGGGCTATTACAATTAAGAGACTATTCTCCAGGGGAGAGGGTTGGATTTTCATGGTCTTCAGAAATTTCCTTAACTTCTCTTGCACTGATCAGATCTCAAGAATCAGCTGGAATGACAGACTACACAGTGAGGTAATGAGGAGCTATCTGGATTACACAGAGAATATGGCAGATTAAAAATCCTTCCTGCTGCAATATTGGTGTCATAATTTTTTGAGAAAATGACCCATTGCTTTTATTCCAAGCTCTGGTAAACACTGGGCTGAGGAGGGCTGGTTTGTTAGGGGGTTTTTGCCTTTTTTTTTCCCCTGTACAATTATGTAGTGCTGTAGCTTTAGGCTAACAGAATTTTTGCACTTGTAAAGCAGTTTGGTATGAATTGCTTTTCCATGGATCTGTGTCCCCAGGCCCTGCAATGTGAAATATTCCAGGCATTACTTTTTCATTAGTATCAACACAGGACATTTCTATGTATTAAGCACTAAAAAATATTTCATGATCTGTTTACACTTTATATTAATTAATTAGAGCTGGGAAGTTTCTGACTGCACATAAGCTTTTTTTGCCTAAGTTTTCCTTAAATAAAAGAAATGCACTGCCAGCTGTGGAGTCCCAGAGATTTTCCAGACTATTTGGAAAGACTATCTCTTCTCTTGCGTGTGTGTGTATAACCATGCATATATAAATATATAGAGACATATATGGCACACACATATATAAGATATTATTATTTACAGGTGTAAAGCTGTAACTCACAGTGAATTTCTAAATTCAATATTTTCTAGAAAAAAAATAGTGTGTGATTGTACACTAAATGTGATCAACCTTAATAAATGTTCATGGGAGGGAAAACTACCTTACACCTTTAAAAATCAGTAGTTACATGCTTCATACAAGCTCTCTGGTGTGACAAATTGAAAGAGCTTCAGAAATATAAATTAAGTTTCACAGCACACAGGAAAGCTGGCTAGGTGTTCTTATACCCTCTAATAAACCCAAAGGGTGGATTTAGGTGTAAAGAATCTCATTGAGTGACAGGGCCAGTAAAGAACTCAAGTGTCCCCAAGGTCTATCTTCACTTTTCTAACAACCAGATCACATTGCTTCCAGACAAAGAGAGAATTCCCTAATCAAGACAGATGTATAAATCGAAACAGAATACTATCCCTTTTATCCTTGGTGGCCCAAGTTCCAGATTTGCAATTTCTAAAATTTCTATGCTGCTAATCAGGGAAATACACAAATGAAAAAGCTATGGCCAGATGATATGAATACTAATAATAATATTTTTTAATGGAAGAAAAAAATGGAAATGGAAAATATATTTCTGGATAACGTGTGGGATGGCTTTTAAAGAATAAATCTAAACTGAGATTCATTCTCAGATCTAACACTGCGGGCTGTATTTTGATGTTTCCTATTGTTACATGACTTAGTACCTGCTGAGCCCACTCTTCCTAGAGCAGGTTAGACAGTTCCACCCAAATAAATCAATAAGTTTAGACACATGAGTGTCATAACAGGAAGCCATGGTTTATGGTGGATGTTTCTGGCCAGACATTACAGGCTGCCCCTCCTCGCCATCGGGTGACTGCCGTCTCCCTGCGGAGAAAGTGCAGCTGGAATGACGACAAGGGATGGATTTCTGCTGGGCCCATCTGGGAACAACAGTGGGATTTACTGCCCTGGCTGGCAGGGAACACACAGCACTGCCTGGCTGACCCAAAGAATGAGCCTCAAGCCCCTGTGCTTTTGAAGAGGGATGGAGGAAAAAAGAAAGTGAGTAACTTGCCCTGTTAATGGTATAATGAAAGCAACCCTTCAGCGCCTTGCTCCCCTGTGCATTCAGAGGGAACAGACCCCTGTAGCATTCATTTCCATTTTCATGGAAACACTTTATAGTAAGTGGCAAAGTCGACTTGCCTCCTTTGATACTGGCTGCAATAACAAATACTTGTGCTACATTTCACTGCATTAACAGAGCACCAAGGCTCTCTCAGCCAGCTCAAATGGACTTCAGCAGCTCGGGCAAGTGCTCAGATCAAAGAGATTGCTTTCTCTCCAGGGACAGCCTCACCCAAGAAAAGCCCACCTTTGGTATTTTATTTTGCTTCCTAATGTTTTGGACAAATTTCCCAGGGCAGCCAAAGAAAAAACTCATTCAACCTTTGAAAAGGAAGTGAGTCCTGATGGATGCACTTGTCCACATCCCAACTGCGGCACCTTTAGCACTTAGATTTAGTCAAGGCATGCTCTCAGCAAACACACGTCACTTCAGCACCTTTTTAGACACATTTTGATTCCAAACCAGCGTCACCCTTGGTTCCTGTCTTGGCACAGCCAAGAACACTGAGGTTTTCCCAATCAATAGCTGGTAGCTTTGACTTTGTGGTGTGTTGATTTTGGATTTGAGCAGTCACTGCAGAGTGCTGGATGGAAGCTGAGGGTTCTCCAGAGGCACAGTCAGGAATGTGTTAGGAAAGGCCAAGGGGGACTCTTTAATGACTCTCAGTGAATTCAGAGCCAGAGTATCACTCCAGTATATTCCTAATAAGATGTACAGGAACAGATTTAAGTGGCACTTAATGTTTCTCCACCTACAGTACTTGCTGTCACTAGGTGCTAAATAAAAACGACTTACAACCCAGCCCTGAACTTTGTGAGCCAGCACAACTGAGCAGGGCTCACTGAGGGCCCCACAGTTCAGGTTCATGGAGATACAATTAAAATGCACAAGACAGATGCTCACTGAACTCTAGCTTTTAATATTTCACAAACAATCTGGATGCCTTTACTCCTGACCCCCAACAAAGATCTTTTTCCTCCTGACACTTGTATTTAAGATTAATGACTAGTCATTTGGTTAAGGGAAGTTTTGCCACTGTAACTTTTTAAAGCACTATTTTTCCAGCCATATTTTCTCCCCAGTAGGGCTGATTAAATGAGAGAAAAAAATACATCAACTAAGGAGAAAAATCTTGGTTAATTGATGTCCAAAAGGGAGAGAGAGGTAATAAAAGAAATTCAGCCACTGCCCCCAAACTCCTGAGGTACCATATTTGCTTCCTCCCCTAAAAAGATGTCTCTTCATGCACAGTTTTGGGCACTCATAGATGTGAGTTTATTGTCCAGTATCCCCATGAACAAGCTATGGCAGCCAGTAATGGTGGGAGAGGGAGAAGGGGCGAAAATTTGGGATCTAAATATGCCTAATACTGCTGAATCAAGTAAAATCAGGGTCAACATTACAGTCTAGGGAACATAAAGAGATGCTCTTTAACAATTAGATCTGGAATGTTAGTTGGGAAGAGAGCAGCATATTTCCCATGCTGTTTTGGCATTTGTGTAGACATGGTACTTGAGCTAGCCATTAACATAGATTATACTTTTTATTTCCAGTGATCAAAATTCCTTTGTGGAGAGAAGAGGAACTCTTTTTTTCACTGGCTTCTTTCCATGTGTTACATTCTAATGGGAACTTATCATTTCTTTCTCACCACGAAAATTTCATTTATCACTGAAACAACAGTGTATATAGCAATCTGTAAGTAGCCAAAAATGGTTAATGAAGTCTATGTTCATTATACAAGATATCTGAAAAACCCTGGATGTCTGAATCCCAGGCTCCCAAATCAACTTATATATTCTGTCTTTTCTCTTCTTGGTATTCATACACTTAATACCCAATCACTGCATCACTCACAATAGACAAGAACACTGCAATTCCAGCCTGGCACTGACCTCCAAGTGTTTTTAAGGAGACACTAATGAAGGAACTACTCCAAAGGCAGGCCACAGCAGAGGAAGAGCGAGAGGTCTGTTTCATGTCAGTGTTTCAAATTACCCCAAGGAAAGGAACGCACATTTTCGCTTCTGGGAAGCTGGCTTTGGCAAGTGGGCAAAACAGAGCAGGAGATCTGATATGATGTCAATACCAGATCAAAGAGGCTCATCAAGTCTGCTAGTGAGTGAGCTGGGAGCCCTGGGAATTGCTGCTGGATTCCCTCTTGCTTTGGTGCTTTGCAGATTTCTTGAATTTAGCAATACAACCAAGGGCTGCTCTTTTCCTTGTCCTTGCAAATTAACAGATTGTTATTGAAGATATTATTTTAGATTTTCCCTACCTTTGATTCCTTTAAGCACTCAGCTTTCAGAGCACATTAGAAGCCCCCTGCAGCCTCACTTTCTACTAGTTGTCCCTGTAGTTCAGGGACTTTGTTTTCGTCTTCTGCTCCCTCCCTAAAGTTAGAGAACTGGTTAGCTAAGAACTATCAGTATTGATTCAAAGATTTGACACATAAACTTCAGCGACAGAAACAGACTCACAAGCTGGGCTTTAGAAATGCTAAGAAGCTTTTCTTTGCCTTTGAGAAAAGAGGGTGGAAAAAATAACTGAAGGACTCACATCAGCAACACATTTAAGAACACAGCAACCAACAGTTTAACTTCCATATTTTGCCAACTGAAATACTCGTGTCATTGTAGTTTGAGACATAAAAGCAAATCATATTTCAGATGGAGTGAAATTAATTTATAAGACATACTGTCAAAGAAACTGCTTTACACAAGAAGAGCTTCACTCTAAGTTTGTTTTTGTTTGTTCAAAACCAAGCTATACCTGGATGTCTTGATATTTAAAAGACATGGGAATATGTGATCTCATTTTGCTGTAGATCTATGGCATGAGATTTGTGCAGGATAATTCAAAACAAGTGTTCTCAAACTCTCTCCTGGCTGTGGATCACAGCTTCAGAGACTCTGAATGGATTGCTAATTGGTGCCTGACAGGCAATCATGTACAGCAGCCACTCCACGACTCCCCATTCAGAGAAAAATAGGTGAGAGCACTGTGTACACACAGCTCCCTTATGGCGTGGGTACAAATGAGAGAGGACAAACAAATTGTGCTCAGAAGGAGCGCTCAGGACCACTAGAAAGTGCCAAAAGTACAGACTGAGAGCCACTGAACACAGAACATTCATCTTAAAATGTCAGATTGATACACGCCTAGAGTGACAACATCTGGGGGTGGCTTAGTGGGTGGGAAGTGTTTGTTCAGCTTTTGAGAGACTCAAATGTCCAACAAACTCTTCCCATTCATTTCAACAGCCTCTGGGCAGGCTCTTCAGTGTTCCTCTATTTGTATCATTATCCTCCATCTATATACCAGTGCAGGACACCCTCCCCTTGCCCACCAGCTGCAGGTGGCTTCCAAACCATGGATGTTCCCATCCATTGGCTTTCCTTCCTTCCAACCCATCTTTCTTCCCACTCCAGCCTGCTCTTTATTTCTTAGTTTCCCACTCTGCTCCCCAAGTCTCACTGCAGGCCTTATCTCCAGGGCTCTGAGAGTGGTTCCCCCTGTTCCCTGCTTTTCCTTCCATTTTTGTACTGATTTCCACCTTGTTTACCTCCTTTCTTTATCTATTGCCCCAATGATTAAAGATTAACAGAGCTGACACAACAGGAAAGAGTGGTACAATATGAAATGACAGGTGACCTTTTGCAAGGCTGCCCACCTGCCTGTTGCATATTTGATACTAATGAAGCTTTGCCAAAAATAAAAGGGATGAAACAACAAGATTAATTTGTTTAAATATTAAGTAATCCCATAGATACCCACATGGCTGCCCATACTAAAACAAATCCCCAACAGCTTCTCCAGGTTCAGTGAAATTATTCTGTGTTTATAGGCAGAAAAACCAACACCAGAGTCCTGAAGAGTGATCTGAGCTTACAAAACAAACAGGAGTCTGAGTGTGCTGAGAGATCTACACTCAAACAATTGGGACCCTCAGGTGATTGCAAAATTTGGAGGTAAGCCAAGCCTGCCATTTATTTTCTGGTTTGTTTGTTTGTTTTCAAGCACAGGTGTTGTGAGATTTTTTTCTATTATGTTCTTGGGGTTTTTTTTCCCCCAGCAGAGTAATACACTATTCCTTTAAAAGCCGTGTTATTTTAGTGCAAAAGGGTCTCTCTCCTCCACTCTGCCTCTCAGCCTTGAGGTTCACATTGCACTGATAGCACTAATCTCTGAAGAACATTTCAGGATCAATGATTATAGTACTGCAAGCCCCTTGTTTTGCAGACTTTTAAAAATAAAATAAAAAAAAAAAATAGCCAGCACAATCAGGACACATTCCTTTTCATCTCCGTCTTTCTCATAATTTTCCATGGCAGAGTTCATGTCAAAAATGCTTGGTTTCCACCCTCCACCCAATTGTAAGCTCTTCAAAGGGAGAGAATAAAAGTTGGAGCCTGAATCCCAGAGCAAATGCTCCTGCAGCCATGCTCGAGCCAGCTTTTGAAGTCTTTCGGCTCACCTCTTGATGCCAGGCAGGCCCCTATTATTACCAATGTTGTTAGCCATTTCAGCTCCATTTCCAGGCCTACATGGACAAGAGAGCAAGGGAGGCCCTTTCATGTCAGGCTTTGCAAAGCTGCTTCAGTGTTTGAAGGATGAAAGTCACTCTTGTTTGTTCTTGCTGCGGTGCACAACATTTGGCTTAAAAAATAGAGGATGTTGCCTTTCTTGAAGTGGACTGTGCATTGCTGGACACAATCAACGCTAATGGCAGCTCTGCAGTCAGGGGGTTCAGGGAAGATTTTTTATTTTTTTTCCCCCTTTAAAGAATGTAAACAATCAAGTGTAGCGCCAGCAAGATCTTTTTTAATTTAGAAAAGAAAAAATATGTTTGTGCAGATAGCAGGGGAGAGGAATGGGGAGGAATCGGCCATTTCCTTGCGGCACATGTACAGATGGGAGATTATTTTAATGAGGTTCAAGTAATGAGAGCCCTTAATTCAGGGACACTGAGTTTTCCCTGTCCTAGAAGCAGCCAAAAAAAGCTGACTTATCCCAGATACAGAAATGGTCTGTGAATCCCACAGAGAGCCTCTACTCGGGTTTGGTGCATGACCTGGGCTTGGTGTGATCCCTATTCCCACCTTCTGAGGGGAGGTTGGTGGGGGAGGACTAAAGCTTCCTCTCTCTAACGTTGTACTGACAGGTAGAGTTTTCCATCATGCCATCCTCTTTTTCAGACTAATTTTGTCCTCTCTCATTCCAGAAGCTTCCACCCACCCTTGTGTTTTGAAGGCAACAAGGGAGGGGATGACAAGGAAAAGGGGAAGCAAAAATAATGCCCCTGAATAACATTTTTTTGGGGGAATGAAAACCTGACATTCTGTGTCAGGCATCGTTCTCCAGCAAATCTGCAGCAACGAGGTTGCCAAGATAAGAGAACCCCAAGCCAGCGAGCAACTAAATAAATAAGTACACGGAGAAAGGAAGTTTTTGTTTTGATTTCTGGTTAGTCATGATATTTTGCCTTTTATCCTCGTGAAGTTCCCATCCACCCCCTCGAAATCCGGTGCTATATATTCCCCAGAAACAACAACAATGCTCAGAAGTCTGAGAGCAGGGAACGGGCGGTCAAATGTGCTCCTTGGTCCAGCTGTGTTTAGTTTTCAGATGCCCATGTGTTCCTTGTTAGGCTGTCTTCCAGCCCTCCTCTGCCTTCTTTTCTATTCTTCACAGGCCAAAACTATGAACCAATTACAGACCACAGAGTCAGCTATTTACCCCCTCCTGCCTTTACACAGCTATTTCCTGCCTGCTATCAGCAAAGTCAGACAAAGATGACAACAAGCCCAAGGTTTTTACCATAAGTTGAACCATAAGCAGGGACCTGAAAACACCCTAAAGCTGTTATATTTTATGTAGGGGAAAATTTGAAAAGGATTATCTGAGGAAAGCAATCAGCTCCAGACTGAAATCTATCTCACTGGTGTTTATATGATAAAATAATTGCCATTTAGGCCTCTATCGCACTTGGAATATGAATCATATGTCTGGAGGGCTCTCCTGCAGAGGTTTGGGGGCAGAGCTTCCTTCTTCACCGTGGTAGCCTCTCTGGAGGTGCACATGGGTCTCCGGGCCAAAGAAAACAGTTGTGATTACAGAGTGATAGAGGCAGCCACATGCTGATTCAAAGACCTATAATCTTCTCCCCTTCACCCTCCCCCTCCCAAAAGCAACAAGTCTGTAAAACTCATTCACTTGCCAGAGGCTGTTTATTCTGTTTAATGGCCACCTATCACCCCTTCACTCATTCTTTTTAGATTTACTAGACAAGCACAAAGCAAATTAGTGCAAAATGCTTTCAGTCAAGTGTCAGGTGGAATCAGACTTGATGAATACTATACTGCTGGGCTTTATAACTGTAGGAACACATATACTGACAACATTGTCTCCTACAATTAAAGCTATGCTGCCTGTTTCCTGAATCCCTTATAGGATCCTCCCCCCCCACCCCAAAAAAGAGAAAGAAATAGTCAAATTTATAAGTTTCTAATATCCTGTATTAATAAAGACATCTTGACCCGCACCGTGATGGCGCAAATGGAGGAATCTCAATGGTAGAATTTTTTATGCTGTGTTTCAAAAACGTGCTCTTCAAAGGAAACATTTCAGTGACACACTGATCTGCAGCAAAGTGTGGATATGTTCGAAAATAGCACCGTGTCGGAACCTTGTAATGCAATATTTATAGTATAAATCTCGCTAACTTACCATAGAAATGAGTCTCCATTGTTGCTTATCCATAAGTACACAAGGCCAGAGGGGTGGGGGCAAGGGTGGGGAGGGGGTCTGGTTTCTCCTTGACAAGGCAGGGCAGAGGTGTGCTGATGCTGGGGCTGTGCACACACACCAGGGCAGAGCGCAACCCCGAGGGGAGCGCGGGGACCCCGAGCAGCGTGACTCCCATTAGAGTCAATAGGAGCCATGTGGCTGAAACCCACACACACATCTCAGGAAACTCAGCCCCCTGAGCCAAAAGCCCTTCCTCTGAAGATGGATTGTATCTGATGGGCACAGCTCAGAGTAATGAGCTGATGATGCCGTGATGCCCTGGGGATGCAGCGAGCCTGCAACAGCATCCAGGAGCAGACAGCTACACCAGAAACAGGCACAGTGTGACAGCAAGCCCAGCCATGGGCTGGGATAACTGCTTTGAAGAGGGACAGGCTACAGGCTTGCCTGGAAGAGTGATTTCAGTCAGATCACACAGGGGCCAGCCTGCTCAGAGCCCGTATGACAACGATGCTCCTCTGCCACGGAAAGCAGAGCGTGATGCTGCAGCCTGACATTGGAATATGTGGGGCTTCCTTCAGGTAGAGCAAGGTGGTGTTAGCCCCATCAAAGGCCGCAGCTGCAAGAATGTTCATAGCAACATGTCTTGAGAAAGCAGACATGGTAGAGAAGCTACAGAGAAACAATATATCTTAAGGCATTCTGGTATCATGATCCAATCCCCTGTATCAAAGCCATCTTATGCTCCCTTTCAAAGCCTAAAAACATTAAACAAAAATACTCCTACAAGATACATTAAATAATCAAAGCATCCCCATTTCTTGGAATTGCAGTTAAACTGGCAAAAGACTCTGAAGCTGGGAGATAGTCATAAATAAAAAGTATTATTATTCTCTACCCTCTTCAAGGCACTGGATTTCACAGGTAAAGTTAGGTTCTGTACTCTATTACAGTGCCTGAAAGCAACCCTAAATTGGGATGAGAGAGATGAATAAGGATCTTTATGCAGGTGTATTCCATGAATGTCTTTCATGGATGCCAAGTTGAGGATAAAATCTAATTTACAGCTCTAAATTGGAAACATGCACAGACCCCTTGGAATGCATGTTATTAGTAAGTCAGCTTAGAAGTCTGCATTAACTCATGCCCAGTCACAGTAAGAAGAAAAATATCATAATTATTTCCTCTACTGCTCTTTGCTCTTTCTGAGAGCAGAAAGTGCCCAAATAAATTCAAGTTTAACTGAATGGGGCTGACCCATTAATTTTGTTCTTATCCCCCTCACCCCCATAGTGAAGGGCAAATAGGCAAACTGTGTTCCTACCCCTCATCATTTGTACTTTTTAAGTTAAACAAATTCTTTTTATTTCACCTTTCCAAAGTTACTCTTGGCCCTTGATTCCTTAATAAAACTAGCCCATTATGAGAATGCATTCAGGATGAACATGGGAGGTAGGGGGAGGAGGACAGAAGAAAAAAACACCTTTGGATATTGCCTGACACAACACATGAAAAGTGAAACTTAAGGCATAAAGATGCAGTGAGATGTAACAGGTTTGCTAAGCACAAAATGCCCTGAAAATCAGAAGTTTTGTTGCATAAGAATAAGCAGTGAATCATGTAGGAAGGGAAAGACTATTCCCTGCCTCACTTTTGTCTTTCTAGAGGAAAACACAGGGACACAAAGGACAATGCTCATCACCCTAATTTCAGCCATGTCTGGAAGTTTATAAATCTCTAAGTCCTAATTACTCATCTAGGCTCTATCTATAGTCAGGAAAGGCAGACATGATAAAAGTTTTTCTTGCCATTTTACTTTTGATATTTAAACAAAATCACAGAATCATTGAGGTTGTAAAAAACCTCCAATGTCAGCAAGTCCAGCCTTTGACCAAATACCCCTGTGCCCACTAAACCATGTCACAAAGTGCCACATCTACTTATTTTTAGAACATTTTCAGGGATGGTGACTCCACCACTGCCCTGGGCAGCCTGTTCCAATGCTTGACCACTCTTTCAGCCAAGAAATTTTTCCCAATATCCTGAGCCTCTCCTGGCTGTATCCCTATTGGAGGCTCCACTGCCCCCATGGTTTCTCCTACCTAAATTGCTCCAACCTAAATTACTGCTCCAGATTTAGCAGAGGCACATTCCCGTTCATCCCCAGCACTGGGCTCCTCCACTGAATCCATTCAACCACAAGGTGGCAAATCCTTTACCAGAAAATGGCATTTTCCCAGCAACCCGCTCTAACAGCACACACACAACAAATGCTGCAGCACAGTTGCAGCAGGTATAAATCAGAATAGTTACAAGCTTTTTCTGAGGTTAGTGAAGAAAGAGAAAGTTCTGGTGAAAAATGGAAAAATGAATAATGAAAACACCTACCAAGGAATCCTGTGAAAACAAACCTGTAACATTTCCAGCAATTGTCTTCTCTCCACTGTGTTTTAATTTCCTATAGAATCTATCACAGGATTTTACTAATTCCACAGAGAGCTGAGAACCTGGCATTTAATCCTGCCAGGAAAAAGCAACTAAGAATAAAAATTCAACTTACAAATCAAAGGTGCAGAGTCATCCTTCCTACTAAATAATTCAACAAGATTTAATATGCTAGCTTTAAAAAACAATTATGGAAACAAAACCTGTTTCAATTTCCTCTTTCATTTTAAGATGTGACTAATATTAAAGTAGGATCAGAGGCTCATATCTGAGGTACTTAAACCAGACTCGTTTTGTGTCACTGCTGTCTCACCTGGGGGGGTTCTTTAAGGTTGTTTGAAGAAATGAAAGTTGTTGGCTTTAATTACTCTTCCTGAATGGTTACAGTGGGAAAAGCAGAAGGTTTCAGGAAGCAGGTTTTCTGTTCAACAAAAATGCTTTCTGAAGGTGAAATAAATGGGATAAACACTAGATAAAAATAAAATGCAATAGAAGGCAGCTATTCAAATAACAACTGCAACATCTACAGGAAAGAGGAACAGAAATCATTCTAACACCTAAATGCTGTGCCTGTTCCCTGCTCTGGCTTGGGTTATTGTCTGTGAACTCCAGAAATGTTTTAGAAAAATCTCCTTTATTTGTTTCCTGCCTTCTTGACTGAAAAAAGAACACATAATGATAGATCTTAATCCTCCAACCCCCTTTTTTTTTGTAATGTAAAAATTCTGCCAATATTTTGATTAATAAAGGCCCAGAAGCCCATCTTCTTCCACAGAAAGAATGTCAAGCAGAGGCTGCAGTGATTTACCTCTGTAGTGCTGGTAGGGGATCTGCTCTGACCCAAAATGTTCTTTGGGGACGAGTTTGAGAACTGGACAAGTAAGAACAATCAGCAAATCCATTTTTTTTTTTTTTCAAAGCCAAACAAGGATGATTCAGCACCAGTAACACAGACAAAAGAAGAATCAGCGACCAAAGCCCAGCATGGCGCCTGTGCTGGCTGCAGGGAGTGCCACCACAGCAGTGCCACCACAGCAGTGCCACCACAGCAGGGGCTGTCACACCCTTGCTGGGTCACTGCCCTGGGCATGGGCAGTGCTGGTGTGTCCAGCCCCACTTTGATTTGCTGCCTGTACTTGGGCAACTGCTTCAATCCCTCTCTTCCCACTGGCACTGGATGGTCCATCCGTGATGGTTCCTTCTTGTGGCTGCCCTCAAGTGCAGGAACAGCCCCAGTGAATGGTGCCAGGGAAGTTACTCCAATCAAAGCAATCAAACCTGGCCAGGAGCAGAATAAACCTGGGATCAGACTGAGGTTAAAGGTTGGCACAAAAGCTCAGGAAAACTTAATCCCTTTCCTTTCCAGTGCTGGGCTTCATCAGCTATTGACCTGCAGGTCTCTGCAAGGAAAATGTGAGACTGGGGAGGATCAAAGGGATTTCCTGCTCATCTAGGGAAGGTGTGAGGCCTGGAGACTCAGCACCAAAGAGGGATGCTGGCAAGACCTACACGAAAGCAGAAACGAGCACAACACAAACACAGAGGAACCCGAAGGAGGTCAAAGGAGGACAAGCAGGGAAGTGGGGTGGGAGACAAGAGAATGCATCCAGATGGATCAAACCCTCGTGTAGCCTGCACAGTGTGTGACTGGTGAGGCTGTGCTCTTCCTCCTCAGTGCAAAACCACTTCTCTTGTTATCCCCACGTCACAGAAACCAGCATATGGCTTGCTAGCTCCAAAGGTTGTTACACTGACAGCATTTCCTAGCGTAATGTGGAGCCATAATCTGCTGCTGACTAAAGTGAGGAAAAGCCAATGCCTAACCACAGAGCTGAAAGTCAGGAGCCTGAATAATTTTTCCAGCTCAGCCAGTGGTTCTCTCTATACTGTGATTACAGCACTTGGACTCAGCTCTCAGTGGTGAAAGGAAAGGGTAACAACATTTCCTATTGTTGGGTGACTTGAAACTTAATTAATGTTTTCTAAGTGTGATGACCCTCCAAGGGGAGATGCCAAACATCACGAAGCACTTGGCACCTCTTTTCTCTCCGTCTCCAAGTCAGCTAAGCATCTTGATTATCATAAAATCACACAATAATCTGTGTCTTTTCTGCCTGTTACTGCTGGTGGATTCATGACAAGAACTGCATAAAAATGATTCCACTTTCCCAGACTCTACAACTCATATGGCAGGCCAAGAGAGAACCCGACAAAGAAGTGAACTCATCTGCACCCATGTCACTTTCCCCCCCAGATTTTACAGCTTCAGAGAAGTGTGCTGAAGCTCACTCCCTGTTACCTGGTTGGCAGGTCTTGCTCAGAAATTATTTCATTCATTATTGGTACATCTTCAGAACTGGATGCTTTTACACTTCCAAAGAGGAAGTGCCATAAAGTGGTAGAGAAAAATGCACTGGCTGCTATAAACCAGCCTCTGCTGGATGCACTAAATATGTCAAAGCAAACTCAGAGGGTCCTTTAACTCAGTGGCTGTGGCATCAGGAGGAAAAGTGCTTCTCCTCCCAGCCAGCAAGACCAGCTTAAGGACTCCGCTTGATTTCTCCCTTGTGGAACAAAATGTAGATTTTATTACCTGCTATGTAACTTACTCTATTTATGGTTAGAATAACTTTTCCTCTGTCCAAATACATTTCATTTTTATCAGCTTCAGTGGCTTTATACCTGATAGAGCCAAAGCCTGAACTGGGGCATTTAAACACTTCTCAGAAACTCCAAGGCAGAGGCAAGGCTGGCTATCATGTGTGTTTTTAGGCCAACTTCTTACTTCTGTTATTACTCCTAAAATACCTCCCTGGGCCTTCACAGTTCTCATTTTACCTTCAGTACAAATCAGGATAATCCCTGCTTTTTGGAAAAGACTCACTACCCAATTCAGACAGCCCACATACTAAACCTACTGCAAAGTATGGTTTCCTGAACATTTCAAAGTTGGATTACAATACCAGTTGAGTACAAGATTTAAAAATAGAAGTCAAAAACCCCTTAAGTATGGCCATAGAAAAATGACACCACATTTTGCAATGTTCCTTTAAAATAAAAAAGGAAGAAAAGGAAAAAAAAGCAAATAAAAGATGGCCGACTGCCAGAGTTGTGTGTTAACTTGAAGTGCAGAGGTGATTTTTAATGTTTCAAACATCATTCATGAAATATTATATGTATAATTTGTACTCAAAATAACATGCAAGCTCTCCAAGGAAACATTAAAATAAATAGCTTCTTTAACTCTTTTGTACCTTGATCGTATCTTATTTTGATGAATCAATAAAAGAGGGACGCAAGATTGATGGAGGACAGATCAGTAGGGCAATCATGTACTTTATTACATATTTATGAGTCTGAAAGATCAAAGGATGTTTTTATGCACATAACTTGGCAAATGCGTTTTGCCACGTTCAGATATATTCCAAGTGACTTTAGCAGGAATGTGAAGGAAGTTGGCACTCTGCCCACAGAGCTATTTGGTAAGACTTTGAATGATGGTGGGATTACAAACCATGATAATAAAAACACATACAGCATAACATCGATGCATGTAAACACTGCATCCAAATGCATATGTGTGAATGTATAATGTGTGTATATACAACATATTGCAATTTCTGTGCACGTTCCTGTCTGTCCAACTGCAGCCTGGACTCCACAGCTCTTTCACACACTGGAAATCTCTCTTTTGATTTTAGCTGACTCCACATCAGGCCTCCAATGCAAACAAAAGAGAGAAGAGTGCCCTTCAACCAGAAGACTTGAGCTTATGGGCTGCCATGCACAAACATAAGGAAATGGGAACATTTGCAGTTAGGTTCTTTCATCAGCAAAGGACACCCATTCATCTTTGGGTCACTGTCAGGTGCTGCTCCTGCTGCATGGGCACTAAGATGGAAGAAGTAACTCCACTGGCATCAGAACCTGCCATTCCACCTTTCCCAGATTTTGCATATGGACATTCCACATCCTTAGCTCACATTGCTGCTGTTTTTATGCATTAAACAGCGCAGCATGAAGCAGCAGAGAGCATCCTGCTTACCCAGGGCATGCACTGTCACCCAACTGATCCCAAATCCCTGCAGGAGCACATGGCACCTGGAGAAAGGGGTGAAGAGCTGCCCCACTGCTCCCCTGCTGAATCCATGACTGTACCATAAAGCGCAATTTAATAATTCTCATTATCCCTGACACAGAATCATTGAATAAATCTGCATTACAGCTGGAAAGAGGTTTGCAGCAGAGTCTGAATGGCCCAAGGAGGCAGAAATCTTGTGTACTACTACTAATAAAATTCCAGTGTCCAGAATTTGAGGTAATGAATGTTATGTCTGGGAGGGAGAGGGTTACTGCATTTCATTAGGACTGGTAGGTGTTTGTGATCCAGAAGAGTTTAGTCTGATTTGCAAGAGATCCAGGACAAGTCATTTTTTGATGTGGTTTGGAGAACATAATTTTCCTGTTAGTTCAATCTCAAACACTGCTGCTCTCAGAAATACTCACTGCTATCAACAGAGCTGGGGAACTGTACTTGAGATCTCTGCAAATCTGACCCAAGGTGAGCCTCAAATAGGGCTAAAATATTCATGCACCCACAGTCATCAGATCCCATTTTTATGTCCTCAGAATGAAACTGTCACTCATTTCTTAATTGCAAAGTGATAATAAGAGTTCCTAGACACAGAGGGGATTGACTAAGAAAATAACTCTTGTGAAGACACAGAGATTGACAGAAGAGCATGTATCTTCCTCAAACCAAGACAGCAGGACTGCTACCATTCTTCTCTTACAATTTTCTTACTATGATTTAAAAGTTAATGGTAAATTTTTTATTAGATTTAGCAGAACTTGATTGATTCAAGGATGCTGTAGAGGCCTGTCAAAATGTGCTAAAATATACAGTATCTGCCAACACCCCATAGGGAACATCAGGATATTACCTGCAGCTACAGGAGGGATGGGCTTTGGGATCTGTCACTGCTTGAAAGGTGCTACCAACATTTAAAAGAAAAAGCTAGTGAAAATAAGGTTTATTTTATTTTTGATATTAAGGTTCATGTGGGTTATCAGAATCCCAGTGTATTAGGTATGGAAAAGCAACCTGCCTTCATCTTTCCTACTGCATTTTGAGCCACTCAGGCCAGGTCAGTGCTACACAATGGTGACACACTCGATGGTATCACAGATCATGCCAGAGGATTTTGCCCAGCCTTTAGGGCTGGGATGGATTCAGGTTGGTGGCTCTGGCTACAAAACTCCCCACAGCAGGTTTGTCTTTCTGCTGCCCCCTCTCCTCTTTGCTCTCCTCCCCTCTGTTCCAAAGCCCTCACAGATATCTCTGTGTCTGTGATCCTTCACACATTTGGACACTACACATTTTCCCTTTGACTGTGAACCTCAATTTTCCATTTTTAATTTTTTTCATGTCACTGTGAGCTTTGGTGGCCTCACTAATCCTTTGACCTTGGTGTTTACACTCCTGCAGCACCATCAAGCTGCACCCATGACCTGGGACAGGCATCACTTCACAGCTCTTTATTACTCTGTGCACATTTTGTTCATTCCTCACGAGCCATTCTCTCAAGCTTCCTCATCTATTTATTTCTCTCTTTCCTGAACTATCTTCCTTTTGCTGGCATCATTGTCACTGAAGAGCCCAGAAAAGAAGCATTCCAATATCTGCTGGATCAGACCCTATTTGCTGTGCCTACCCTAAGTACTATTAAGGAACCTCTCATCCTGATATCTTCCCAAGTGGTCACCTTAATGACAGTCAGAGATAGCCAAGCTCTAAAGTAATTTCTGCTACTGGCAGATTTGTTGCTCTTTGCTATTTTCCCCAAGTTTCACCTGTGTTTATCAATAGTTACTTCTCCAAAGGTCTCCTCAGTGTCTCGGGATTGATGCAATGAAGCCTTTAAGCTGCTTTATAGAGTTAAGCACATGAATAAGCTTTCATTTGAAGACAATAGGACTAAATGGCTCACAAGACAATATACATTTAAGGGTTTTTTTGTAAATTAAGCTGTAATTGTTCAACAGCCTTGTGGGATTTTTCTTTTTTAAGGAAAATAAAGCAACCCAAACAGCTCGTCTCTGCATTTCTGGTTACCCGCTGGTAGCAAGGCTGTTATTTTCAGACACTACTGATGGATTCCTTTAGTCCAAATGTTTATTAACATAACAGCTATTAAAAACCACACCTCACCACATCCCCAAGACACACCCAGGTCCTTCTGTGTGTGGAACTCAGCAAACAGGAGTGTTAGGAGACAGCTGTGAGCTCCAACAGCAGTAGGTAACATTGGATTGCAGCAAACTTAACAACTTTGTTATTCCAAATATTAGCACTAGTGATGAACCTTTACTCTGTTTCAACAGACACATAATTAATTCATTTACAAGACCTGCAGGAGAAGGTTTCTCTCCACAGGAAGGGGCTTTGGCAGATTTGCTGGCAGCGTTTCAGGTGGGTGGGTTCAATTTATAGTTCTAGCCACAAGCTTTTGTTCACATCCAGGGAAGTGCCCTGAAGTTAGTCTGGGATTAATTATTCAGCTATAAATCCTTTGACTGCAAGCTGCTTTAGCCCACATTCTCTCTGAGCCCCATCAGGGCATCCTTTCGCAGGGTGACATTAAGGAGAGGATGATAAAACAGAAGCATTCCTGGTCTTTCCCACCCTCCCTGGAGGGCTGGAATAGGGATGGACCATGAATTGTTCCACTCCTACACACCCCCTGAATGATTTTGGATGGTGGCAGGCAGCACAGGAAAATACATGTACAGGACCATTCTCAGAGCTCACCAGGACAGGTGATCCTGTTCTTTTACAGGACAGGAAGAGCCAAGGGAAGGCAGTGAGTGCTTTCAAGTCAGGAGATACATGTCAAAATGCTTCATGAAGGGAAGAATGCTCAAAAACTGCTGAATCTGGCAAACCAACACATCAGCAAACAACTATATAAACAGGCTTTCCTTCCTGTTGCTGTCTTATTTAGACACAAAGAGAGAGGAGAAAATTAAAGATGGCAGCACACTGATATTGCTCATGGATGCTGTCATCTGTCACACTCTCCAGCCTGGTACTCAGCTCAGCTGGCCAGGAAGCTGCATGCACACAACTTGAAGTGAGAATTTAAAATAAGAGTTAGGCTGGTTCACATAACTATGTGGACATGTTTACTGCAGTGTAATAGCTTAATTTGAATTAGTTAATGTTAATTAGAAATGGATTTAATGAACTTTGAGGAAGTTGCCATTATGCCAAAGCAAAATTACCCATACAGGCTTTTATTCAGCTTAACTATCTGCATTTAAAACCTCTTCAGATCCTGCCAGAAAAACTTTTTTTGCACAGAAAAATTCCTACACAGATAGAAAAAAAACCAACAACCCACCCTCACTCAGCTGGAAAAGACAGTGGCCTGATGTAATCCCCATTGTCAATATGTTTATTGTCACGTACAGCTCAGGATCAAAGGACATGCAGCCAGAAGATCTAATTAAAAAGTGAGGATGTAATAGACAAGCCTCATCTTCTGCTCAATCAGCTCTTACTTAGTCCCGAGATCTGAATTTCACACAGGCTAGCACAGGCCTAGAGGTCAAGAGATTTACTCTTCATCTGAATCCAGAGAGGCTCCTTGTCTTGTCCTCTGCTTCTGAAACAAGATCTCCTGTTTTGCACAGCTAACCTGACCCAGCCCAGCTGCAAACCTTTCTCATCATCCAGCTGTGATGTGTTTAGCTATGATAAAGCTTTCCTTGCCTTCAGATTTGTTTTCAGGTTTTGGTATGGGGATGATTGTTTTCCCCTTTTTTTTTTTTTTTTTTAATCAGAGGACAAATATAGTAGAAAACTCCCAACTGTGGACGGCCCTTTTATGTCATCAAGTGTTATGAAACTCTTTATTCTAAAATAACTGCAACAGTTGCTTCTTCTTGCTGTTTCTATACCAAACCAGTAAGAACTCATACACAGCACACCTGGGAATAATAACTCTGCTCATTTTCTTCTTTAGGGGGAGATTGTGGTGACTGTAGCCCAAATAACAATATATTATTTGGGCTGGCCTGCTGGCAAGGTCTGGGATAAACTCAGTGACTGATTTTAGACTATAAATCATTACTGTTCCTCACTGAAAAGGGTAACTGAGTGACCCCAAAGAGTTTAGATGAACTTAGTATATTTTGCTGTGTGATAGACAAGGATCATACCTGTCCTTAACCTCTAGGAGCTTATGTGTGTTTCCATCAGAGTTTCTTGCACTCAGAACACTGATCACAGAATTACACACTAATTTAGGTTGCAAGGGATGCTGGAGGGTCATCTGGTCCTGCCTCTGTCTCAAAGCAGGGCCAACTTTGAAGTTGGGCATTAAAAAGGTTTGCAGTCCTATGAAATCATCTCTCTGGGCTTTGTGAGCACTAATCAAGAGAGGCTGATGCCTGTGAAGTCAGTATGAACCTCATCAAGGATACAGAGGTGCAGAAAGATGAAATTTTCTGCCCTGAAAGTTATTAAACAGCTTACAGTGAGCAGGAGAGGAATTCGGCTCCAAGCCTACAGCTGACCAGGGAACACAATGCAAAGCTCATTTTTTTTGTCCTTCTTGCAACAAACATGTTTCCTTGAACCTTAATTTTCTGGCTAATTATGCTCAGCTTTACACCCTGAGATAAAATTTAAAAGATGAGATTTCATATGAGGAGGAAGAAACTCACCATCACTTCTGCCTCATTTTTAAATTTACAAATTAATTTGGAGCAGAAATACCAAAAAGAGAAGTAAGAGTGACAAGATGTCCCAGTGAAGGTTGTCTGCAGTGGACTACAACTTCCAGTGTTTGAGCTGTTGGGTTTATTATTGTTTCATACTGAAAAAAAGCCAGAGAAGCTTCTACCAAACAGTTCAGCCATTTCTAAGAACAATCACACCAGTTGGTTCTGAAAGGTTTAGAATTTTTTTAGTGAAGTTCCACTAATGTGCATTGGGGGACTGCCTCAAAATGTGGTGGAGGCCAATGCAGGGACAGAGGTATCGTTCACTGTCCTCATGAATATTCAACAAAACGTGGCCAAATGATAATCCTCTGCAAATCACCATCTGCATATGCTCGGTGGAGGTTTGTCAGAGGGTAGCAGCACAATTCCCAGAGCATTCTGTCTTAATTGCATATATGCCATATCTCCCACAGGGCTGCATGCCAACCACATGGGCTTGTTCCATGCCCACCTCATCCCCTGACCTGGATTCTTCCACAAACTGCACCTGCAATTTACACACAAAAAGTGGGTATTTCCAGACCTTAAGAGCTGCTGTGGCAGGAGAAGAGGCAAGTTCTAGATGTAGCAAGAAAGCACAAGGAAGGTGCAGTTCACACAGCGTGCAGGCTGCACATTTGAATAAGAGATTAGGATGGTAATAAAATATTTTACCCACATTAATTTTTCCTGGTGACAAAGCATCTGGGATGAGATGTCAAAGAGATGAGCATATGTCTAGGCTTGGCTGCTCCAAGGCAAGCCAGTGCAGCAGTATCTCCATTAGGAAAGAAGTGAGGGTGATAAGAGCCAAAATTATTATTACAATGGAAATTATTTGGATGTGGATGAAGATGAGTTCAGAGGACACTGCTTGAAGAGTTTAAAAAAATAATAAAAAAGAAATGGTGGCTCAAGAAGGTCACTGTAGGAGCAAACAGAAAGGGAACAGGAGAAACAGGTTCCAGGACAGAGTTTTTATAACCAAAATTTCGAGACAGAGATTATAATGAGGTCTGTCAGATGTAGCCAAAATGTCAAAGAACATATGAACGGAATAATGGCCTTGAGATTTGGCCCTGAAGAGCTTCCTAGAGACCTTGGCAAGAACAGTTCCACTGGAGTGGAGAAAACAGGAGCTAGAATGGAATACAGAATATTATTATACACCACAGTGATTGGCACCAGAGGGATCTGTTCATCCCATGGGCCATTTACTGGGACCTCACAGGCTAAACCCTTAACTCAGCTAAATTGGCTTAACTCCTCCAGAAATTTCATCAGTTTACATCCCTCGGAAATTCCATCCAGAGAATAAAAGCTAAAAACATGGTGGGTTTTTAATTCCTTTTGAATTTTGAGTTTATTTTAACCTTCCTATATGGAATAATCCCCACATTCTGTAATAACTAATCCATTTCCCCAAGCATCTCAGAGCACGACACGCTTTGTTTCTTTACATTGTCTCAACAGTGTAAAATTAGGCAGATCTTAAGCTGGCTGCTCTCATTGTACAGTGTGATGAATCTGAAAGTGGAACAAACAAACTCCAGGATGAATGATTAGCCATTTAGCTGTACAATAGCTTTCTTTCCTTGCACACTCCTCTTCCTATCAATTTCTTTTAAAAAATGAAAAAAAAAAAAAAAACAAGAAAAAGCCCACTTGCTATAAATTAACTGAATTATTAATCTCTTTTCCTTCACAGACTTTGTTTGTTGGACAATAGCCAGGGGATGGCAGTACCATGTGCTGTTGCAGGTATTCCCCTTGGAGATAGGACACATACATATTCCTAGACATGCAATAAAACCTGGATCTTTAAAAGAAGTATGAGATGATCTCCCCTGACACTTTGCTTTTTAAATCATCCCTTTGGTGATTTAAAACCAACAAGTTTGAGCAAGTCTGAAATCAGATCTCTCTGACCATCTTCAGCCCGGTGACGTCGGAGCTGGAATTACATGGAAAACGCAGTGCTTAGGCTTAAAATTAGCAAGAGCTCTCCAGAAGGAACAAAAAAGGTATAAATTATGTCTGATTGAACAAACACAACTCCACTGTTGAACAGCCACTCAATGAAGAGGGCAGGGAGAGGCAATGGAGCACGGTAATGTGTAATATTACTAGTCAATGGGCTGTGTGCTGCAGTGGGCTCCCAAACGCTGGAGGTGTCAGGGAGATAAATAGCAGAGTGTCCTCCTCAAAAATATGATTAATACCCTCCTCGGTCCACTGCTGAAGATGTAGTGGGTGCAGCTGGTTTGGACAGCAGTTGCATAGAGGAAAATTCCAGGACGATTGCAGCAGAGCAGAGAGGGCAAAGAGTAGGACAAGTAGTCAACTGAGTGGGAGTGCTGAGCCCCTACAAGGGGAGAAGTAGGCCAGAGCTGGCAAAGGTCTTTTGGCTGCTGTTTAAGTAATGTTTATAGAACTTTCATGCATGCACAACTGAGTTTCGAGTTCATGATCTTTGGAGGAAAAAAGGGAGAGAAGCATGTTCGAGTTCATTGTCTCATGTAATAGTCATGCCAGAGGTGGCTTTCAAGGAGCCATTCTTCTCTCCTAACCTGCCCCCCTGCAAAGCCTGTACGTCACAGAAAAAGCAGGTGAAAAACTGAGAAACATAAAAAAAATAAACTAAGAAAGCATCACTTTTTTCCTCTTTTTTTTTCCCCCTGCAGCCAACTGCAATTTCCTGAGAAAGCCAGGAGTGTGTCAAGTGGGGTTTTCACACTGTATCGTTTTCAAGGAATCCTCTAAAATTCTCAAAAAAACATCCTTTCATGCTTCTCTTGTCACAGCACTCAGGGGAGACTGTCCAGAGCTCAAATTCCCAGCATTAGAATCTGAACACACTATAATGGTAACTAATGCTCCCGAAATCAAACAAAGGCAGAGGGCTACGGATGGCTTTATTTCTTAGGGCAGTGATCCCTGCCTTTGTTGGTCTGCAGGCAACAATACCAAGCAAGCAATATATTACCAGCAATGCCATATTATCCACTGTCTTGCATCCACAATGAACGTCTCAGGGTCACCCCTGAAAGCCTTGGGTGGGGATGAATGCCTCGGGCAATGAGGCTCCCATCAGCAAGGAGGTGCTGCAGAAACTGCAGGCACCAGGGAAGGACACACGTGTTATTAAGCATACAAACACCACAAGGAGCAGGATACACATAAGTACTTCTGTTTAACTTCAAATGACAAAAAAATAGGATGGGGGGAAGGAAAAGTTCCAGTGGATTATTGATCTGAAAGACAGTGATTAATAATCACCAGTTTAGTATTCTGCATCACCACTGCCTGTCACACTTCCCTGGAAACAGGATTAATATAAGAAGATATTATATATGTGAGCAAGGCACTAAGGTAGCACTGTATTGATCTGAACTTTAGAGCTGTTCAGTGCCATTAACAAAAACAAAAAGAATGCAGGCGCTTGCAAAAAAAGGAGGATGGTGGGTGGAAAGAAAGTAGTGGTTTTTTGTTTTACAAATTGCCAGCAGCCTGCTCAGAGAGAGACTGAGATTCAAGAATCACCAGCTACAGACCCTTTCTGCTGTGATCTTCAAGAATCACCAGCTACACACCCTTGGTAAACTCAGTGTAACCTGTCCCACAAAGACTTTCCCTCGTGGTTTGCAGGGCTGGTCCCTGACTGTAACATGGAAAGTTGATGTAAGAGGTCACATACCCCCAAGGACCCACTTCCAATCCTACAGGAACAACACTGCTTTCCAAGAGAATTTAGAGAAGGATGTGGTTTTTTTAAGCATTACGTAATCCAGAGAACTGTAATGCTCATTAAGAAAAAGTCTAGGCTGACATACACAGAATGTTTTAAGAAAGAAGAAAGGAAAGTAAAATAAAGCTGGTTAATGTATTTAAAGACACTTTCAATGAAATGAAAGTAATTTAACTGCTTTATTAAACCACTGTCTCAAATTCACTTTGTTCTGTTCCTACCTTTTTGTTTCTGCATAAAGAGGGGGCACCACTATTTGTTCAACATAATATTAGGCATACTCTGCTACTCAATTAGTAAACATGTCAAGAGGTGGGTTAGTTATTCATGGTTCAGGGGCACAGCCCCCTTTCAAAAGAACTTTTTTTTTCACTCTAATGAAATGATGGATAATCTGGAAGTAGGTGCTTTAAGAAGATATTAATCATTCTCTGTGGTAATGTTAATCATGCGTTCCATCATCTCCAGATGCTGTGCATCACCTTCCTCGGAGATAAAGGGCACCCAAGCCAGCAGAGTCCTTTTGATCACCTTTCTCACAGTAACTCTCATAAGGCATTAAAAGAAGTATTCACATTTCAGGGCATCTTTAAAAATGAAATAGAAAGTGGGAGAGTGAGGTAATGGAGGGATTCATGGACTTCAATCTTGACCCTGTCATTACTTATGCTGCCCAGATGGGAGGTGCACAGTTCTTTCGTCCTTTGTCCTAATCTTTGACATTTTTCAATGCAATGTTTGGAATGAATGAGGTATGAGAAAAACCCTGATCACAGGAAATAGAAAATTAATTCACAAAAGATTTGAGGGAGGGAGGTGAGGGGAGAAGCAAAGGGAAAAAAAAAAAAAATCAACCTTCACTTTCCCTGAAGAAAAATCCAACAAAATCATTCCCTCACAGCCATTCTTAGAAAACATTAGCAGAAGTCAGGTCAGATTTATCTCAGAGTACTGTCTGTGATGTCTCTTCCAGTTAATAAAACACACTGCCACCAGAGAGACTTCTGGCCAATTAGACCATTTTATGACTAATCTTTTATAGTTTTTCTTCTTTTTTTTAAGTTACGTATAAACCTAGGGCATATCTTAGATGGCTGAAATATCTTCTCTCGCAGACTTAGATGCTTCAGAGACCCCAATGCCTAGAGAAGAAACTTTGAAGGTCTCCTAAAGCTAAAAAGTTACTTTCTATAAACTGTTGAATAAAGATAAACCACAGGGGACCATACCCACTCAAAGGCAGGCGGTGTTTCTGTCACAGCATGTAAGTGTTGAGGGGAAAAGAAGTTGTGTGAACTTGAAATAAAATAATCCAACTTTCTTAAATCCAAGTTTAAATACCAAATCCGTATGCAGAGGAACTGCCCCCCTCTCTTAGACAGTCAATGATACCCACCAAATGTCACTCATGATGTACTACTCTATGAGGTAAGTTACCAAAAAAACCCAGGAAATTTCACAGGATATTTAAAAACCATTACATCCAGAGATGTTTTTAAAAATACTTCAACCAAGTTGTAGTTACCACCCTCTGTGGTTTAGATGAAATTGTGATTAAATACCTTTTTTCTTCAGAATTTAAAGTAAGATGGACAATTACCCATACCACACAGTTAATACAAATATAGCTGTATTTCCTAGAATGCCAAACATCTGCTCAAAGTTTCTGCAGTTTGATCTGGTAAAGAGAGTTTGCCCTTTCTAATTCTCAAAAATGGGTCATGTTGCAATGCCCCATTTTTATCCCTTTTTTTTTTTTTGTTTTTTTTTTTGTTTTTTACCCTTGACTCTTTGAATGGAAAACCCAAAGCACTGAGGGCTGACACGGAGCTATGTCTGGGCAGTACCCTGTGGTCAGTGTCCCTGGGGCAGCTGCAGGAGGGACATCCTGTGAGTAAATAACCCACAGCTCTCTGAGCACGATAAAAGTACCTTTTTTTCACAGGAGATGTTCCACAGTCCCACCTGTGAGACACCAGAGGGAAGAATCCTCACCCTGATGCTTTGCCACTGATATTAAGGAGCTTTGTGTGCACTGAATTGTGCATGTGCTGTGCTCAGTTGTCCTGGGAACTACGGATAAACAGCATTATCCAACGCTACAGAATACATGTAAAACAGTCCCTGACTTTTTCATTTTTCTCCAGTAATTCCTGGAAAAACAAAGCCACTCTTTCTCTGACATAAAGCTGCAATATGCACTAATTCCATCACAATATGCACTAATTCTGAAGCTTTAGACGAATTACATCCTAATGTATTGAGGATCTTTGCAGTGAATTTATGTAGTGCAAAAATTTGATCCAATCTTTGCAGCAATTCCTGCTCCACTTTGCATTCCCTGGTGCTGCCTCCCAAGCAGTGCACACTGTATTAACATAAGATCATTGGTACAGGCCCTTTGTAGACAGCAAAGCTGAGAGACTAATGGATGTCTAAAATGTGAATGTTTTTTCATTCCTTGTGATCTTGTTAACATATGTGTATTTAATGGTGGTAGCATTATTTCTGACTTACACCATTACACTACATTACAGTTGCTATTAATTATGCTTGCTATTGGGAACAGTTGCATGTTTACAGATTTTTTTTTTCCATGGGCAGTTCTAATTTATTTTTTGTAAAGACAGCTCAGTATCACTCAGTTTTTACAATCTACACAGAGCCATGGAAAATGTACTTAAATGTAATGGACACAAGACAGAAATAAGAATTGTTGTCAAATTTAGGAAAAGAACTAAGATTTACAGGGCCTCAGTAAGAAAATTTCTGACTTCAGAACATAGTACTTCATTATTCTTGTAAAGTGAAACACCTCAAATTAAATGTAAGTGAAACACAATCTTAACAATAAACAGAATTTCAAAGTGGCTTCAACTCTTCCTCCACTCAAGTGTGTACAAATCTGTTCTGAACATCACTAAGAGCTGGGACATCAAAATGCAGGTACATTAAATGGAGCTTGATCAGGAAAATTAGCAGTTACAGAGCTGAAGGGTATTTGGTGGATCCAAGGTGAATATGTTGATATACATCCTTTGTGCAATCCTGGAGTGGTTTCCAGGAGAAATAGGTACATAGTCTCCCACTTTATTTCTTCTGGGAAGTGAAGTACTCTTTCATCATTGATAAGATAGAGAGCTGCCTTTTCTATTCACTGCACTCAGCTCACATTGATAGATGGTATATAAAAATTTCATTTTGGATGGTAGAATTCAAGTACAGTAATACAATGGTGCTTTGTGGATACAATCCATAAATCTTGAAAAAAGACGGAAAAAATAATGCTTTCTGTCATCATGGATAGCAGATTTAGATCATGAAAGTTACCCACAATACTGAGCCAAATGCATTCACCAAGTATTTTCGTTGATGGGGTCAGGAAATACAGAGTTTGCTGAAGTTCATCAGACTTCTTATGTAAGTATGTTTGTGCACATGGAAAATAGGAGCTAAAACACCTTCCAAGGCACCCTGGAATCTATACAAGGTATTGGTGAATAAACTGTTTTGGAATTTACTGACTAAATTTTTGCATGCAAAATAGATATCCTCATCCTTATTGGCAATTCTGTAGAGTGGAAGATTATTTATCCAGACTGTGGGCCAAATCTGGATTCAACATTGCTCCTTAGGCTCAAATCCCATTATTGTCACAACTGATTTCCTTGAAGAGAGAAGAGACAGTGTGCCAAGGCCACAGAACTTCCTTTTAATACTTTGATTTCACCAATCTTGGAAACACCTCTCAAGAACTTGGCTCTGAAAGGTGGAAATTTCCTGAAAAGTTAATCTGAACTGATTGCTCACTACTTTGAAGCAGTATCTCTCAAGAATGGGTGTCCTCTGTTTCCAAAGGCCTGTGATATTCCTGTGATGAAACACAAACTCGCCAAGGAAACACAAAGCGGTCTGCTGGCACCGCGTTGGAAAGACAACTGAACAAACAGCTGGTTTAAGGATTAAAGCCAAAACAAAGGACTGTTTGAAGGTCTCTCTCAGTTTTAGATAGCAATGGGAATCTTTTGAAATGGGGGCACAGTAGAGCTGCTAGAGAAAGGAAAAGGTTTGGGACCTTTCCCATTTCAGAGATACTGAAACTCTGCAGCACTGTCTGGTGAGTCATTGGCAATGACAGAAGGCAGTAAAGGATAATAAGTAGATGAACATTACACCTTCATAATTCCAATTCACTTTTAAACAAAAATCTTCAGTCTTTGGAAGGATCCAAAACGTTTCTCTTTATTAACTGATTGTCATTGTCATGTTCCAGTTAATATTACCTTCCCCTCTTTAGCCCACTTTGCCTCTCCCTTTAAATGAATTACTACTTTTCAGCACAATTAAGTGTTTGAAGCAACCAGGAGATACAGTTTAAGCACAGTAAAAATGTCCAATTGAAAAGGCTAAAGATCAATATCAAAGGTCTAAAAGGTTAGACCAATCCTATCAGCTTCAGAGGAAAGCTGGTGCTAAGCTACCCTCGAAGAAAGAGCTAATGGCCCACAAATGATCTTTGTTCAACCTGGTTTCTCCCATTTAAAAAGAAATCCTCCCTTTATTGAACACTATAATTTTCCCATTGCTGAAAATGCAGAAGCTTTAAATTCCAATTTTAGTTGTGCTGAAAGATGGGAAATAGTTTCTTTTAAATACTTTTCTTTATGAAAGAAGACAATACAGGCTGCCTATTGGCCCTCATTATCCCCACCTCGATTTGACTTGCCTACCTGCTCCACTGCACTGGTTCAAGACAATTAATCCTAATATTCAACCCTCCTGGTGTAATTTCTCATCTTGGCAGGTCTCTTTCTATAATGACTAAAGGGGAGTGGCCAAATTCTCAAAACCTCTGGGGTGAGCCGGATACATTTCCACAAACACAGACAACAATTCGATCCTGGTATGTTAATGAAGTGTGGGGTTATCACACCAAAGTGAGGATTTAAAGCCACTGTCCAAATAAAACACACAGTGCTGGTCATTGTATTGCAGACAGTAAAAACAGGGAAGTCTGCTGATATGGAAAAAGAGCATTGTAGGAAACTATTGTTTTAGGTTTCAGAGACAGCTGATGTTGAAGAAATATTTGTATTATTTTCCGAATTACACCACCAAAACTCTGCATAAAACCCTCAGGTGTTTAACCAATGTTTTTATCAGCAAACTAGTCACATCTGTCTGTGAAATGGATGTTGGATGGGGATTATGGTCAAGAATCAGTTCTCAGATAGAAAGATATTTATCTGGAGTTATTCCTCTGGTAGTAACAGCTAGATATTTTAGTTTATAGCCAGATATCTATTTTAGATAGCCGGTTTTAGATATTTCAAACCAGAGTGAACTATAACTGGGATTCTGCTCCTTCATCTACCTCTCTATCTTGCCTCCTCCCCTGGAGGCAGCAGGAACACCAAAAATGCCTGGCCAAGAGTACAGGCCATTGGCAGCTTTTTCCCCCAGCCAATGCCA
This sequence comes from Zonotrichia albicollis, assembly GCF_047830755.1. Taxonomy (NCBI): domain Eukaryota; kingdom Metazoa; phylum Chordata; class Aves; order Passeriformes; family Passerellidae; genus Zonotrichia; species Zonotrichia albicollis. The sequence continues at coordinate 4,240,738 of NC_133829.1, forward strand.
TTTATATTATTGAGTCTTCATTCCCCAAGAGACAAAGAGGTAGCCAGGCAGAGGTAACTGTGGGGTAAAATACTCAATTGCTACATTTGTGCTATCCAGTCATTCCAGCCACAGACTCTGGGTGTAAACTGATAATTAGATGAGATTTCTTTGCTTCTGGAGGAGATTCATTCTGACTTGCATTAGGTAGGATTCAGACCTGCAGTTGTACAACAGGTGAGGAAACCACAATTGGATTTCATAAATGTTTGGAATCTCTGTATTTATAGATTTATGAGTAACCTTAATAGTCTATTTCTTTGGGACTTTTTGTCTTCAAAATACTGAAAAAAACCCCACGTAATCAAGGTGAAGGAAATCAAGATTCACCACAAGCAGTGATAGCTTCTCTGCAGGCAATGCTGTATTTGGGTGGCTTTATTTGAATGCCACTATTTGAGTGGCTCTGTATAGCAGGGTTTGGAGTATTTCTCCTGTAGGGAAGGGAAACTCCCATGACCTTAATCAGAGGCAGCACCCATATCCAACCACGGAGGATCTACAGCACCTATCAATTTCTGAGTCACAATCTCAGTGGCACAATATTCAAGTAAGTAGTTGTGGGTTTTCAGCATGAATTTACACCATCTGACAGGAAGGCAAGCTGGAGAATAAAGCTGCTTTAACTCAGATTAAGAAATTATTAGCTTTTTATAACCATTTCTCACATGGCAGTGGCGTCATGGAAGGATCTTATACCACCATAGTCCACTGCCTCTTCTTTATACCAGGGCTTTTTCTAACTACATTTGGATGGGATTGGTGAATTGATCCATCAAAAGAAAAACCAAACCTAAGATCTTCTCTTTCATGGCTTTTTCAGGCAAATCAGTTCCCCAAGTTAAGTCACTACACGGCTGCACAGACAGACCAGCTCAAAGCACAGTAAAGAATAGAATAAAAACAAATAATAGGAAATGTTGGATTGTTAATTTTGGCGTTGTAACTGAATAAATGAAAGCTACATCTGCATGCCTCTGGGCACACTCTGAAAGGTAAAAGAGGGGGGAAATAAAAATACACTTCCATCTAGTACTTACAAATACAATGCATAATATTTTTTTAGAAAGTCTTACTAGTTTAAGATCAATGCAGTAAATATTTCTGAATTCCATTCACATCTACATTCTCCTCAGATCTAATATGGATATTTGTAAGTCACAAATATTTCCACAGAAACCAGCATTTAGGCCAGTAGTAAGCTTATTTCTTCAGGACCTATTTTATTTTTATTTAATTTTGGTTTGTTTTACTTTTCTGATTTTATTCTACTTCCTTTTTGCCTGTTAATTCAACATAGAAGAGATAACACGTCAGTCTTGCCAAGATGCTTTCACCTTCTCTGAGCATGCTTCAAAAGAACAGTGGTGTTTTATTAGCTGATATTGATCATAAAGCAAATGGCAATATATTGGCTTAGCCAGGCAAACACAGCCATACCCAGTAAGATGAAACCTACTTTCATTTTAAACTAGAATTAGGGTCTATATAACTACCAAGACTTAGTCAAAGGTCATAAGGAGCAACAAAAATCTTTATCAAAAGTCAGGAAATATTTGAGCCAAATCAACCAAACCACATTCTACCTTTTTTTTTCCTTATTTTTTTCCCTTGGTGTTATCAAAGGGAATAAAAATTCCCTTTCCTTCACACATTATAAATTTAGGGCAACTCAGGAAATTGCTCATTAGAAAATGAATTTAAGTCACATGTGACCAAAGGCACTACTTCTGTTCTGACTGACTGACTTGGCCATACCAATAATCTGCACAGTGGAATGTTTGCTGCTGTTGCCCTGACAGACTTGTGGATCAAGAACTATTTGTTTCAAAAATTCGCAAATTATTCCAAGTAATCATTAGGCTGGTAAAAAGTTGTGATCTATTCCTTGGAGGATTTGGGAACAGTAAAAATCAGAAAAGTTAACTGAATGAATTATTTATTGTCCATTATTTGGGAAATTATTTTATCAGTGAAGGTGTTGAAATCTCATATTAACAAATAATTCCTTAAATATATTAGCCTAATAGCTGATTTCCAACTGAACTGCTATGAAGCTACCTGGGAAAAGTGAATCTCTGGTGAGCATTTTATAGTGAGAACCTTACACTACTGTCTCCATCTGATAGTTATTTTGTACCCGGAGGCATGTGGCTTGATTTAGCCTAGACACTAACTACAAATGTCATTTCCATTCATATGGCCCTAACTCAGTAAAAAAAAAATTAAACATATGCTCAAGACCCTGAGAAGTCAACTCCTCACATGTTGAACATTAGGCACAGTCTTACATCCTTCGTTAAACTCTAGTCAGAAGGATCAGGATTATCCAAGTGCTTAGAGCTGAGCATGTTTTTATTTGCTTTGCTCAATTAGAATTATAATGATCTCATTCTGTTTGGCAGACTCCAAAGCTCCCTGCTTCAATAACCATGATGGTTTTTTACCCAACAATGAAAACTAGAAATTTTTGACTCTGCTGGTTTAGCTGCAATACTTTACTGCCCATCAGTTCCTCTGTTGAGGCTGCAGTTTTTATATCACAGGTGAATGGGCAGCAGTAATTCTGGATTACAGAAAGATGCTGAACATCCAAGCTCTGATGACCAAGAGCTCTGATTCATAACCATGCTGGATTAATCATGGGGCTGCAGAGGTTACTGCCCCAGCTGTCTGCCCCCCTTATCTCCAAGGTTACTCTGTTGGAAGTTATCTCTTCACTCACTGCAGATAAACCAGGCAAGGAATGGGAATTAAGCACATCTGGCTGATCCTAAGGATGGGAAAGTGTAAACATGATGGATCCCTCTCAAGTCCTGGAAGAAATTGTATTTCCAAATCCTGTAGGGGACTGCTCAGTTTCAAAGGGAAGTGGAAGATCATGGAAGAGCAGGAAAAACAACTCCCACAGCTTAAAACCTCGTGATTTTCAGATAATTTTCTTAAGTTTAAACACAGCATCATTATTCTATGTTTCAGTCTTTCAGGATAAAAAAAATATTAGCAAGTTACAGATGTTTATATTATAGAATTATCTATTGAGAAAGCTATACAGAATAACTATTTCATTTCTCAAACAATTCAGCTAGCCAGAAAAGATTGCAAATAAGTCCTGCCACCAGATTTCTGCACAGATCTGTTAGTCAATACCACTACCACATATTTTTGTTTCTGCACTTTGAGGTGTGCACCCTTTGTACTATGAGAACATTTCTGCTGTGACTCTGGAGCTTTATCCTCTGCACAGCTATTCCCAGCACCTCATGGCTAATTGTGCATCCCTTTGCTTTGCTCTTGCCTGGAAACATCAGGTGACTTCCCTTCAAGCTTCCACACTGGTGTTAGAAACAACTGCTCAGTGGCAAAGCATCCCAGGCTGTGCTGTCCCTGCCTCTGGGGTGACCAGAGCCACAGAATCACACAGAGATCTGTTTTCATCCCTTAAACGACCCAAAATCAGTAACAAACAGGCTGAAATCAATGGGGCTTTACAGCTGTGGGCTGTGTTAACACGAGGTGTGAATCTGCCTTCGGATCAGGGCTCTGCAGCAGGGAATGGGGAGCAGGAATGCTCCAGTTGCTCTGGCTTCACTCGCCAGTTGCTGATATTAACTCTATATATTTTAAGCAGACACTTGCAGTTTCTCAGATGTCCTCTCTTTCTCATTTATTAGTGGAGTTATATTTTAAGGGTGCTGAGAGATTTACTGTCAATGTATAAGATGTATTCATTTCGGTTAAGGCAAAATCCTTGCGCTAGGATCCAAATGTTGGACACATCTGTTAGCAGGCTAAGGAATGACCCTGTGTTATTATTATTTTTTAAACCTGACAGCTCACACATTTGAAAATTGCATAAAAATATGTAGCTTAGCAGCTCTGCCTTCTCTTTGTACTACTTGCTCACATCCGGATCCATTTTTTGCCTCGCCTGAAGCAGGGGAAGGACAGCCCCATATCAATCCCTCCCTGTGCCAGATCACATTAGGGAAACCCCCAACTTCTCATTTCAAATCAGCAGCATCTTTCCTTTGATCCAGAAGAGCACAGCTGGGAAGCTGACACGACTCTGCCTCGTGCTTCCCCTGCTCCCAGCCCCTCTGAGGAATTCTAGCAGAGTCACCTCTGCTCGGTTTTAGCAGAACCTTTTCCTCCTGTCACTGACAGAGCAGCAGAATTAATCACACTCAGCCCAACTAACGTTAACAATCTGTCAAAGTGGCCAACGAAATGCTTCATCTACTGTAACTAGAAAATTCACCTGAAGACCTGCTGATTTGTCCTGGCACTTCTGCCTGTAGGACAAAACAGACAGAAACCACCTTTTTCCCCCTTGTTCTCTTTTCAATATTTGCCACCTTCTCATCTGCTGCTTTTTAAAAAATGATATTATTTTATTTTGCCTGTCTAGGTTTTGTTTTATTTCCTTACAGTAGTTCAGAATTCACTGAGTGTGAAAAATATTTCTGGTTAAAGAAATGATCATGCAGTGTGCTCTCTTAGATGGCATGTGGGCCTTTGCTGTTGACACTAAGCCAGGGGATGTTGGAAGTTTTTGCAATAATGTCAACAACTCAATACTGTGACTTTTTGATGCTTGTGCCCTGCTGGATTTTGACAGATTTTTGACTTTTAGCTATTTACCTATCAAAGATGTAGCTGATGCTGTGGGTAAACTCTGCCTCATAAGTGGATCTGCCCTACACAAGGAACAGGAAGGGAAGTCCCTGTTACCTGTCTAGGACAATGCTGTAAATCATGGACTTCACCTTGTAAGAGTGACTCTTGCAGCAAAACATCTGGGTTGCTCCAGAAAGTGATTTTTAATGTTGTCTCTCTAAAATGATTTCAGTAAGGCATTTTTTATGTATCATACAAATGGAGTCTAATGACCCTTGCAGTGAATATTTTGTCATCTACTCCTGAGTAAAAATGGGGTAAAACCCAGTAAAAATCAGAAGGGCAGATTTTCCAAGCTTTTTTTTTTTTACAAAGACAGAAATAGTAATTAAAATACAATTAATTACATTAATACCCAAATGTGTTTTGTCAGGTTTTCTGCTTTGAAATTGATGAGAGATGGAATTTACTCAAACAATCCACATGTCTCCAGCCAGTCACCAGGGCTGATGGAACTTCCAGGGCAGCTCAATGGATCCCAGTGTTTGCTTTCAGTCCCTGCAGTGGATTTCCTAGCACTATCCTGTTTTAATGGAAAAGGCCAATCTTCACATTAGGACACAAATATGATCCAGAAGATCAGGATATGTAAGAAACCACTAAATTGGTGGTGACTATTGAATTTTAATTTTTGTTCTCTTTAGCTTAGCTTGTTTTTACTCCCACTTTTTTTGTTTGTTTGTTTCCATTACTTGCAGTAATAAATCCATGAAATAGATCTCCACATGGCAAATTGGATTCTAGGATCCTTGTGCATGACCACTGGATTTTCAGGAAATGGGAAGCCTGAAATCAGATCAATTCCATGATTTTAAAGATGATCTAGTCCTTCCATAACAATAACCGGGATTGACCTTCCTATGGACAATCTCTAGAAAATGACTGAGTTCTTCTTAGTCTGGTTATAGCTACCAAAAGATTAACTTTTTAAAAAATATCCAATCTCTGGATGCTTTTAGACCCAATGATTTAAGGACATCAGGAAATCAGGGGGAAACTTCCAAGATATATGTGGTATTACCTGGCTCATGAAATTGGGAAGAATAACAACACAGGATCATTCAATTATGGCAGGAAGATTACAGAACAACTGTTTTATTGTTATTTTTAGCAGAGCCAAATGCAATGTGTTATTGGCTAGCAACATCAGGTGGCAAACTGTTAATGCATTTAAGGCCCTTGTTCAACAACACCCATAAACATGTTTCCCACATCTGTATCTAAATATCTGCTCAGCTTCAATAGGTTTTAAGCATGTGCTGAGAATTAACCTCTGTGCTTTTCCTGATGTGGGGCTCCGTGTAGGTAAAATATCCATTGTAACATCACTGTCAGCTTCAAAATCCAAACTCCAGGTACCATCAGAACCTAAGACTAGAGGTAAGGACGTAGATAGGCATTGGCAGAACCCAGATTTTGAGGTTGTTTTGAGGTTGGGGGTTTTCTTGCGTTTTACAGATTTCCAGATGTTTAGAACAAAAAGCCCCCATGCAATCTTTGAACATCTCAAGTAATCCACCCTAAATAAAGTACATGTGCCTTTTGGCACCTCTCAGTCAGCAGTGTTTGAACTGCTGGTGTTCATCCAAACAAAATTATTCCGAGTCTGTGACTTCCCTGAAAATCCAAGGTGTGACAGTGGGGAACAGTGAGACTAAAATACCCAGAGAGGAAACACTTATGAGGAAGACCTTGGGTCTCTAGAGACACAAAGAACTGCTCTGTTACATCACAGAGAGGTCTGAGATTCACTTTTATCTAAGCCTTGTCTTCAGAGGTCCATCTCATTACAAGAAAAAATTAAACTTAAGCTGGCATTGATATGTCTACTCATTTATCAGAGGAAAATGAATCATCTGTGCTGCAAATTCAGCCTTTCCTTACTCACATTCAGCCTTTTCTTACTTCACATCCAGAAAAAGGATGTGAAGTTTGAATCATGTCCCTCTTATTTGTGTGGTTTTTCTTTCTGCTATGCTTTTAAAAGTAAGCAACTCATTACTACAACACAGAAAAGCATTTTAAAATACCCATTTCCTATTGGAAATTGTCCACCTTAAAATGAAAACCAAACCATGCCTTTCTTCCCCAATAAAATCCTACACCATTGCAACTGGAACTAATTTGGTGGTGGCCTCAGAAACGAAGCAAAAGGTTCAGTTGCAAGGAGGGAAGAGTGTCCACGGGCAGGTCAGAGCTGTGGTAACAGGGCAAGGCAGCCCAGGAGGGGCTTGCACAGCTCTGGTTGGTGCACATGGAGGGTAAGAGTGAGCTCCAGCTCTCCAGGCTGTCAGTCTGCCACTGCTCACACACACTAAATCCACTCTGGTATTTAAAGAAGTGGCATTATTGATCCTTTTCACTTTTTCCCCCCCCCCCCCTCCATTCCAAGGCCACTACAGGCCACTGAAAAAGAAAAGGAGACACACACATACACGGACAGACAGCAGAACTCAGGCAGCACTTTAGTCCTAAGTAACAAATACCAAAACCACTGACCTTGCTGCAATTTTTTAAATCAGGGGATAGTAATATATAGCCCAGATAACACTCCATTTTCTTTATTACCCTGAATTGTACTTAATTGATATAACTCCATGGGAGGATTAGCTTTTATACAAATACCCACACTCTGTTGTATGGCCATTCTCTAAGGAAAGCACTGCTCATATATTTCTCTTAATGTGGCTTTGCAAATTGGTCATTGCACAGTCATATGTCCAGCAACACTACTTAGATGTTTAGCATTCATTGATTATTTTTTTAAATGCTGAAAGTGGAGTGACTGATGGTTGCTTAGATATAAAATTCTTAACTACATCACTAACTACTAACATCTTTGACTCTATAATTATCACAGAAATTTTGTTACTATCTATATATCTATATATCTATATCTCTATCTATCTTCAGTTGTAGTGTTTAGATGGAAAAACATATATGATGAATTAAGACAGAATAACCTGATCCTTAGTTCAGCTGCTGTCTGGGGTGAGTGGAGGAAGAACTTAATGGAAACTCCAAGGTTTTTTTTCCCTTTGGGTGAGGGAATTTAAACACTACCTAGGTGTTAGCACATTTAGCAGCTTCAAGGCCAATTTCATCCTGAAAGAAAAGCCAGAGCCATATCTGTTTTGCTACATGAATTTGCATCCAGATTTCAAACTAAGTGAAGATGATATTAAGGAATATGATGTGAACATAAATTCTGTAAGAAGGTGGAAAACACAACGGATTTGAAAAGTACCAAAGTCTGTTAAGGCTTTGGTATGTCAGAAGGGAAATGAGATTCCATAGGCCAGTTTCAAAATCTGTGGGGTGACCAGTATCCTGCTCTGCCTCCTAAACTTAAGGATAAAATTATTTATATGTAAGGGGAAGAAACAGTGCTGCTCAACAGCATCCAACTGATCTGCAGTGGTCTGCATATTGAGAGAGAGATAACTCACCTGGAAATTGGGCCTGTCTCCTGACAACAAAACACCCTTGATTTAACTGGCAGTACCAGGGAATCACATCGATTTTGGATGGTGAATCATGTGCCTGCACGGAGCTCAGAACTGCAGGCTTACAAATGTTATCACTCTATTAGTGAATTTTCTTGGAAGTACTGAAGGCTCCCTCACATCCCCAAGGCAGAGAATCATAGGATTTTCAGGTTGATTTTGAAAGACCAGAATATACTTTCCTAGTTCTCACAGCTACAGGGGTAACTGCAAATATCAGATCTGAAAACATCAATCGAGTTTAAATGCAAGACTCAGAATCCACAGGGCAAAAAAAACCCATGACTATGACATCTGTTAATTTTTATAGCCTACTTTCTGAGGAGAAAATGTATGTGATCAGAAGGTGCTTATGCTGGGGAGAGGGAAGGACATACTTGACAAAAATAATGATGTTCTAACAAGCCTTGTGAAAACAGGAGGCTGTGTAGAAATGACTGTGGCTGTTTCACCAGTGGCCAGAGGGAAAAGCATGGGGACACACAGGATTAGGCACAAGAGCACCCACCAAAGAAACTGCAGCTACAGGAAAATCTAAAAAACTGAAACTGGCAGTAAATTATGAAAAAACACAAATCATGAAGAAACTGTTTCTTTTGTGCCAGAACTTACAAAACTAATTGCTTGAAAAAGGGACTCATGATTTCAAAGCCAATCTCATATTTTTTGAAAGTTTGCAATTGGCAATGAGACCTAAAGCAATTTGCAAATATCAGGCTGAACAGCATTGCTCCAGTACAAGAAAAAGTTGTAGAATCAGAGCACTAAACCTTTACATGACGCTGAAAAATGACTCCTGATGGAGTAACCTAGAGCATCCTGCATATGGAAGTACAACAGGCCAGGGTGAGGAGTGAAACAACAAGGGAATCAAAGCAGCAAGAGAAGCCCAGGAAAACACTACTGTGTATAACCAGAGAGACTGTGCTGCTAGAGAGACTTCAACACATCTAATTGATACTGAATCCATGAGGTTTAAATACAGTGTATGCAAATTAAGACATCTACATTCCAACAAACTCATCCAGAAGAATTCGCGCATACCAGAGCCTCATTTGTCTGCAAGGAATGTGCAGACATGAAATCTGGCCTGTCTGCTGATTACGTTCTCAGATACATGGTTCAGGAGCTCATTTCTGGTTTTCATAACCCCATGTGTGCATATTTATTTATTGGCCTCTGGATATATCACAGACTGGATCCTCTCCTGTGCTCTAGAAGCTACACACGGATCTGCTGCTGAGAGGCTGCCTTGTGTAGCTCACCTGCCCATGCAGTCCCTCTGAGGCTCAGGAACTACCAGGTGCTGCTGGGGACACCCCAATGTCTCCTTGAGTTCTTAGAAGCCAGCTGAGAGCTCCAACAGCCATGGCTAACCTCCAGCATGCTCTGCCTGCCTCTCCCTGCTGAGCTGCACGCAGTTCAAACACATCAGGAAAGACTGAAGATTCCTCTAACATAGACCCATGCTCCCCATCCCTGGAGGTGTTCCAGGCCAGGCTGGATGGGGCATGGGACAACCTGGTCTAGTGGAAGGTGTCCCTGCTCCTGACAGATGGGTTTTGGAACTGGATCATCTTTAAGATCCCTTCCAACCCAAACCAGTCCATGATTCTATTATTCTCTACTGTTGGGTTGTCTCGAAGCCTGGCACATGAACCTGCATAGTTTCCATGCAACAAACCTGTTTTGTTGACAGAAATTTCTTAATTACAGGAGGGTCACAAGCCATTCTACACCACCTGCAGAACCAGCCTGAAGCCAGGCTGGCTCCTCCCTGGACATGCTAACAACATGACTAGAAACATCAGGTCCCTCAATTTTTAATGCTTTTCTTATCACAAAATATTTGCAGCTGAGAACAAGATGGGAGTGCAATCTTCAACACACTTCTCTTACCAAAAAATATCAGTAAAAGTGCCAAATGCAGAAAAAAAACCCCCCAAACCTCCAATTAAATTAAGACAATACCAAGCATCTGTGTGGTTTTCTTGTCTCACTTCAGCGAATCTGAAGAAGAGTCATTGCCTGCGAGATACACCAGAAGTCTTTTGTTGATATCATAGTGCTGACAAGTGTAATAGTGACAGCAACATCATGTGAAATTATAACAGGAATCTTCCTTTCAGCAGTAGGTCTTGATAAATTGGACATACTGATTCCTGCTATTTGTTGCAAGGTAGTGTGGCATCTCTCCTTTTTTCCTTAACAGGCGCTAATTATTGAGCATCAAATAGCGTAAAATATAACAGCTGTGCATACTGTCAGTGCTATATGGGCTGCTGAAGGTGTCTGTGTGTGCATATGCCAATGTGTGAGCAACTGACAGTGGGTGGTTTTGCTGTTTGCTTTATAAATGCATCTGAATAAACTGGATTATTTTTCAGGGCAGTGGAAATTCAACTGGTTTACAGCTGAGTTAACAAGGAGAAGCCAGTTTCCAGAATGCTTGTGATGACTTTGCTGCAGTGCTGGAGGAACAAGAGTGTTTCAGACTGTTGGGCATGGCTGGGAGGCAGCTGAGGAACATGAAAGTTCTTGAAGAATAATGACATTTTGTCCTGCCCTGAATGCCCATCTCACAAATCCCAACTAAATTATTAACATATTTTTAGGAATAGCAAATAGGAAGTTCTAGCATTTGGAAAAACAGGAGAAGAAAAAAAGAGGGGAGAAAAACATCAAGAGAAACCAAAATCTTGATGTACTATTTTAAGCTTTTATAGGCAAGTGTGCCAAATAGTGGGAGCAGTTCAAATAGCAGGTGAAAGTTTGCTGCCAAAAGCTTTCAGTCCAAAGAAACTTTTTCCTTTGTGAGATGATTTAAACTGTAAACCATAAATACCCTGGTACCTCCCTGACCAAGATAACAACCTCAGGGAAAAAAAAAAGAAAAAAAAAGAAACCCCTAAAAATATTACTGTGACCTGTTTTATGGTAAGGTCAGGCTCTTAATCAGTTTTGGGGTATAGCTCTTGAAACGAGAATGAAAGACTTTCTCCCTGAATAGTTTGCTCTCCTCAGGTTATAGTGAAACAAAATATGTAAAGTTTTTTGCTTCTGAGTGTTAGAGCTGCTCTTTTAACTTTCCTTTTAAGTTGGAAAAATGCAGTGAATAGAATCATTCTTTTCAACTCAAAACTTCTTCATGAAGGGTTGAGTCTTTTTTTTTGTGGTTGCACTGGTACTAACACACCAGCTTCAGATGACCTTTACAAGTATCACATGGAGGCTTTATCCTGATTAAAATGGTTTTCTACACAGAAGGGGAAGGCCTGTGACACCACTCCGAACAAAACCTCTGCAGGACAAGGTGTAAAAGGATAAAATACATTGCTTCCTCTAAGAGGAATGGAAAAAAGGACTGAGAGATTCTGAATAAGAGAGAGACATGAAAACCTCTGTTTCATTTTGATTAATTCTGCACAGTTCTTCTTTAAGCAAATGACTAATGTGGCCTCTGACCCAACGGGAGAATTCTTTTAGCTCCATCCTTCAGGAAACCCAAAGAAACAGTGCTAGGGTTACACCTAATGCTGACCTACCTCATCCATCTGCTTTCAGTGAGCAAATGTCAAGTTCATATTCTTCTCCCATCGATGGAGGGGTGGGGAAGGGAAGAGAGAGAGGATAAAATTGCAGTAACTTAATACTGGCATCAAGATTTATTTACTGTTGACCACAGCTGGTGGACTTTTTGTATCTTGCATATGTGCGAGGCTGCCTGGGTCAAGGTGCATATGCCAATGAGAGAAAAACAGGGATAAAGTGCACGAGAGAGGAAGGCCTGAGGATGTGGAGAACCCACAAGGAATGAGAGGCTGCAGAGTAAATTTATAGTTATGAGATCTGAGCCCAGAGGGAAGCCTGGGCAGCAATGCTCCCTGACCATAAAAACGCGCCGGCTGCTGATGGGTGTTAATGAGGAAGGGGGTTATGGAGTCAGGCACTGGGCAGTGCAAGTGCTGGGGGGTGGACATTGGGGAAGTGGGATGTTTGAGGGGTAAATTAATCACAAGGATGGAGGTGGTGATGTTGTGCTTACAAGTGTGTGTGTGTGTGTGTGCGCGCCTCGCTTCCGCTGTCACCTTCCAACATGCATGGGTAAAAAAATTAGGGAATGACAAAACGAAAAAAATACAGAAGAAATGAAAAGAAGGATTCATGGACTATGATGAGGAGCCCAACTGGCATTTTGTGCTGCTAACGTGCGTGACATTTCAAGAGCTGCACTTTGCATTTCCCTTTTAATTGTTGTGCCCTTTTGCTCCCCGCGCACGGTGCGTGCCATGGCACTCTGAGCTGGGAGAGCCCATGGATGTGCTCCTGTGCACCCTGGGATCACAAGTCTCCCACCTTCAATTAGCAGATGAATAAGGGATGTAGGACAGGGGGTTATTTTTGACTGCATGTTTTCCATTAAAATATTTTCTTTCTCTCTCTTCCTTCTCCTCTCCTCTAATAAGTCTCTCCTCTCCTGAACCCACACACCATCAGATTCCTTCCAGCTGCTGCTCAAGGAGAGCCAGTTATTCACCACAATGACACCACAAAACACCAACTTTGTCTGTGACTCCCAACCCAACCAGCAAAGAAAAGAAACCTGCTCTCCTTGAGTAGTCTGGAACCTGTTCTTTCCTTTTGAGCTGGAATAATGGTCCAACTCAGGATCCACTGGATCAGGCCCAAGCTAACTTAGTTAAAATGCAGGTAAAAGTGACTTCTAAATGGAGAAGTATCTTTTAAACAATTTCAAAGGGTTTTTTTTTTCCTTCTTGTTTACTAACAGTCCATTAAATCTCATTCCTTTTCAATGAATATCTGATAAACCATTTAAAAAGAGTCTCGAACCTGCATTTGGTCAGTATGGGATAAAATCAAATATGCTACAGCTAAACAGGCTTTTTTTGGTGACACATTGAAACAGATTTACTGAAAAATAAACAGATAGAGTAGAAGGCTATTGAAACACAAGAATCAGTTAATGAAGAATATCTTCTAACAAAATTCTGAGACTTCCCAGACTTCTAGGTACAAGATCATATATCACTCTTCCCACCTGTACTGTGCTATTGTTTGTTGCACATAAACATTCCTAGAAAATGCTGGAAGCATAGACCTAGTTTGAATTTGTGTCTAAAGATGATGTTGTACAAAGTCAGTGACAACTTTCAGAGTTCATCTGTAAAACACTAATGAAATATTGAATTGATTGTAAAATATTCACTGTAGAATTTTAAAGGGAAGATCATGACCTTGTTTCTGACATAATTCACTGGTTAAAAATGAGAACAATTTAAAAATTTGTAAGCCACACCAATCTCCACTATGCTGAGCACACTTCTTTCTGCCACAAACTGCCAGAGAATATCCCCTTTAAAGATAAAGCACATGTTAACCCCTAAGAGAGTCACCTAGAATAAATGTTGCTGGTATTTTATCCATACAATTGCGCTCTTTTTTCTTTTTTTTTTTTTTCCCCTAAGAAGCAGCACACTGGTCAAACATACCAAGTGCCTCTTGTTAGAAGTTATCACTTCAGAAAGGAATTTGCAATCTGTACCACTACAGCCCTTGGATGGGATCATGAGTTCCTAACCTCCCCGGGTCTGGCCTTTGAGCAGAACTTGAGAGGAGGGGGGGGAAATGAGAGAGAGAATGAGAGAGAGAGCAAAAGGATGAAGAAGAAAAGCAAAATAAATCAAAAGCAGCTTTCTTGGTAACACCAACATCTCAAAGGCCAAGTGTAAAAGGACCAGGGCTCTAATGATATCAATTAGGCTCAATCCTCTATGTCATTTTAGATATATTGTACCCGCTGAGTATACTTAAGTCCATATGTATAAGGTCATTTACTGGGTCCAGAACATAACAAATTATCAGCAAAGGGTTTGGGTTTTTTTTTTTCTTTTCTCCCTAACACTTTCCACTTTCTGAAATAAATTATAGCTCATAATGGTTTCATGTTGGGAACTAATTTTACTTAATTTTTTTTTCCTGCTGAACCAGGGGAAATGATTATTATATCATTGCATATGTTCATTGCACAATGAACTAAAAAAAAAAGCTTGTTAGATTTTCTTGGATATTTTTCCACAGCTAAGACAGGTGACTTCCTTTTGAGATGTCATGGTATAATTGGTATCAAAGGTGGCAAAGAGATAGCCTCTACAAGACATTATCTGCCTTGGCTAATCTCTCCCAGCGTCCCTCATTACACTGTGGGTTTCTTCACAGCAGCATAATTTCATATTCATTCTGAAGGGAAATAGTAAACTGCTAAGAAAAGCAGAGCAAGAGTCTTCAATATTGTCTGTTTGAATCTCTTGGCAGGCCTTCAGAAACATGTCATCTTGTTCTATCAGCAGCATCTCAGGATGTGGTGACCACCTAAAGGCACACTTGAAGGCTGACAATAAACTTGTGCTGCTCCCTACACTTCCTCTAACAACAGGCTTCATGCTGGATTTGCCGTCATTTTTCAGTCCCTTGGAGAGGAACTATGCCAATTTGGGCAAACACAGCGGAATCTTGTTACATAAATTGAGTCAGTTCAGACTGTAGCTCAACTGTGCTTTTCATGATTAGGCAGAAATGTTTTTACTGAGGATACACAATTACTGCATGTTATGTCCAATGGCAACACCATTTCCCCTGGAATCATTAGAAAGAGGATGTTTGATCTCCTGCAAGATGGGACACCTGAAGCTATGCCACACACAGGTCTCACAGAGCAGTGTTGTCATTGCCACTGGGAAATGCATGGTATTATTTTCATAGGGGTTATGTGTGCCTCCTGCTCTCGCCAGACATCCTGTGGGCACCCCTTTGCCAATTAGCACCAATGAGATCAATGAAAGATTGATCGGTGGGGATAGGAAAATCAATAGTGTGGTGGTCAGGGCACTCACCTCAGCTGTGGGAAAGCCAGGCTCAAGACCCTGCTCTAATGAATGCTCAATTATTTATGCAAAGCAGAAAGGTCTGGCAGAACAGATTGAGGAAGTCTATCACAGCAAAATGACCCACTTGGGGTTGGAACAGTCCACAGGGATGGGGAAGACTGAGAAACTGGAGCCCCTGGCTTGAACCAGGAAGAACCCCTGGAACACAGAGCTCTTTTTATTTTTTCCTTTTCTTTTTTTTTTTTTTTTTTCTTGTTTTGTTTTGTTTTTTTGGTAAAATGGCAAGTTTCCAATCCAAATTTCAGTTGAAGCAAATGGGGATTTCAAACAGCTCTGCATGTAAATCTGTCCTACTGCTCCACACTCAGCCATGGCTACACCAGAGCCCCTGGGTAAAACAAAGGTTGGTTCAGACCCTGGCAATGTTGATGTGTAGCCAGTGACAACCAGTTGGCCAAGGGATTCTTGATCACAAGTCTTAACATAAAACTCAGCTGTTGTGAACTTTTTATCACCATCTCTTGTCATTAAATCTTGCTTTCAACTCCCAGCTTTTTTCCATCTCCTTGATAAATGCTGCATAACCTAGAATTTACTTTTATTCCCACCCTCCTTCCTTTGGTTCTCTTCCTCATCAAGGACTTGTATGTTTGCTCCATATTTATTAAAGGGGAAAAGAAATATTCTGTTTACCTTCTTCTATATTTATTGCAGTATATATGTTAGAAGTAAAAGGAATATATAGAAAAAAAAAGCAAGAAAACAGCCTTCAGCTTTGTTCTTTGAAACACAAAGTTTCAAATATTTTTTTCCACCCTTTGTATCCCTGTTCAGTAGTGATGGCACCTCTTTTGTGCCTCATGTCTACCTATCCTGTGAATTGCTCCATCCCTGCACCTGTTCCTGGGACAGCACAGGGAGTGCCAGACTCTGGGGCCTTTAAGGGCTCCTCTACTGAAGCAGAAGCACTCATCTTATCCCTCTCATTCCTCCAGGAAAAAGGAATGCTTGCATGTCATGCCTGCACCACCCCAGATGTATGGCTTGCCATGATTTCATTCCTCCTACTGCAGGGAATCAAACAAGGCCTCCAACTGGGAAGTTTCATCACCTTAAACTCCCTAAACACAAGGGATATTCAGCTCCTGGAAAATCCAAGCTACACTCTGCAAAACCATCTACCTCAATCCATCTGGAAAGCGCTGGGCTGGTGCTCCATGGTTAAATCCTGCAGGGAAACTTCCTGAGGTTGGATGGAATCTTAAAGAGGTGGAGCTCAGGCAAGGTGGGAGGACTCCTATTCATTGTAAGCAGGAACTGGGCCTTAGCTGCCAACTCTGAAATATAAATCTTTACTAACTTGAGTTAACAATTAATGCACTAATGTGGAAAACAACAGCAATGGAGGCACACTTAGCAGTGGATTTTCCAAGATCCCTCTTCAATACGTTCCTCCCATCTTGGAAAGCTTCCTTCACTGTGCACATGGAAGAAAATGAAACCTTGTGTCCATGATTCAAAGACCAATTTCTGTTCCTTTTCTACTCCACATCTCCAGCCTGTATGAATATTATTCCCCTACTTCTCTTTCCACTAATTGAATCTGAATACTGAAAAAATTATATGAAAGCCAAGCAGTGAAGTGTCTCTACATGCCTTTTAATTTTTTTTTATTTTTTAAAAAGCTTTAAACTGAAAAAAAACAATCTGATAAATTAATTCTCAGGTGTGAGCATAAAATAAGACGTCCTTTAGGAGTTGGGAATTAGCCCAAGAGCATCAGAGATACAGTGGCAAAGGGCATGCTTTAAGAATACCAAAAAAGATTTTGTAACAAATTAAGCTGGGGATGAAGCTGTGCCTGATGTTACAGGCCATTATTATGCACAGTTATGAAACACTGGTATGCATTAATAATAAAGATCAGTGTCGCCTTCTAGGGAAAAATTGAGCATTCTTTTAATTAACTTAAATTTTTCATCAAATTGATTGAAAAGCTCTCATCCTTTTTTACTTTCATGTAGCCCTACATTTTATGCCATAGGCTGAAAGCAGTTTTATCTCAAATACTTGGTGTTTTTGAAAGAGTCCATGTGTTATGAATTAAAAAAAAAGGAAAAAAAAATCACAGCAACAACCTAGAAGCAAGCTGGGGCATGAAATGAGAAAAAAAATTGGTAGTAGCTTTCAAGTAAATCACTTTTAAAAATTTGGTGTTTATCTTTGAGGGAAAGAAAGGAAATGTCTTTTCCCTGGCAGCATGGCAGGGCTTTGGAGGGGCTGGACCTGAGCACAGCATCCAGCTGGAACTGGGGAGAGCCCTGAGCTCTTCTCCATCACTGCTGGCTCCTGCTTGCTTCGCTTTCTTCTTGAATCTAAGTGCTGAAAACCTCCAGCTCTGCTCATGTAGCATGAGGATACAGCCCTTCCCAGAGGATCTGGGTGGGATCCTGCTGGATCAATTTTAGGGCAGTGTTTGAGGTGCTTGTCTACATGCCTGGACAGTTCCTCGGTTGCCATCACATTCCCCGGCAGCAATGCAGGGGCAGAACTTAATGCTAAGAATTTGGGCTTTCTCTAACAGGAAATTTTCAGTCTGTTTCCTGCACGGCAATCTCATTCCCAGGATAGCATATAAGAAAAATATATTCACATACACTGCTCCACTCACTGATCCTTTTGCAGAGCAGGGTCTGGGGGTGACACTGCTCCACCTCGATGGGGCAAGCCAATCTCCCAGAGCAAAGGCATCCATAGCTACTCATCCAGAGGGGTCAGGCATCCATTGCATCATCCCAGCTGTGCTGAGGTCCTCCTAGGACATGTCTAGAGCACAAACACCCACAGACTCCCTCAGGGCTGGGTTCAGAGGGCTTGGCCCACAAACCACATAGCTACAGTAGGGTAAGGCACTCCAAATTCCACCTGTGAGAGCACATGCCTATGATATGTGAAGTGGGAGACACAAGTATATACTTTTAAACCTATTATTTTGGGTTTTTTTACACTTTAGGATGAATGCTTAAATGGAAGCAAACGGCTCACAGGATGGTATTGGCATTACACAGCTCAGTATCTAAACCAAATCAATGGTTTTCATTAAGATCAGCATCAAACCTTTTGGATCCTGAAAGAACTAAGGGGAAAACAGGAAGGAGTGAAGGGGAAAGGGGACATGAATGGATAGAATATTTTCCTTATTCATCACAGAAATAGATTAATCTTCACAGCTTATATTTCCTGTGCATCTACGCCATCACAGTCCTTCCCTCCCTGTTACCTATTAACATTCTACAGTGACTGAACAGAAACATTTGATATTTAAAAACACAGCCTACAGTCATAAAAGCTGCCCACGTGAGAGCTCCCCAGCACAGCACAGGAGCCATGGGCCAGGGTACTTGTATGGGAAATTACTTTTTTACTGGAAACCTCCACGGAACAGCTGTGTGCGTCAGGCTGATTCTGCAGCTGACATTTCTATCTGAGCTGCAATGAACCAATATCCCATGCTGGTGGGAAAGGCCACAGGAGATGCTGGATCCAATTCTCCCCTCCCTTTCAGGGGTGTAAAAGAGGCGCCTAACAAGATTTCATAGCTATAATGCCACGCTGAGGATCAAGCCGATTCTTCTGGTGGAGATGAGAAAATCAAAACCCTGCAAACAATTCTGACTGCAGGATTTCATTAAACTTTTCATAAAGGTAGAGATATGAGAGGAGTTCCAAGCTCATTTGTAATCAGCAGCAATGTTCTCATTGACTCCAATAGGGCCAGGAATTGCACCTATTAAATATATTATTCTCACAAAATTCTAATTGAAGCAATTACATCCTCCCATCCTAAATCCCACCTGGATTTTCAGCTGGATATTGTATTCTTCAATTTCTGGCCTCATACCCTTCTCTAGTGTTTCTGTGCACCATTAAACAACTGCTGCATTTCATATCTGAAGCAGGTGCAATTACATATCAGGTTTTTACGTGTGAAAAGTACTTTAGGATATTCTAGGGTGAAAGGTACAATATGACTATGAGATATTGAGCCTTTCTCACAGTTAAATCCACTTTATGGCTCCACACATTTCTAAAGAAGTATAACTTAGAATTCAGCATACACTCTTCAGTGTAAAAGAAACTCTAGGAAAATAATTTTGATTAAAACACATACAGTGCAAAAATACTTTCATTATGTGACCGTTTCAAGCAAAATTTCCAAGCTGCTTTTAAAAAGTCTTTTGTTGCTATGTTCACAGTTGCTAATAAATAGCTCCTAATCTATATTTTTATCCAGGCCTATTCCCTTCTTACCTTGCCATTCTTTTAATGTGTACAGCACCTTATGCAGCAGTATCCAAGATTAAAGTTCCTCTCGTTGACATAGAATGAAGGCAAATTATTCCGTTTGCAAGAGAACAGATAATAAAGGGGGAGTCTATAGAAATACTTTGATGAATTATATAGTGGCAATTTTCTGACATTAGTAATGTAGGGCAGAAGACAGTGTTTCTGATATATAGATGTAAATTCATCATCCAGACTGCATTAAAGAAAACTACATAAGATTCCTTGATTTTTGGATTGCTTACAAGAGCAATCAGGAAAATGTTAGAGTCTTTTCCAAGGAAGCTCCCTTAGTGCAAAAGGTGAAGAATTACATAGATGAAATAGGTACCCTTTTGTGCTAGCCATCATAAAAACAGAGCCAAAAGACTTGCAGCAGCCTACACCTACATATGGAAGGAAGGGCTTTGTACTGTAAGCTAAATATTCCACAGCTGGAAAAACCAGATCTTTATTTTATATATACAAAGAGATAGATAGATAGATAGATAGATAGACAGACAGACAGACAGATAGATAGATATTCTATATATGTCTATACACATGGATTGGTTTGCTTGTTTGTTAAGTAATATAATATCCAATTCCCTGTTTTTAAAATGAGATATGAAAGACAAGCTGGTGGAGAAGGAGAGCAGGACATGATATAGATGGCACACAGTAAGGCCTAGCAAAGGGATCTCAGCACTAGCTCACAAATTTTGTTTAAGTTTCCTTCTACTGAAGTATTCAAAGTGCTTCATCAGTGCAGAAAATATTTTTAAACAGGATAAACTACTCATGTGATAAAGTGAACTGTTTTCAACCCAAAATTTAGGAAAACAAGGTGTATTGCAGCTTCACTACTTTGTACCAGGAACCTGGTGGTCTTTTAATTTTTCTTAGTTAAAATCACAGAGAGGAAAGTTTTGAAAATGAATACTTCGGGGGAACTTTCTTAGATGTTAATTGTTCAGATTTTTGTTACTCAACCTTTCTATCAGACAGAGATAAGGTTGGAAAAGTGTAAAGAAAAAGGAAGGAAGTAGGAACAAAAGGATATGTTAAAAAAAATTAAAAATCAGTTTATCAATGGCATAAAATGAGCAGCTAGAAAAAGCACTGCTAGAAACTTCCATCAAATACCAGAACTTCATCAAAGCTGGTGGCAAAGGCTGTCAGAGCCCTTGGCACCTCTGCCAAGTCTGTGCCCCTTCAGCACCCAGGCTGACAGGCAGGGTGGGCTGATGTTGGTTTATTTTTCCCTCAGACTTGGTCTCCACAAGCACAAGGCTCTTCTAAGCACATCCATGATCTGGTACCAGCACTACACCTTCTGCAGCTTTTAAAAACAACCACAGGACATGATTTCTTACACACCAGAGATTCCAGCTCTGTCTGACCCCTCAGTGTCCTCATTCCCAGCACACCATGTTCTGTGTAAACGTGGAGCTCAGGGTCACATCCTGATCTGCACATCCAGCGGGGTGCACAAGCACTTTCTGCAGTGCAGGGAACACTCACAAAGCACACAGGATTTTATCCTTATTTATTTTTTCCTCTTTTCATTTCTCCTTCCCCCCCTCCTACACCGGTCTTGGCCATTACAGAAAATAATGGGTTTGTGGGTGGATTCAAGACGTCAGAGAGAGAGAACAAGCACTGCTGTTCACTTTGTAGTGAGGCAGGGAACAGTATTAAAGTAGGAATCAAGGAGTGGGGCTGCAGCAGCAGCAGCTCATCCAAAGCAATAACAACGTGCAAAGGCAAGCCATGGCAACTGAAGGAAGGCTGGAATCTCGCGTGCCCGTGGTCTTGTTCTTATTATTACAACACAGCGTGACTAAAAATATCAAACCAAACAAAAGAAATTCCTGCAGGCAAGGGGTAAGAGAGGAGGCCGACCACTGCTGGAAATGGAACTTATTGTTCACCTAAGTAGTGCAGCGGGGAACAGAAATCATAGAAGCAAAGGCCAAGATCAACAGCAGGAGCAGCACTGAAAGTAACAACAATGTTCCTGAACAAGGAGCCACAGACTCCAGAAGAGGCGAGTTAGAAAGAGACTTCCCACCCTCTCCACCCCTCCAGCAAATCTCCCACACTGAACACAGGCTGGGTGGATGGCTCTGCTTCAGGACAGTGGGATGGATCTGGGGGTGGCTGAGGGATCATGGCCCTTCAGGTGTCAGCTCTCAGGTGGCACAGAGCTCTCAAGAAAGGACCAAAGCTCCTTGGGGATCCTGTGTGGCACAAAGCTCTCAGGAAGGGACCAGAGCTCCTGGGGGATCCTGCATGGCACAAAGCTCTCATCTCAGACAGGGCCCAAAGCTCCTGGGAGCTCCTGTGTGGCCCAAAGCTCTCAGGCAGGGCCCAAAGCTCCTGGGGGATCCTATGTGGCACAAAGCTCCTGGGGGATCCTGTGTGACACAAAGCTCTCATCTCAGACAGGGCCCAAAGTTCCTGGGGGATCCTGTGTGGCACAAAGCTCTCAGGAAAGGGACGAAAGCTCCTGTGTGGCCCAAAGCCCTCAGGAAGGACCCAAAGCTCCCATGGGATCCTTCCCAGCAGGGTCCCCTGGGGCTGAGGCAGGAGGGGCAGGCCTGCCAGACTCAAGCTGAGCCAGCCTTGAGGGAGGCTCAGAAACAGCTGGATGCTCTTGCATCTGGAGCACTCATAGGGCTGGGCTGCTGGCACAGAGCTCCAGGATTCTGCAGGAGTTTAGAGTCAGGAGCTGGGGAGCCCAAGGCTGTCAGTCCCTAGGACACAGCCCTGGCTTTGAGAGCCTGGCACTCCAGGAGCACCAGTTTGGCTCCTTGTTATGTGGCTGGCTCCAGCAGAGGCCTGATTAGTCTCTGCGGTCAGAGCATGTCCATAAAACACTGTCTTTTTGCCTAGCTGAGCATTTTCTGACAGAAATCTTTTCCTGGGGTGCTCTCTGGCCAGCCCTAGCTCAGAGCAGCTGTGCACAGAGAGAAAATGCTGAACTCCTTCTGTGGGAAGAAATATGTAGGAATTATCTGTACAGCTAACTGGTAATAAAACTATTATTAATGGCCATATTGTTGCTTTGCACTCCTGTGATACCTTCTAGAAAGTCCCCAAACCATTTTACAAATTAATGAGCCAAAAAAACTTCCATGCTGGACTGCCAGGCAAGAATTTTTACTACCTCCTCTTCCCTCCTAACTCCTCCAGCCTTGATCAGTTTTCTTTGGCCAGCCTATTCTCCAGCATCACACTTAAACATCTTACAAGAGAGCTGTTCCTTCCCATTCCACACTTCTGCATAACTCTGCCCAGGGACAGGAGGGAAACATGATGAGAATTGGGTCTAAGACCCAGAAGAGATGACTGTGACCTGGGGCACTCAGAGTGAGAATTTTATAAGGAACAGTGCTGTGGAGGATTGTGGAGCTGCAGGATTGGGAATAGGTGTAAGAGGACAGAGCCTATGGAGTCACAGTCTCAGCTGGTATGAACCAGTGTAGCTCACTAAACTCCAGTGCAAAGTTCATTTCAAGAAAGGAAATGATGGCTGGATAACACAGTGCTCAAAAATGCATCTTCCTTTAATGGAAAAAGGGATGAAGTGTGCTGTGAGATGGTGACAGGCCCAGATTTTCATCTTTCCAAGACAGAACTGCTGTCTGTTTTCTATATCTGTATAATTTTCCAGTTTAGATTCTCACTTAGTAATGAATAAATATTTGTTTCCCATGTCACAGCTCCTTTCCATTCCTTCAATTTCTCCTACATTAGGCTGTTTATAAAGGATGCCTCTGGGATGGAGAAACAGGCCCTGAGATCTCAGAGATGATCCTGTCTTTAAGCTTCCACTGCTACTCCACCTGCTTCATTCCTTCCTTTTTAGCATTGCACCATGCATTGAATATGTAATTTTCTCTCCCTCTGCCTGTCAAACACACATTTTTTTCCTGTGCTTGTATATCCCAATCTATAGAAATTCCCCCAACTTGTGCATACATCAGCCACATAGTAAAACAAAGGCTTTTATGTATTCAAACAGAAGATAGATGGATTAGAAAGACATAGCTAATGTGACTCCTACTTTCAATGGAGCTTAAACTGACTGAAAACACATAGTTCATGTTAAGTCTTTGTTGAAATTCCTATCAGTAATACGCATATTGAATCATGAGAATAAACATAAAATGTCACAAGCTCTTTTTTTCCCCCTTTTTTTTTTCTTTGCCTCGTGGTGGTTGCAATTTCAATCCATTTGTTATAATCAGGGAAAGCAGCGTGCCACGCTGGAATAGCCGAGCCTCTGACTCATTTCTGAGCACTGGTGATAGTGCGAGCTACAGCCTGGAAGAACATTCCTTGCCACCAGGCTGGTATTAATTTCCTGTTCAAAAGGGGCTATATTGTCAATGTGACACTTTAATCAGCCACCAAAGTGACTCTGGGAAGGCAGACTTCACAATCAATGTCAATGTATTTCATGTAGTTTCAATGCGGCCTCGTCATTTCGCCTCAGAAGAGCGCAAGGAGGGTCAATACATTTCATTAGTTTGTTTCATCTAGAGGACAGTACAACATCAGAACTTTGATTATATTATAAGGATTGCCTTAATGTGACACCAGATTCCCTGATTGTGCAACACCAGGCGCTGAAGTGCTAGAGGGCACTCGAATTATCCTTCACCCAGGCACAGCCAAGAAGCGCCCGTGAAGGGTGCTACAAATGGGGGAGAAGATAAGAGGATGCTGACAATTTGCATAATACACAGCAGATTATAGCTCCTCTAAATACATTATGAAACTTGGAAAAAAAATTCCTTAATTTTCAAGGACACCAGTTGCCATAAATCAGATATTTGTGGCTTAGAAAACTCCTTTATAAAATGCTTGGCATATCTGGGTAGGGCATTATTTTCATGCAGTTAATTATCACTCACAGAAACATAAACTAAGTACAAATATCCTTTTTCATGTCAAGAATTTCTTTAAAAAAAAAAAGAAAATAAGAGAATGTGAACCATTATGGAAACATCAATGTGAACTTATTCCAAGGTAAACATATGCAAGTAGGCAGATTCTTAGTATTTGTACAATTTGTACAATTGTTTTACTAGGAGTCTGATTAATGGGAGAGGAGACAGGTGCATGTTATTATTTAACTGCCTTGAAGGGAAAACTAAGATATAGCAGGAAAAAAACCCAAGGAGTTTGGCTGAGTGAAGTTAAAGGAAAATCACTGGGGAAAAAGGAAAGTTCAATATTCAATGTTTGTATGTACCACAGGGAAGGATGTGAATTGGGTTTTACTTTAAAACGAACAGAGATAAGCCATACTGAAAGCACATTATTGATCTAATTTCTTGGTTGATGCAAGCATTTCAGCTTTGTCTGCTGGATCAGATGAGAATGAAAGAGTTTGTATGTTTAAGTGGTGTTTTTTTCAGATTCCATATGACAGATGTCATTTCACAATAAGCTCAGCACTGAGAATTTCAAATATTTGGAATTAAAAGCAGTATACTGCTTTATCCCAGCCAAAGATCCAGCCCCAATTTTACTCTCCTCAATGTTTCTAATACCAAGATTTGTTTCCAAAGAAATGAATATCAACCAGGTACCTTCAGTGAGTGCAAGCATTACTAGCCCATGTATTTTTTCTAAACTTTCTGAAGTTTCTACATATCTAAGTCCACTACTTACACCACTGGGAGTCCTTCTGAACATTGTATCTATAACAGGAAAATTCCATTCAGAATAAGAAAGAAGTGTCTGAGTCAACACTTTCAAATTCAATCCAGTCAGTTTTTCAATTCATTCTCTGTGACCAGGCAGAAAGATGATTTTTCTTGAGCCACAAGGTCCCTCTTACCAAGAGAGTTTTCTTCAGTGTGTTCTCACAGTATCAGGCGGGATCATGGCCCAAACACAACTGTGGCTATGGAAAACCCCATCCAACCAAACAAAAAACTCAAGGAAGCCTCTGTCCTATGCCACCTCTCCCTGTCATAACCAAACTGGAAATCAAAGAAAAAAAAAATACAATTGATAACACTTAGAGGGACAATAAATACTGCTGTATGGCAACTTCAATAAATCTGCTGCTTACTCTAGTTGTTAAAAGAAAGAAAAGAAGATCAAATTGCTTTGATTTTTTTTTTTCTCTCCCATTTGAAACAACTTTGATTGAGAACAGGGAGAAGAGGGATTATAAAGCATGATGATGACTCCAAAACAAGGATGAGTTAACCTCAGAAGGTTCAGATGTCTCTAGTGAGAAAAAGTATCAGGGAGGATTTTTCAAAATAGCTCAGTGTTGATCTAAACTTACTTCAGCTCAAGTCAACAACCAAACTCCCTGTGGAAGAAGAGTCAGTGACTTTGAAAGTGATACTTGCAAAGAAAAATACTTCTGCTGGCTTTGATCGTGTAATTGAGATAGGAGTTTAACAAGATCAAGATTCTCAAGATTTCTTCTTGGACTTAAATATTGACTCTTACATTTAATTACTGACTAAATAACCTCTGAACTGCTGAATTTATTAACCGTAAAGTTCACTTTGGCACGAGATGTTACTCACAGACTTTTCATGTTTTATCTCAACAGTAGTAGTGATCACACCAACTCTGTGTGGACTGCTACAAATCACCAGATGAGAAGGCCCACTTGGCAGTTCTTGATTATTTAAACATAGTAAATTGAGAGCTGAAAATGTTACAGCTTAACACACATTCAAGTATTCATATTCATTAAAGAAATTAATTTTGGAAAATTCATGCTCCCCAGTTTGCATCACTTTAGATCCCAGAATTCCTTCACTGGACATAATTTGGCACAGTTAAAAAGACCAGCTCTCAAGAGCAATCATGAACTGCTTTGGAAAAGCTGCTGGAGAGGAGTGAAATGGATCATGCCTGTGAATAAACCCATGGAACGTGTCTGAATTCACATTACAGCCTGATCTCATCAGCTCATTTCAAACCTGAGGGGTCTTTGAAAGCCATGCTCAGAAAGGACATTTTTCTTGTCTGCATCTAAAACCCACTGATAGTGAGTGTAAGTGATGTTTTAAGTGATGTTCCCTGCAATTCAAGACAACAATTTGGTTTTGTTATAAAATTTTCTCGTGTCCAGGTTTGTATCATGTATAACATGAGACCGAAAATGGCTTTGTGTCTCACTGTGGGGTCTTCCTATCAGTGATCTGATTCTACAGATAATCTCTGGACAGACTTTTAGATTATTTTCTCATAAAATAGTTTTAGATTATCTTCTCATAAAATAATTTTATATGATCTTATTGTAAAATAGCTTTACAGAGACTAGAACCAGATTTATTTTCTTTTTTTCTTTTTAGGAAGTGGTGCTGCACTAAAAGAGCTGGTTTGACATAGAGAAGTACAGACAGTTTTATTTTATGTTTTATTACAGTGCTAAATAGGATTTCTGCGGTGTGTGATAGCTGTGCAAAACTTTTCACTACTTTAATAAACCCTGGTGCTATAGATATTATTTTTAGGCGGACAAGAATTTGGCCCAATGTGTGGAAATTTATATCTACAATGCAGGATTTTATATTGAGGTTTTGGGAAGGAAATTTGGGAGATTTTTTTTTGCATTTATGAAGGATCTTTTCCTCCACCTAATTTTTCTGTTGGGATGTCCTTTGCCTACTATCTTAGTAAAATGAGTGAATAAAAAGACAGGAAGATACAACATTCTACACTAAAATAAGCACCTTCTGTTATCAGTAAAATTACAGATTTTGAGAGGAGTTAGCACCTTCAAAGATTTGGCTTAATAAAAGCAGCAGAAACTTCAAATTTAAAACTGCAAATTCCCTTTGACGCACAGAATTTATGGCAAAATTCCACCAGAAATAAGAACGAAGTAAGAAATCTTGAACAGACACACACACTTAATATGTCAAAACAGAATTGAGATATTAGATGCAAAGTTAAAAATGTAGGAAACTTTGGGACTTTTTTCCTTGAAAGATGATATAAAAGATAAAGAAAACTTAGTATTACCAAAAAAAAAAAAAATAAAATCCAAAACATAATAGAAGAGGGGTATAGTAATGGAAGGAAATACTTGTAGCATAATTAATCAAATATTTTTAATTACAAAAAAAACCCACATCAAGTCAAACAATAGAGATGTGGGCAAAATTAATCTTAACAGCAATAAGGAGCATTAAAAATCGTTAAAAGAGAAGAAGAGAGAGATTTGCATTTTTGCACGGGTCTGATTTGCGAGCAGCGAAACACATCCAAGCCCACACAACCATCTGCTGAGGGCAAACAGCTGGGGCTGGACCTTTTCCTGAGCTGCTCAGGTGTTATCCTGAACCTCCAGGAAGCTTTTAAAGGTGAGAGAAAGTCTCTCTTTTTGAGCCACAGCCAGTGCTCCAACACCTGGATCTGCCCATCAGCAACTGCAATCAAGCAAAGGGCAGCAATCGGATCTGAATAGGAAAGACCCATTTGGAAACAAGAGTGCCTAGGAACAGATGCCTGAATTTAATCAGCAGAAAGACCTCAGAAGTGATGGGATAGAACAGCTAGGACACATGGGAAAGATGTGTTCACTCCAGAAAAACTCAAACTTTGGGATATGAGGAAAAACTCATCCTAGTTTATCAACTGTGATAAACTCGGCTCAAAGCTGAGCCCTGCAGCATTAAAACTGAAGCCTGCCTTGAAGGAAACTTGTCTTCCCATCGGGGCCCAAATACATCTTTATGAAGTAGATAGTGAGCAAAAGTAATTTTAAAAGACAAGACTTATAAACAATACTTCTAAAAACTTCCAAAATATCAAGCAGGTGCTGATTGCCAAAAAAATTTATCAATTCAGCTATTTCAAAAAGAACCATTAATACACAGTAGAGACATTCTCCCTGTCTGAAAATCTCTGACAATATATGTATATCCCAGTCTATAATAAATCACAGCAAAGATCCGTTGCACATTTAAAATACTTTGAAATGATGTATTAAATTTTTATCCTCCCAAAATAATAACTACCTAACACTGACCAGGCACATATTTTGAAGTGGGATGTTTTCAACTGACTCCAATAACTTACAAATAGTTGAAGTAGATTTGATTTGTTAAAAAAAAAAAAAGGGCAAAGTCAAGACCTTTCTTCTCAAGATCTAACCTAGAGAATATTTTGACAGCTAAATTATAAACTATGAGAACCAGGGGAGTTGTTATGGACCATCAACTATAGTGAAGCCAAGGAGTGTTATTCAATTAATCATTTTACTCATTAGAGGTAAGTAAAAGCCAAAATAAAGTTAATCAAAGTCTTTTATGCCCTGTGTTTAGAGCAGCTCCCTGTGTCTTGATGGATTCTTCTTGTACCAGGGACAATGTTTCAAAGACAGATCAATAAAGAGAGATTCCTGAAGTTTTGAAAATTAACACCTTTCTCTAGTTATAAGTCAATCAGGAATTAATACCAAAAAGAGTTGAAGAAGTCAACACAAGTTCAGTGGGACCTTAACATGTGTGTCCCAAATTGCTAGATTTAAGTCGTTCTATTTTTCCAAGCAGCTAATTTTCCCTTTTTGAAGTACTCACAGAAGGTCAGGATCAGTTTAAACATCAAAGCTCTATGAATTAAACAGCTTCATGGAAAACAGAGGAAGAAAACTTGCCTGAAGAAAGACTCTGCAGTGATGCAACGTTACCCACCTCCTTTCCAGGCCAAATTGGGTGTTTGGATATCAGTCCAAGGCTGCACTGGCACACTGGAGAGGAGCTGAGAGCATGGCTTACCTGACACACACATAAAAACACACACATCCCCCTCCCCAAGGGTCTTTTGTCCCTGTAAAAAACCCCTCTTTGACTAATTCTATGCTTTCAACTATCAACTGAATTTTTATGGATTTCTGCTGACATGTCCTATAATGTTTCAAAACATGGTAGGAAAGACAATACATGAAGTATGAACATCGATTGCTAGAAATTAATCCACAACTCCAGGCCTCTGGAAATTCATCAATAAAAAAAAGCTTAGTGAAAATAGTTCTCCTTTAGAAGAAAACAGAGCTGCTTCTTTTAATCCATTTCTAAGACAATGCTCTTTTGACAACTATTGTTTAAGTGTCTTTCTTAATAGGTGTTACTCCAATTTCATTTCTATTCAGCAGGGCTAAAGACAGTTTATACTTTTGTACAAAATTAGTAAAAAATTAATTCTGAACATCAAGGCATTTATGATTAATAACCTTTTATCATGATGACTAATGGAAGACTTCCATGAACTCTGCAGTTTTGATTCCTTTGGGAATTTTAAGAGAGGGAACTTATAAAAACATAGCCAAGTTGGCTTAAAAACTTGAGCCAGAAATCTTGCAAAATCCGATTCAATTCTTTAGCCAAATCTAGAAATGTTATGAAAACACTGAAACAAAAAACCCTTGTGTCATCCTTCAGTATCTCAAAATCTCCAGGAAGTGCCCTGATGGGCAGAACGACAGAGCAGAGAGGTGGAAATGGGATCTGTAGAAGTGAGGCTCATCTGCTCCCCCAGCCACTCCTTAACGCAGAATTATTGCCTTCCATTTGCTGTTCCATCTAACAATGCAGGAGGCATCATTCAGCAAATCAAAGGTGCGCCTCACCCCTGAAGACAGACTCTATCCAAAAGCCAGTTGATGCCCTGGTCATGCTGAGCTGATATTGAGAAACATTTCCCAGAAGAACTGAGCCAGATTCTCAAAGCAAAATGCCTCAGCGTGGCTCAGCGCTGGCTGACTCATGCTGGTGGGACTCCACTAATTTCTCTGGAATTGCATCAGCAGTAAAATCAAAGAAAACAGTGATAAATCACATTTTTTTTCTTTACCTTTGCCATCTCTGCAGCTGTGCTTTAGTGGCATAAATGATAAAAAAAAAAAAAAGGTGCAAATTTAATACTTTCAAATATACATGGAGAATGTGTTCCATTTTCCACAAACAACATTTGTTTCATGAACTGAGCTCCCAGAGCCAGGTTCTTCATATCAAGGGAAAAAGGAACAGAAAAGGAGTTGTATGAGTTATTTGGCCATTTCTAACTTCACAAAGGTGCTTTCTCAGTTTTTTATTTCAGGTTAGAAGGCAAATAAGATTTGAGAATATGATAATTTTTTAAAAAACCTCTACCCCAAAAAGTATGAAGTGGATGCTCCACTGAAGGGAAGACATGCTACACTGTTGAGACAAATCCCCTGGCTCAAGCAGTGTGCTCAGCTCCAGCAGGGACACCTTCTCACTGTCTTTTAAGTAGATTTATTGCTATTCCAAAATAAGCTGTACATGAGGATGCAGCAGAGAGAAAGCAAAGAGATAAAAGTAGCCGAAGTCCTCAGTGTATTATTTCATCAATGCATTTTTTAAACACATAACATTTTTACAATGCAAATTGTTACTCTGCTGGCACTTGGGGTACATGCTAAAATATCCTGGATAATGTGGTTTTGTTTGTTTGTTTTTTAAAATCTGCTTAAAATATAAGTAAAAGAATATTCAAAGTGTGTGTCTGGGGCCAGTTGTCATTTGCGGGGAGTAATGAGCTTCATGAATTTCATGGCTATCTGACATTCAGTCCCTTCTCCCTTTGAATTCTGAACAGCAATGGTTAAAATATTATTTTAAACTGCAAGAGTTGACCTTTCCGAGGTGGGTCCCTCCGTGGAAGGTGAAGGGCAGGTGTCCTGCTGAGATAATGTCACTCCTCAGCTGGCTGAGCTCCATTGTGAGGCGCGCTCCGAGTGTGACGTTATCCCAGCACGAGCCGAGCCCCCCGGCGCGCCCGGCTGCTGCAATGACAGAGCTGAAAGGTGGCCTGAGCATGGCAACAAAGGCAAAGTTTCACATCAGGGATGGTGGCTCCGTGTACTGCAGCTGGTTAAAATAATTAATGAACACCAAACGGACAGAACAACCAAAATTCTGGTCCTACCCCGAGGACGGCTTCCAGAAAATGCCATGGGTGCAATATTTCCTGTAATATCTGGTCTAATATTCAATCCTTGAATCAGCTGCTACAATCCTGAGCCAGTCAGAGCCATTCATATGAGAGTGAAATCTGCAAAACTTCATAAAAGTCAAGTGGATGTCAATGGGACTATCATGAGCTATTATGGGAAATGTATTCAAGCTATGATACAATGCCAATGGACAATTCACGACTAAATTATTCACTGTGATTTATTTGCCACTGTATCTCACTTTGTGGCAGGCATGTGGGAGATTTTCCAGGTTCACAACTAGTCCTGGAACAAACACAGGCTGCCTGTAAGCCTGCACTAGAGCTGGAGGGAATATCAAGACAATTTCTTTATCGAAACTAACCCCAAAGTTCTTACCTTAAGGCCTCCCTCCAATGTATTTCCTAGTTAAAAAAGGACTACCACAAAAGACCACAGGTGTGTGAGGAGAGCTGGAATGAGGGGAAAGGCACCCCATGAAGCTCAGGATGGAGTGCTGCCAACAAAAATGTGTGGCTATTGAATTACAGACACTTGTAGTGACTTGCAGCAAAGCCACTCACTGTGGGCTAAATTTGCACTCAAGCTTGCAGGGTCAGAAATGGAGAAACAGCACCATTTTTACAGAGAAGGTTTTCTATTTTAACTTGCCCTTCCTTTCTCAGGTATGGTAGCTCCTCTCCAAGGAGGAATTTTGGCTGGCATTGAGACCCAGTAGCTCCAGCTGAAGCCCCAAACCTTTGGCAGCAGCCATGGGCACAGACAGCAAAATCCAGCCCTCCTCCTCAGAGACAGGCAGGATCCGTATGGCTGAAGGTGCTAGCACTTTTCTAAACTGTTTTAGTCCATCTCTAATGGAAATCTAATGGAAATCATAAATTACTGAAAAAGGTCCACAGGTGCTGAAATTTACTACTGTGTTGACTGCTGGCAAGGTCTGAAAGTGAGGAACAATGCAAGATGTGCTAGGAAAATGAAATATTTATGACATTCATATTCTCCCTCAAGCTTAAAAAAAAGCCACCCAGCAAACCTTTTGCTTAGTGACCAAATAATAAAGCCAAAAAATAAAAAAAACCAAAACGAATGTGCAGGGATAAAAGGAAAAAAACCTTGACCCATGCGGGTGCTTTTAAAACTATCATTGCAAAGGGGATCCTTCTCATAGCAGGTCACTGGGTTTATTTATTTTATTATTTAGAGTATTGTCATTTTATCTGAGCATAAGAATAAATTGGTCTCGATGAAGAGAAGAATGGAATGGCTCATCATGTTAAACTCTGAATAATCAATGACATTTCTCAATATGCTATTCAGTACAGTACATTATTAGATATTATATGCACAGAGAGGAAGTTGAGATAATTTTTCCCACAAGTAAATGCTTGCTGTAGTTATTGTAGTTTGCATGAGACAGGAATGACTTGGAGCAAGGACAATAAAAAAGCAGGGGGGAAATTACACTACAGATTTGATCTGGCTTCCACAATCAGTTTGGCAATTGGTTTCATTGGGAACAGCTTCAAGCCTTGCAAGAATTAATGAAAAATAAAGGTTGGCTTTGAGCAGGATCGGCACAAAAAATAATGTGAATGGCATGAAAGGTTTTGATTTTATGCATTAGACATGGGCAGGGGGTGAAGAACAATCACTTCTAGATTTTCCAAATAGGGAGCTGGATATGAACTTGGTGGCAGTCCTGTTTTAAACAATTCACACCTAGCTGCACCTTGCAGGCTCCACAATCACTCTGATGTCTACCATATGTGCAGAACGACAATTTAAAAAATGGGGTGACACAAAAGCTAGGATCTTTCTCATAAGGGGCAGCTCCTATTGCTATAACATACTTTGAGTTTTAATGCCAATTCTTGAAAGCTAAGCCTCTGCTTGAGAGTCAAGGACGAGCTGGGTTTCATGCACAAAGATAGAAAGTGAGTACAAAGAGATGAGTAAATGACCCTCCCATCACACCCAGACACAGAGAGCCCGTGGGAGGCTGTTGTGTCCTTCAGCATGAGCTGACTTCCCTCCAAGCCCAAGAACATTTTGGATTATTACTCCTGTCTTCCACTCCCTGGAATGCGCCTTAGATGACAGATCAAGCCTGATTTCTAAATGACTCCACAAGAGGTCACCACAAGACGAACAAATTGTTGTCATGGATTTTGTAATGTCATTCCTCAAAATTTCACAGACATTGGCATATAGCTGCTGAATTGGATGGGAAGGACTTCAAGGAAAAAGGGGATGACGAGTCATCCTTGTGGCATCCTGCATCCCAGTAAGGTCAGCAAGGAAATGGGGTCAGAGCCAAACGATGTGAGTGACGTTATCTGTGTGTCACAGGATTGGCCTCCTATCCCTTGTGGGGTTGGGGCTTTGAGACGTGCCTGCACTGTGTAACTGAGCATGCCAGAGAGACACCCAAGTTGGAATGGTTTGAGCTGCTTCAGAGAGTGAAACAGTACAGCCATGTTTGCAGAGAGCTCCAACACCGCCACTCCTCTGCAGCTGGGAGGCAGAAATAATGAACGAGCTGCTGCAGCCACGCTGGGCTGGTGCCTCTGACCATGCTGAGAGGACACGTGGCTCTCCCAAGCCTCCATGGGCTGTGCCATCCATGGCTAGTGCCCCTGGCAGGGAACTAGCTGAGCCTCAGGGAATTATCATGGAAGACTGGTCTATCCACAAGCTGTCTCCTCCAGCCCACTGATAAACCCATCAAATTAAAATGAAGAGCAGGCGCTTGGTAGGAGTTCGTATTTTAGACAGCTTAATGAGAAACTGTTGGAGGTCAGAGTGACATTAATCCCCCACAACACAGGGATAGACTTGGAAGTAGATGGAAACTTTCTCCAGCCCCCACTCAGCAAAACATAGAGGTATGGGCTCACCCAGAAGCATTACAGCTGGCTTATTCATATACTTCATATGAAGCACGGGAGAATATGTGCCTTCAAAAAAAAACCCACACTGTCTGGGATCTGAAGAGACAGATAAACCAATATGTTCATTTTTGATTTGCTCGTGACATTCCAAAGGTTCAGGAGCTGTGAAATTCTGAGTCTGGAAACCGTTTCCCAGTGCTGTTTTGTGTGCTGATTTGATTTGTACAAGGATCAGCCTGAGACAGGTCACGGAGAGCAAATCACTTTAGTAAGCTAAACAGTAGTAATAATTTTAAGTGCTATTTTCCCCTTGAGATTAATTTTATTTTCTAATATAACCAGAGGCCAGTCAGAGAAAGAGGAGAAGAGAATGACATTTTCCTGGATCCTAAAAGAAAGCTTAATGATGGAGAGGGGGTTCAAAGATAATGGGAAATGGGGAGAGGCAACTGTAATAACACAGGAAGACTTTACATTTATGGAGGATGAAATTCACCCTTATGTATGGGGCTAGGACAAGGATCATAAAGTTTAAATGTTTACCCAGCACAGAGGTGGATTTCACCCCTGGTTACTTGTCTGTCCTCCAAGTGTGCACACATAGAGCTGAGAAAAACAGAGCCACAGCCCAGGATAAGGCTCTCAGAGCAGCAGGCTAACACAGCACTGTTTGTATTTTATGCACAAAGCAGTGTCAAAGATAATACCAAATAACAAAGATTGCTTTAAGGATGTCAATAGACAGGTGTGTGTAAAGACAGGAGAGGAAAAGTGGTTTAGAATCAAATAAACCAAGAAAACCTGCAGGAATATCCTTTTCTCCTGGATGAAATACGAAGCTCTGGGCAGCCTTTCCTCAGTCACTAAAAAGCAGCTTTTTCCCAAAATCCAGCATGAACCCTGACTTCTCCAGACAAAGAGGACAGTGACTGATCCCTGGGTGTAAGAGCTCAGTTGCACCCATTCTCCATGTGCTTCACCATCCCTGCAGGATGCGTTTCCACATCTTCATCCTTCATAATGTCTTACCCATGCCCATTTACTGCTTCCCATATAAACACAGACACTTCCTCAAAACATTCTTTAAGTCCATTGTTTGCCAGCACTGTCACAAACTCTGCTCAAGGGTTGACAAATAATTTGCAGAAAAATCTTATAGTAATTGTAGATTGTGTGGTCCTACAATTAACAAGCAAAGAATTTCATATGAAGAAATCCTGTATTTCCTGTAGTTAGGAGTCTTCTAACTTGTCTGGGATTTAAGTCAGCTTCCAATAGACATGATGAAAAACTCAGTTGTGGGGTGTGTGTTGTGTTCTATGGCCTTTTAGAAAAAGCAGTGATGTTCAATTCATCAAAAGCCTCTGAAAATTGATGCTGATTTGGGTAAAATGCTGAATGAAAAGAGCAAAGACAAGGATAATTTGTTTAAAGGCAATATTACTTTCTAAAAGGAACTAGTCTATATCTACATTTCTCTCACTTTTCCTTAGGTATTGAAGATGGAAAAGGCTTCATAAAAAATATAAAATGTTGTGAATTAAATTAGCGACTTTTTACCTAAAGGAAAAGAAGTCAAAACAGCAACATGTATCACAAACTCTGACTTTCAGCTTAGGAGGAGTTATCTTTGATTTCTATTTTTATGCTTAAAAAAAAAAACAACCAAAAAACCAAAACCAAACCCCCCAAAAAATCCAAAAAACCCACCAAAAAGAAAACCCAAGAAAAAATCAAACCAAAAGGAAAAAATCCCCAACATATTTATGTCATCTTGAAAGTGCAAATCTAAGTCCAGCCTCACTAACGGAGCTAAAGCTCATCTGCACATTCAGTACCTGAGTTTCCTCCTCTGAAACTCCCTCTGGATTGTCCCTAAGGCAGCACAGCCATGGAGGATTAAATGTTAATCAAACACCAAGTACAGTTTTAATCTTGCAGGCACTTACAGACATAAAAAACTTCCTATATGCAACTGGCCCTTTTGAGTTCAAAGCAATTACTTTACCTATATAAAGTTATTTACATGCACAAGTGTTTGCAGGTTCAAGGCCTATAACCTGAAAAGCACAATAATGTTTTCAACAGTCCCTCTTGAGCTACTTCATGGCAGTTCACTCTTGGAAGGGAAGGAGTTTCTGAGTATCTATCCTCCTAACTAGTGTTCTTCATCTGGCCTCTCTCTGATTCTTCACAACTCACCAGATTTAAAAATATGGTATTTTCTACAACTGTTTTACTGGAGATGCAAAGCATATGGTAAATTTTGAGTAAACTGTGTGCCCTTCCCTAGAGAAAATACATTTAAAAATAAACCTGCTATAGAGTCTATAAAAAGGCATCACATTTACAACACACAACTAAGTCACTGCTGCACAATACAGAAAAATTAAGACAGCCCAAACGAGTACAACTTTTCTAAGCAAACAAGGGGAAGTACAGGGAATTGGTACAAAAGAAATCTAAAAATCAAAGTGATATTGTTAGCACTAAAGCTTCCCTCCATTAAAGTCTCTTATTATCATGTTTATCCTCCAAACTGTCCTTCCTGCATCCAAAATGGACCAGTCTGTCTCACTTAGGAGTTGATTTCATGACAGGATCTACAGGGGATGCACATCTGCAGGGTTGTGAAGCCCAGCTCTTTTCCCATAAAAAATGCTCTATAGATGGCAATTCTTCCCACCCTTACTAAATATAATGAGTCCTGCAGTGGAACTTGGCAGCCCCTTAGCATTGCACAGCAATTACCAGGAAGAAGTGAAGAACACCATCATTTCCAAATGAAAGAATGGGGAATTAGAGGAGCATAATGTAGCTCTCCACTGGAATAAGGATGGGACATTGGAATTCTATGGCATCTTTTCTACATATACAAATGGGCTCTTCTGATTTCAGAGATGCTCAGAGCAGCATAAACAGTCTTTTGTCAACTAAAAATCAGCCAGTCCCTGAGCTGAAGTCAGAGGAGTTTCCACTACCTGAAGAAAAGACTTTGTGTTTCTTGTCATAAATATCCCACTCGGAATTGGAGAGCACGTTTTAAAGAGGAAAATAGAACTAAGCTGATCCTACCAAATAAATAAAGCAAAATATACTGCACCAGACATTTAGATTGCCCCCAAAGCAACTCCTTTCTCTTTTTCTCCTGAGCTTGAGCCTACATGAGAAAAGAGTGACCCCTCATTAATACCCTCCTTACAGACTGCTTATTGTTTTTACTTGTTTTATTTCCTTGCACTTGGAAATAGAAGCAATAAATTTCCAGGGAAATGAAACTCACTTATCAGATTTTCCAAGCATCAAGTTTCATATTAGGAAAGGGGAAAAAAAAATCATTCTAAGGGGACTCAGTACAGCTGTAAACCAATATGTGGAAGCTCTATCAGAGAATAAACTCTCCTGGTAGACTCACTGTTATAAGCCTCAAGTTTCAGTTAGAAATTGTCTTGAAAGAGCCAACAAATTTACAGGGCAAGTATTTAGTGATTCACAATCCAGACCCCTCAAATCAAATCAAGGCAACTGACATTTAACAAGGTCAAATATTGTCATGTCTGAAACAAATATGGATAGGCAGTGATTGCTGCATAAGCCATCTTTACCCGATTTATTTTTTTGTTTAATTTTCCTTCCAATAATATTTTTTTTAATCTAACACCTTGATGGGAAAAACAGAAAGAAGAAATTTTTTAATTGAAAAAGTTCTGTTCACTCCTAAAAAAGGTTTCTAGCTTTTGTTGTGTGTGTGTTTTCTAGGAGAGAGATATTTTGGTATTTTCCCTAATGCAAGTTCACTAATCACTGCCCAGTTCTCTTTCTCAGTGTCCTTCCAAGTGACCTTGCTGAAAACTGACCTCACACAGGGACCAGGACAGGGTCAGGCTGATAGACAAAATCTTAGACCAGGTTCTCCCACCAGTTATCACATTATAAATCAAGATTAATACCACAAAACTTAAGGCAATGGCCCTAGAATTAAATCGCTCCAGCAAGAACTTAGTTCACACAGATAAATCCTCCCATGGGGGTAAATATTAATGTTGGGGAGGGGGTGCAGAGCAAGGCTGTTTCAAACCACTGGCCAAAGTGAAAGGAATTTTGAGGCTCTTCAGACTTATTTTTAAAGGCCGCGTCTGGCATGAAAAATTCCTAATGCTCGTGTTTATGCACAATTCTACACAGAGACAGAGAATGAAAGAGTTGTCAAATCTCTGAGCACCGGGGAGCACGGGGGCACGAGGGGCAGGCAGGGATGCAGCAGGGATGCAGCAGGGATGCAGCAGGGATGCAGCAGGGATGCAGCAGGGATGCAGCAGGGATGCAGGCAGGGATGCAGGAAGAGATGCAGGAAGAGATGCAGCAGGGATGCAGCAGGGCCAGCTCTGCCAGCAGCTTTGCCT
Organism: Zonotrichia albicollis; assembly: GCF_047830755.1. NCBI lineage: Eukaryota > Metazoa > Chordata > Aves > Passeriformes > Passerellidae > Zonotrichia > Zonotrichia albicollis. The sequence goes on from NC_133829.1 coordinate 4,279,459, forward strand.
GCAGCACTTTATTCATTCCCTGACATCTGGGACTGACTGGGCTCTTGCCTCTGAGCAGCTCCTCCAGACTGTCAGGCAAGCCTTAAATTCTACATCAAAGTTACTGTTAGATTCCAACAAGGAGACACTTCAGTGTGTCCCAATCAGGCCTTAATCTTTAAGTGCTGTTTTTTCTCTCTCTCTTAAAGATCATGCTGGTTTTTCCCTCTCCCTGAGAGCTCTAGCTGAGCCAAAGCAAGCATCGCTCAGCCATCAAAACAAGCCAGAGCAAAATAATCCTTTTTTTTTTCCTGATGACTACCACGAGGAGGCACTGCAGCCTGCTTTATAGAAGGATTTTTTTAGTTATTAAAAAAAAAAAAAAGAGGAAAAAAAAAAAAAAAAAAAAAAAGAGGCAAGAAGAAAAGAGAAGAGAGAGGGAGGAAAAAAAAAAAAGAACCAACCACGCTGGTGAAGTGTCTATTCGACACCAGCACAGCTCTGGTGTCATTCCCTATTTAATGGCTGTCAGTGAGGGGGAAAGACAACGTGGTGGGTAATTAAAACCAAATTGCAGGCAGGAGATGACTGCAGAAGGATGATATTGTCATTAATACTGATTTAACATGCACCTGGGTAAGGTGAGAGAGTGCAGCTAGGGAAATCGCAAAGGCACCAGGGTTGCCTAATTTAAAGATGTAGGGTTTCCAGCCCAAGCATGTTTAAAACCCGAATAAAACCATCATATTATGACAGCGGATATAAAACTGAAACAAATGTGCTACACATGTCTGTTAAAAAGAAAAAACTCTCCAACCCTGTGTTCACAGCAAAGCAAGCGCTGCGTCCTCTCTGAAGTTCAAAAGTATTTTTTTTTAAAGAAGGTTTTTTGTTGGGTTCTCTCATATCTTGGTTTCTAATGTGTTCGGTGCTTCCTCTGCTTTTACAAAGCTGACTGACAAGAAGGGACCTTTGTTAGATGGAGGGGGAAAAAAACCCACTGAAAAATCCAGTCTGTCTCACAGAAAAAAAAAAAATCTGCTCCATTAATATTTCAGGGAGTAAAGATCCCCCACCTCGAATTTAGTGCAAGACTATGGTACAATTCACTTGTGAAGAAAGGAAACTATGGACTGGCTACTGAGACAGCAGATAAAACAAGGAAAGTTTGTTAATGACAATATGTTACACACTACAGAGGTTTGTGTGGCTCCAGCCCTGACCAGCTTCGTTCCCAAGGCTCAACCCCGGATCCAGCAGGGCTGGGGAAAGCTTGCCCAGCATATTGCTAAATGCAATGTAAATCAGTAGCTCTTAATTATAAATTCAGCTACTGGACTTTTCCTTAGCGAAACAATGCGGTTCAAAGCTTTGAGAAAAATTTTATGACACCTAAAGGTGAAAAAGTATCTTACAAAAACTACACTTCTCCCCCTGTCTTTTTAATATTTTTTTTTCTTTTTTTAGAATTCACTTTCTGGACATCATATCAAGTTCAAACAACTGAAAGGGGGGGTGCAGCCTTCACAGGCAACATATTGTTGTACATGAAAATGTACAAACTACAGCTGAAATCGGGGTAGGAATCAATAAATTTCTTTTTAGTTTAGTTGTAAATGAAAGGTGTGTATGGAAATTACCACCTTTCTGACTTACTCTTAAAAACTAAGTCGTTATAGAAGTCATGAAGATATACATATATTCCACAGAGGAAACATATTCAAAGGTGAAACTTTCAAAATAAAAAAAAATTAAAGACAAAATAAAAATAAAGATTAAAGAGCTCAGGTAGAGAAAATAAAGGTGATGTGACGGGTCCTGACCTAAAGGCTGTTGAAATCTGTGGCGAAGTTCTGGAAATTCAGCAGACTTGATCAAACTCATAACAAACATTATTATGACAGGCTTTCACTGTTTCATTTTCCCTTTTGCAAGAATGTGAAAGGTACAATTAGACTTTTAATTAAACCGCAGAAATGTTTGTCACCTTCTGACGATTTGCACGATTTTTTTTTCAGTTCCCAGCGACCTGTGAATTAAATACTCCTCTTCCTCTCCCATTCCTGCACACAGAGACCTTGTCCTTGGGGGCTGCCGCTTTTGGGAGGACACCAGCGGGTTGGCAGCGTTGGCTGGCTGCAGAGGGCTCGGAAAATGCTCATTTTTCACAGGGTGCTGCCAGAGGAGCTCAGCTCCGGGCCGGATCACGCCCAGAAAGTGCCAAGCGTGCGGGATTCCCCAAGGCAGGGGGAGCAGGGCGAGGGATGCAGGATGTGGGGATGCAGGATGCGGGGATGCAGGGTGCGGGGATGCAGGGATGAGGGGATGCAGGGTGCGGGGATGCAGGGATGAGGGGATGCAGGGTGCGGGGATGCAGGGATGAGGGGATGCAGGGATGAGGGGATGCAGGGATGAGGGGATGCGGGGATGCAGGGTGCGGAGCTGCGGGACCGAGCGGTGCCTGCGGAGCGCGGACAGTTCCCTGCTGGGCTGGGGGCAGCAAAGATAAAGGCATCGCTCAGGAAAAAAGCGATTTCGTGACAAGACAGGCAGAGAAGGACCCAGGCAGGCAGGTGCTGTTTCTCCCCGGGCTGGACGCAGAACAGACAAGCTGCTAGAAAAGACTGGCAAAAAACCCACGAGATCTGCCGAAGTCAGTGTGAGTTTCGCTGACTTGTACTGAATAGACTTGGAAAGCAGCTTCAGTATCAACAGTTCCTAAATTAAAACCTGTTTAGGTGATCACCAGATCATGCACTCGCTTGCCTGTTTCACTCAAATTATCTTTTTCCCCATATTCTAAAAACTGGAACTCCAGTGACACTCACAAACAACATATGTTGGTCAGATGAACATAACATCAGCTTTTTTTTTCCTGCATGTCTGTGTATGAATATTTTATGGCTCAGTATTTTCCAGATCCAAGATCAGAATTCAGCTATCAATTTTCTGGACCCTGACACTCCATTTTCTTAATTGGTAGTAATTTAAAAATCAAGTGACTTATTTGCAGTCTACTTTCTTGTTTAAGAAAAAAAGGAAGCAGACATCTTTATAATAGCTGCCTAGAGAAATGTCATGACAAATTGCAGCATAGATCAGAAATACTACTTAGCAAAGAGCTTAATACAAGCAGCTTAATACATAAATACGAAAAACTAGGAGCAGGATAAAAAAAAAAGAATCCTAATCTCTTTTGCTCAACTTTGAAATCTCTAAGGCCCACATCCTATAAAACCTCGGTGCTTTATTTTATGATCACAAGGAGCCCTCCTCAAGTTAGTAACTCTAATAGAGTTCATGCTTAAAAATCCACTGTGATAAGACTTAAAGTACATCTTCTAGTTGGGAATATTGGCTTCCTAGTTGGCAATTTTTCCTTCCTGATGGTTCTTTTCTCTCACTTATAAAATACATATTCTGTTATGATTTCATCTGTCTAAATAGAGGGATTCAGATAAACTACTTCCACTACTGCATCAAAGCATGATCTAAACGTCTGGATATGAATCAATTAAATTCTCCTTTTCACTTTGAAAAACTTGCCAGAGGAATAGCTTTCTTTCCCTATTAGTTGTTTGAGAGTTTGAGAGATTTTCTTTATATTCAGGTCCCTATAAAAAATCAGTCCAAGGACAGTTAATTTGGAAATCTGTAGGGTTTTTTAATGCCCATAAAATAGATCACGTTGTATTTTCTTTTATGACACAAGGTGAAAGCATAAGAGCCTCTAATATTGTTTTATGTTTGGTTCACTCTGAAATCAGAGAAAAAAAATCCAGAGAAAAAAGTCACTTTCCAAATTCTGTTATCCCTGCACCTACAAACAAAGGGGGTTATTGAAACTCCGTGCTAACAAGGCTTCAGGTACCAAAAAAGAAAGTTGTGCCTTCCTCAAGCATCCCCACAAAAGGAAGTGATCAGTCTTCAAAGCAACTGATAATTCATGGACAGAAAACAACAATGCTCAACCCAATAAAAGCAGCTCTTCTGCAGTGAGTTGGAAATCTGACCCCAGTCCCAATAGCTGCCTGCAATAAAGCATGGAAAATCATGAAGCAGCTACCTGGCACTTAATACTGGGTTATTATTAGAAAACTATTTTCTTGTGAAGAAAAAGAAAAAAAAAAGTAATTTTCTTGTACAGCTAAAAGAAAAAAGCAAATAACATCCCTTTCACCTTTTAAAAATACTAATGGCTCTATATTGAGTTTATTTGCAGCTGAAGTAAAAAATACACGGGACAAACCTTCCCTAGGTGCAAAATGATATTGCTCTGTGGGCTTCAGTGTAGCTATTTTCATTTATTCCAGGTCTGGACCTGGCAGAGGAATTTTTAATTTTTTTTTTTTTCCCCTGGAAAGGTAACAGCTGCCAGCAGCAAAGCCAGAAACATGCAGTTTCTGTTATATTTTGCTTTCAGATGAAATGGAATGTCTTCGGGGAGCCCAGAGGCATGCTAATGAGACAGGTTCAATGGAGATGGACACACTGAGGCAGCACCTTGGCCCCTGCTCTGGCTGCCCTGCGTGCGGAGCACGGCTCGGCGGCTGGAGAGGTGCCCTGAGGGGCATGGGAGGATTTCCATTGCACTGGGATTCTTGCTTATGAACTTTCATTAACACAGGGTTAATTTCTAAGGACACCAACGAGTCAAAATGTCTTGCAATTGTTCCAGGACTGCTACACAGAGACGTTTTTCTATCCAAAAAAAAAAATTATTTGGATTCGTGCAAATGTATTTTGTTTGCGAAGGGGAATATTGAATGTTGGACTTGTTTTAACTCAGCAAATACTGTAATATTAATGTATTCACTGAGTGGATTAGGAAATTTATCTTGTAATTTGTTGCTGCTACTAGTTGTCATTTTTGATTCCTGGAAAAATGAAATAAGATTTAACTTCAAAAAGTTCTTCTTTATTATCTAATTAAATAAAGGTGGCAGATTAATTGACTAATTGGTATTCATGTATAGATGGAGACATATGGAAAGGATTTAAGATTAGACATATGGAAAGGATTTCTAAGATCTGTAAGACTGTGAGCAGCATTTTATCAGATGTTTTGTATACAACACGTGACCTGCACAAAATGCTGCATTCAGCATATACGCCAGATTCATAAATGGGTACATCTGAAATTCAGCCTCGTGGACATATTCACAATCAGCAAAGATGCAGACTAGTAATTCCATTTTGGACACAAACACAGCAACAAGGAGGAATCTTAAATGCACACTAAAGTGCCATAATAAATAGTGATTTTTAATTTTTTTTTTTAGGGACAGACCTTACCATCCATGCCCACACTGAGTTATACACAAACGCTTGAAAAATACCCATTCAAGCGGGTGGCAGCACAAAAGTGCCAGACTCTGAGTAAGATCTCAGCTGGCTGAGTTCAATGTGCACACAGAGGAACAAGGAGGGAAGGTGTGGGGATTTAAGCCACTCCATTTCAGCATTAATTCACAGGGAGGTGGTCTAGACAGCGGAACTCAACGCCGCAATGTACACACAGAGCCAACAGATACAACCACGCTCGCAGCAAAAAAAGAAAAAGACAGAGTCAGACAAGCCTTGCTAGAGAAAAACAGTTACATTCTGTTAGGTTAATGGGTTGCAATATCCCTGCCACATCTGCAATGGTTTTAGAGGATTTATACCTGTAGTGAAGCAAACGATGACCGCATTGCATTATCATCTTTCAAATAAATACAATATATTCTTGAAATACTGATTTGGTCAAGTGCCTGGGATTCTTGTTCGACTCCAGCAAGGATTTTGACTGCAACTCAGAATTGCAATGCCTATTTGGGAATTATAATAGAGCAACTCACCACAAGGAAAAAAGTGGCTGCTTTTATAAAAGTCTATGTCATTGCTACTCTGAAAATGACACTTGAACTTGGGATTTGTGTAAATGCTGTGATGAAATCTTGAAACACTGTAAGAATTTATCAGCTAGAGAACTCTTCACAATGGGCCAAATCAGTAAAGATGGCACTCTTTGTAAAGTTATCAGCTAGAAAAAGGAGGTTTTTTCCCCAAATACAGGTAGAAAGCCAGCAGTCACACCATGCAGGTGCCAGTGCTGGAAGAGGCAGGTTTTCTGACTACATTGAAAAGAAACTCTATTAGTATATTTCAAATCACATGAAATAGAAATTGCCTCCATTAGTGATCTTGGAGCAGTCACAGCACAATTCTGGAATTAGGATAATTTCTTACAGCCTCACCCAATACTCCTGAGGAGTTTACCATGCCATGATACCAAAACAACTAATTTTTCAGCTCCTGGTGCAAAGGGCCCACAAATAAGGGATGATTTGAAGACAGGACTCAGTTTATTCTCTGGAATGTGGGTACCACATTTTTCTGGCTGTACCATCCCCTGCATACTTGACCCAACTGGGATATTAACTCTTAGCTGAAATATACCCAGACACCCACAGAGCCCTTAAACAATGAATAAGAAATTTGAAGATACTGATACTTTCCCTCAATTTACTTTTCTGGAAGCAGCAAAATATCCCAGTTTGTCAAATTTAAAAGCCTTAACCCTTCCTAATCCTAACCATAACCTTAACCTAGCCCCAGACCCTGGCTCAGAGAGCCCTGCCTGCAAATCAAAAAGAATAATTCCATCAAAGCTCGTGATACTTTGCTCTTGTTTTATCTCCAGGAATTTGCAAAGTCCCACACTCATCTTGGCTGCTGCCTCCCTGTTTTTTCTACTGCACAGCCCCACTCCAGCTGAAAGCAGACAACAACACCAGAAACTGGGACATTCCTGAGTGTGACACCGAGCACTCCTGACCCCAACCCCAAGTCCAGCCTAACTGAGCTTGGGAACTGAAGGGAGACTCACAGATTAGTCATGCTTTTTGTTCACCTGTCTGAAAACTGCAAAAGATCCCAAACCTGGACCTTATTCCTAACCTTAGGTAGGCATGGGAAACATCTGCCAGCCTCCAGCACAGAATGGGAGAGCAGACAGCAGACAAAGCATAGGGGTTCAAACCAGCACGCCCAGAACAGGGCTGACTATGGCAAACCTTTTATTAAAAGCATCTCAGATTGTATATTAAATAATTTAGCAGCTCTTACTTAAGGAAATATAAGAAAACATGCACAAACTAGTCTCATAAAAACCTAATTTTATGTAGTGAACAGTGTGTGCTAATTTCCCTATTGTTAGCAGGAGTATAAAACATCTCAATACGCTGTGAGGCACTGAAATAGGCAAACTAACATAAAAAATATACTAATAATACTGTTTATAATTTCTGCCTACTCCTTATATAATAACTAAAGAAAGAAAGGGGAAATACAGGTTGGGAAATCTTATTTTTGAGAGGTTATAACCCAGCCTTTGTGTTCACTTTCACGATAAGCCCAAATTTCCTTCTCAAGCCTACACTTAAAACAAGAGAGAAGCAAAAGATTGAATCAAGACTCTGTGAGTTATGAGGAATACTGTATACATTAAAATAAGAATTAATAATGCCTCAGAGGATCTTAAAAACTGTTGACAGACCCATGTGTCCCCCTATCCAGATATGTCCATGTGTGTTGTTTCCAAATGTGAGATTTAACTAAGTCTGTCAGGTACCAACTCACATTTTTCTTATTTTCTGTCACGTGCATCAGCCAGTCCTTTCCTCTAACAAAGGAACCACAAATTGTTGTGGAGGTGACTCACTAGAAATACATCCCAAGGATGAGTTCGGGGAAAAAAAAAGAAGAAAAAAAAAAAAAGAAAAAACATGAGAAAAACAAAACTGTCCCTGTTGTAGCTGTGTTCTCTGATTTTGCAGAACTCTGTGTTTTCCTGCAATCCCACCCAGGTTGCCCATTCCCAATTTACAGGGCCCGCACGCCTCCCCATGCACCAGCTGCGGCAACTGAAAGTAATTATCACTCCAGACACAATAAGGTGTTAAAGGTAGTGGCGAGCATTTTGTGCAAAAAGAAAAAAAAATTAGGAAGGAGGGAACCTGATGAAAGGAGATTAGTGTCTGTTAGTCTTTTGGAGAGGAACAGGGGAAAGCAAAGAGGGGAAGAGAAATAATAAATAACCCCGATCCTTAGGGAATACTTGCATACGTGGCAGACAATGAAATAAAAGTTTTCTTTGAAGAGTGAGTTCCTTTTCGGATGAAGTAAGCGGCACCAAAATGAAATCACAGAGTTATGTTACAGCTGATGTATAACTGATCAAAAGAGCAACAGGATGGAGTTATGAGAACAGAGGTTGGGAAAAACAGAATTAAACCAAAACACACTTCTTTGGAAAATAACCTACGGGACCCAGGGAATGGGGATAGCCACTGCCAGGCTGCTCACGGAGGCTCTGCCTCAGGAGCAGCCTGGCAGCTCATTCAATACCTGTCCTGAACTTCTCCTGGGGGTGGGAGGGAAAGGGAACAGACAGCACACGCAGGAGGGAAAATCTTACTGGAAAAGTTGTCAGAGGCAAGGCAGGGAGGGCACGGAAGAATAGGAGTTCGCTCCCAGGAACGGCAGCGAGGTCGGATCCGTTCTGGCTCTCTGTCTCTTTCCAGGGGATCTAATTTGCAGTGAAGCCCCTGGGACTCCTATCCCCGGCACTGGTAGGAATGAGATCACAGCCTGAGTATTTGTTCTACATTTTCCAAGAAAGTAGATTTTAGTGCAGCAAAGGACTCACATAAGGATCTCTGTGAATGACTCAGGAACGCGCACACCAAGAAATGTGCGGGAGCTGTAGAAGGGAATTTTTTTAAAGTCAGTTACATTTCTGCAAGGGGTAGAAGTTTATTTATTTATATAGGTAATAGCTGCTCATTCTTATCCCACTTTCACAAGTTTTTTCCTCTGAAGTTATTCCACTGATGATTTAATGCCTGCTGAACAGCTTTTCCAGGCATGGTCAGCTCTGCTATGGGGTAGTGTCCAGCAGCTATAGATGAAACTGGTGATAACCCCTTCAGCTAACACAAAAACCTGCAATACAGGCTGTAATCAAGAATACCCAGTCTTTTCAGTGTGTAAACCCCCACTTTAGCTGTCTACCTCCTAATTTCTGTGATAAGTTCTGGATTCTGATGAGTCTCCTGTTTATTTAGTGAAGCACAAGTAGAATCGGACATGGAGCAATGTGAAATATTTCCAAAGAAATTGCACCCAACTTGTCTGCATTGTTAGAAGCTTCCAATTCAACAGAGCTCACAGCTAAAAATACAGAAATTGCAGTCTATGGAGCATTCAAAGCAAGGACTGGTTTGTACAGCTGTAAACTAATGTACATGTTTTCACACAGATTTTCTGCATTTGAATAGCTCTGACTTCAAGCTACACAAACCTTTCCACTTGTCTTTTGTACTGGATATTTGTGAATGCTGTAAAATCCCCAGCTTTGGAAATGTGACCAGTTACAAATTTAAGCGAAGAGTTGCGATTTGGTTTGGGTTTTGTTCACAAATCTCTGCAAACCAAAAGACACCCTTATTGGCAGAGCGAAATAACCTCTCCAGTGCCCCTCTGCAAAACATCTTCCAGCCTCATGGAGACAGGAATTAGCTCAGATGTTCCAGAGCAAAAAGAAACACCCAGAGCCAACTGGAAAGCATCACATACAGCACAGCAGGCCTGCAGCATCGACTCTGATGTGTCCTTGACACATCTTCTCTCTTGGTGGTAGAACAAAGGTGCTATCAACAGGTGATTCAGGGAGGGAGAGGCAGCACATGTGCATAAATATATAAATATATATACACACACACATACACACATGGAAGTCTAGTGCTTCCTGAACCAGCTTTCTGCTGCTGCCTGCTTTATTTCTAATTACTTCCCTCATCAAAAATATAATGATAAATCACCTTAGCAGGCAGTCAGCTGCAACTGAAGCAGGATGATACTCCCCGAACTTCTTTTGGGAGTATAGGAATTTACTGATTATACTCTTCCTTTGGAAGTTTGTTCCCTCAGTAGAAATTCTTGCTCATTTCCTCTACCCACTTTTTAATCTCAGAAATTATTCAGTATGTATTGGGACATCAGGATGTGGCACTTGGGGACGTGGTTTAGTGGTGGACATAGCAATGCTGGGTCAGTGCTTGGAATTTATGATCTCAGAGGTCTTTTCCAACCTTAACAATTCTGTGGTTCTAAACACAAGCTGATTGTTGTTTGTGTCGCTACACAGCGCTATCAGTTCAGTTCATTTCCATATCACTGGTGTTAGAATTTTATGGGATAAATCAGGCACATATACCATATTCAATGGCTATGTGTTTTCAGTTTCTGAAGCTAGAAAAAAAATTAAGAAGAATTTTTAAAAAGAAAAAAAATCAAGACATTAGGCAATCTGCAGAAGGGATTGTAAATAAGATTAAATTTGTTTATGGCTTTTATTCATTGTGAGGACAAGCTACTTTATATGGGCCAAAGTAAATAAAAATACTGGATGGTATAAAAGGTCTAGTAAAGAAATGTCTGGAAGAGGTTGAGGCTACTGATTTTGTTTAAGGGTCTATCTCCTTCAAATGCTTGTACTTGCAGGTAACTCATGTTGAAGTGATCAAAGTTACCTTTACATGCACACATTGACACAACTGGCCTCAAAGTCACCTGAAGTGCGTGAAAACATTAATTGACACAAGGGTGAGTACTAAAAAAGGAGCTGTTGAGGACTCAAAACTGTGTAGCAGTGCTTGAAAGCTATAAAAGTATAACATAACACAGGCATTAAACAATTCCACGTTGTTAACACAGGCCATTACACTGATGCCCTGAAATGTTTCCTTTGCCACTTCTCCCATATTAAGAGAATGTTTTTCTAGACCTTCATCATTCCCTGAAGCAAAAACTGCTGTCTGGAAAGAACAAGACCCAAAGCATTATTTGTACATCCACAGGCATGAAAGGCACAAACAGCATTCAGTTCCTCCTGACTGAGACAGAGAGCACACTACAAAATCTCCAGAGCGATTCCTTCCCCAGCACTTTCACTAAATATTCAAACTGGGGAGAAGATTTTCAGAATTATACAGGGAGGAGTCCAAAATTCTGTTGATCAACAGCCAGCAATTCAGATATTAAACTGTTTGTGATCCATCACTTCAGTCTTTTTCTGAACTTGCCTCATGGGGAAACACTACAAAATAAAACTTCAATACTCCCATAAGCTCCAAATAAAGCTTTTCTCTTTGATTGCCTCTATCTCATCTGTCTGCTTAGATTTGTGTGCCTAGTTAAGTGAATTCAGAAGACCATACACTTGAAATGAAAACTACACAGAGTACACTCTTGACTTGTTACCATAATTTACCTTCTAAGTGGAACCTCTTATGAGCCTACTCAATTATATTTAAAATGACTGCACCTTTATTTCAACACAGTGTACACGCTGAACCTGCGGTCGAAAATCCTGAGCTGATGTAAAATTGCAGAGCCTCATCAAAATTCATAGGGGATTCCTGACTTACACCAGCCCACACAGGGCCCCCAGAACCCATCACACTGCAATGCTTCTCCCATGGGGAACAATATTAGTGTTAAGCAATAAAACCAAGTTGGTTTTATGTCTAATGCTGATTTCTTTTCTGATATGATAGTTTAGTTTATGCTTTTTCATGCAACAATACCTTGAATACATGGCAGGTTTACACTGAAAAACACGGTTTAAAAATACTTGTTAAATGCTGAAGGCTTGACAGTTCCTTTAAATAATACTGGGGGGAAAAAATGCACAAGAACATTTTGGTAGTGGAATGAAAAATGCTGCAGTTTACAGCAGTATGTCACTGAGAAATTAGTATAGATTTTTTTTTTTTTTTTCTCCAGGACTACTGTCAGGGCTGGCAGGCCTAAAATTAGACATACCAGGTATGCACTTCACAGTGTCCCTCAGGTCTGGCTGTCAGCTCCCTGGGAACAAGATTCCTGTATATTTCAATACCCTTCCTGCTCCGTGGATCCCCAAGAACAAAGCCAACGGGCAGAGGCAGCTCTTCATGACACGCATCTCTGCGAGCAGGAAACAACCCATCACCTTGGGGGCTGCTGCCCAGGGGCTGCCTATTTAAAAAGCAGCATTTGGAAATAAAGAAATTTTTAGATGGAATCCGGAATAGCAGGAACTGAAAGGCGGGGGACTGAGCTGTTTTGAAATATTCAGTCCTATTTTGAAGTGATAATCAGATATGAAGCGAAAAAAATAAATCAATGAGTTCTCCAGTGATAAACTATCAATATTAACTAAAGGTCAAGAACAGTCAGATTTTGTTTGTCTTAGACATTGCTTTTTGCAGTTGACATTAATTCATTTGAAACCTGCACCATTTGCCACTGCTTCTTTTTTTTTTTATTTCCATTTTTTGGAACAAAACCTGACTGTAGGGTCTCATTTACTACATCATTTACCTTTTTCCAATTACACAAATGACTGAAGTTGACAGTGGCATGTTTTTGAGTATAAATATGATAATTTACTACTGGGAAAGAGATAACATGATCCTCTTTATTCTGCCATGCTCTGCTTGCAATGCTGCGCAGAATCTTAATTGAAAGATTTTTAAATAGTAGCTAAAACATTGTTTAGGTTTTGTTGTTGTTTTGTTGTGTTCTTTTAAATAACAGCTCTTGAAGCATTTTCTTTTCTTCTACTCTGTGTCCTTTTGCTCCTGCTTTTCATCCATTCTGGTATAACCGACTCTGTCTGGATCATGAGTTATCATTGGCTGCCAGTGGAATGCTACAGTGCAATTTGTCTTATTGAAACATGGGCTAGCCCCACATGGCTGCAAAGAATCATTCACTTTCTAATAAATCAAACATTTGGTAAAATTCCTTCTTCTCTGACATGAAACGGTAGGACAGACAATGCCGCCTGTGAACTGAGAGGAGATGGTGATAAAAACGCCTTTTTTGTTCAGCGCTACTGAATTATTTTGTGATTAGTGAATTGCAACTACCAAATCCAAGCTCGCATCCTTGGCTGGTATTTTTTTTTCCCTTTCAAATTCAATCACTGTACTGTTTGTCTACTGTAAATAGAATGTTTCTGCACTTTACATAATTATCAACATTGTTTTTCCATTTAACAGAGAGAAAATCTTCGCCCCTTCATAATCACTGCAAATTTTGCCATGAAAACACAAAATTCTAAAGCCATGCTATTATGTCTCTGACAATCTTGGAAAAATATTTGTCTGATAGAAGGCTCAAAATTATGGAATATGAAAGGCTCAAAGAAGAAATAAATTTTTTTCTTGTAGCGTAACTAAAACTTTGAAAGTTACCATGAGAGTTGCTTCTCTGCAGCTGCAGCTTTTCTGCCCAATCTTTGGAAGTCGGGTTATCTGGAGGGGACATCTGGGATTTCTAACAGTAATTACAACACATTTTGAACTGCGGAAGTGACATTATGGCTATCCTCTCCTCAGGAAGAACGATAAGCCAGGATGAATCCTGAGAGTCCATCAATCCCCACCAACTGCATCTGAGCCGAGTGTTAGGCTCGTGCATTAAGTTCCTCACATGAGATCTTTTAGGATGACTTTATTACTTCTCACGTTTTATGCTGGTGTTAGGGTCTCTTAATGCCGCTAATTCTATCTGCTAAGATGTCAAACATCCCCCGTCAGGAATGTCGTTCCTAAAACATCCAGACATGTCCGCCGAGCCAAAGCTGCCTTTTATCTTATGATTTAGGAAGGGGAGGGAATTATGGCTCCCTTCTACCAGTTTATGATCCCAAGATTTAGAATCTGCACAGAATCTGTACCATATGTTTGACCACAGCCTGCACAAACTTTGCTCGGAACACAGTCCTGTAAGGCAGCCCAAACAACCCCGTGGTGCTGAGAGGTGGCAGGAGGGGGAATTTCCATCAAAGGCTGGGTATGGCTATAAAACAGCAGTGACAACCTGCAGGAAGCACTGGGGCCCTTCCATAGCAATGCAAAAACAAACTCCATGGAGGTTACGGAGTCACAGCTCAGCCACAGACATCTTTAGGACACAAAGGAAGGCAGGACCCTTCAGGAATCCCACATCTCGCTGTTCCCCCAGCAGCAGAGCAGTGTCAGCTGGTCACATCTGGATCCAACAAATGAAAAAAGACACTTCACCACGTCTTGGAGACTACCTGAGATCCTTCTGCCTGGTTTGAAGGCAGGTTCAGCTTCTGCCCTGGCTAAGGTTTGTGTTTGAGCAAGAGATACGCCACTAACACCAGTAAAACCAGTTCAGCAGCAGTGAACTGAACTCTCTCTACTGGAGAGTTCAAGAAAATGGGAAATGGTGCAAAAACTACTTTTTTAGGTTCCCTGACTTTTAGACACATGGAAAGGAGCTTCCCTTGAGAATAAATTTCATGGAAGACTTGCAAGAGCTTGTAGTGCTGAGATCAGGCAACAGGGAATTCTGCTGGAAATTCTCTGCCAAATCTGGTTTGTCACCACAAGATCAGAAAACTTCTTATATGCTTCCATAGGCCAGAACCAGACCCCAAACGTAGGAACATCACCTATCATTAAATCCCCTCCAGACTGCAAATCTGTGATCAAATATTTAATGCAACACCTGGGAATTTGTTAGTGAGAACCAAAACCCAAGGCAATAAAGGATTTAGCAACTTGCACTGCTTTTGGCATGGCATTAACTAAGGTCAAGGTCAATTTTGGCTGAGTCTCTACAATTTTTATGATTTTAAAAAATCTTTACATTTCTCTTCCCCCTTCAATTGCAATTGCAATAATTGTATATATTAGCAACAGGGTCTAATTTGAATGAGTTTCCTTTGATTTAGCCTGTTTACATTTAAATCATATATCAGTCTAATTCAAGCACTTTACTGGCATCTATGCAGGAAAAGTCCATCTATTTCCAGTCATTCTTTTGATGTAAACAAAATCTTTGTCCTGCAGCTATATCTTAACTAGGTTAGGAGACACAACAGCTATGTAATGGTATCGTGTGTGCTTCAGTCACTGCATATATTACTTTTGCCAACCTGTAAGTAAATTAGCACCACCAGCAGTCTACCTAGAGTGGCTTAATCACAGGCAAATTCGAGTCCCTATCCCAGCAGTGTTACTTATAGCCAGCCTGATCCCAAGGCACCAAGAAACCTCCCTGACCCCTCTGCCTCATCTGTAAAGTGGGGATAACAATATGGGGTGGAAGAAGGATGTACTGGCAATATTTGTGAAGTGCTTTGAAGATGCTGAGAGTGCCAAGTGTTATCATGGCTTCTAAGCTCTGAAATGTTTGATATCATTATGTGCACACATAATTTTTAATGGTAATTCAGAGCGCAAATTAGAGATGATATTTACATTTCTTCCAGGCAAGCTTAATTTCCAGTTATCAAGGAAAATATCTATTGCACAAATAGGGTATCAGCTATTCAAAAGTTCCCTCAGGGCATACCAGTTCTATAGCATGCCATTTTTTTTTAGCTGTCCATGAGATGACAGACTGTAGCAGTTCCCTTGGAGGTATTATGGATTACTGATGAAACAATAACCAGAAGTAATATTTTCCCATCAAAACTGGAGCCTGGGGTTTTTGTTGTTGTTGTTGTTATTTTTCTCCTAACAACACATGCTTTCAGAAAGACTTTGCCTTCATTTATATGTAATTTGCAATCCTATACAAACAACCCCTGAAAATATAATTAAATTCATAATAGACTTTTTTTAAGCAAAAGTCTGTAATTCACTTCTGTTGAAAACACAGAATTGTCAGTCTTTGGACTTGGAAAATTTAGTATTTCTGTTTGCTAAAGAAAATCATCTATGGTTGGATTTGTTTAGTAGACAACTTCTACTGCAGCTTCTACCCTAAAGAAGTCTTGGGCTTTTGAAAAAGACATAACATTTTAAAAAACATGCGTAACATACATTTAAAATATAATGAAAATAAATTAAAAGACAAAAAGAGAAAAGACTGAGCAGAAGCAATCCTGTCTAGGCTGTTCATTAGTGACACAAGAGAAGATGGTGCAGTGCACAGAGCCCTGGTTAAAATACCCCATGTTACAGTAAATTGCCAGAACACAAACCCATGAAGACAGAGCAGTGCTTAACTCATTCTGAAGCCAGGAAGAGTTGGTCACCTAAATGCTTCTGGAGCTCTGAAAGGTAATCTCTGTGTCTGAGTTTCCCCACCAGAAAACATACACTGTATATATCTAAGATAAATATATAACATAGAACATAAAATATAGAATATGATATACAACACAGATGTTCCTTGCAACCAAAATTCCATTAAATGTCAGTATATCAGTGACAACAAGGACCACAGAAGTGTTTGAATTTCCTTTCCTGTACTCCTTTACCTATTCGCCTGCAAAAATATGTAATATAATGGAATCACAGAATTCCAAAATAGCTGAAGCTGGGGAAAGGCAGCTCTGGTGCTTCCCTATCCAACTCAAGCAGAGCAGGTTGCCCAAGGTTGTGTCCAGCTGAATTTTGATTTTCTCCAATGCTGGAGGTCCCACAGCTTCTTTGGGTACATGCTCT
The DNA here is from genome assembly GCF_047830755.1 of Zonotrichia albicollis. Taxonomy (NCBI): domain Eukaryota; kingdom Metazoa; phylum Chordata; class Aves; order Passeriformes; family Passerellidae; genus Zonotrichia; species Zonotrichia albicollis. The sequence continues at coordinate 4,295,961 of NC_133829.1, forward strand.
AATGTTGCCCAGACTCACAGGAAAGATTTTCCTAGGTTTAAATGGAATTTCTTTAACAACCATTTGCTACATCAGCCAGAAGCCAAAAGTCCAAACACCACCTCGATAAAAAGTTCAAATAGCCAGCAAAGCAATAATCAGAAATTATGCATTTCCATGTGTGTGTGTATCTTAAACCTCACATCCTCAGCTCTGCAAATTGACCAGTGTGTGGTCACATCCTCAGGGTCCAATTCCCTTTCCAATCTTGCCACACTGGAGCCAATACTGGGGACAACACACTTCCATCTGAATACCTTTCAAAGTATGGGGGAATTCTGGAGATACACCTGATTTTAATACATTACGATCACTGCTGCATGTCTCAGTTAAAATCCTGACAGCTGGTTTAATTCATGTCTAGATTCTCTGAAACTTTCTATTATTTTCTCCACATTCAGCTTACCCCAAATGCCCAGACTTCCTTCAAAAAAGCTGCAAAATACACACATTTCAAACTGGGAAAGCAGAGATACAATGCAGTGGGACTGTCAGACTCAAGAATCTCAACTAAAACATGTTCAAAATAAATAACTTGTCAGGATGTGTACACTACATCGGCATCACGGAGATTTATTGAAGGTTAGTTTAACACTCTTCTGTCTGAAGCAGTGAGGGTGGCTGAAGATCCCAGCCTGCCATGCGCCCTGAGTTTTCATGTGCATGGCCACGCTCTTTACTTTGGGTTGCACAGATGATGATGCTGGGCAGCATTTCAGGATTTTTCTTTGAAGACTGATTCTGCTTGAGTTTAGTGTTCCTGTCCTCCACAGCCAGCAGAGCTTCTAGTTTTCAGTTCTCTTATTTTTGTTTGATTGTTTCTCTGTGAGATCCAGAGATCCCAGTGTCTCCTTTTCCCTGTAACCTTTGTTTCTCTCTGCCTCTGTTCTGACAGTGAAAATGCTGTGCATTATACAGACCCACCCAGTAACACTAAAACTGGGGGAGAAAGAGAAGAGGGAAAAAAGGGTTGTCTATCAGACCCTTCATGTTTAGTTACTTGAATGTGTAACATTTAAAAAGATATCTGAAATAAAGGCCTCTCTATTCAAACAATGTGTGCATCAAACAATTTGGGACCTTGGGAGCTCCTGGCCAATTGCTACGAGTTTGCTCTCCCCTCACTCAAGGGAGGTCTGAAATGTCAAAATCTTCTGTCATCCCACTTGTCACATCACATCCCACAAAGGAACATGGAAGCCATCATCCACTCTGGTGTTTATTGTCATGAAACCCCATAAATACTCACTCTCCATAAACAGTAACAGCCCAATTAAAGCACTCTTTACCAAGCGTGATCATTTTCAGACAGAAAGTATTGATTCATCCACCTATGGGCACTGCATAGAAACATCTCTTAATGAGAATGATAGTGACCTCCGAACTCTGCTCTTTCACCCTGTAATATACTCTCTCAATTTTCTGTTAAGTGGTCTAGTGGCACATCAGCAGAGATGGAAAGACACTCTGATTCTTTAATGTCGACACTGGAAGGCTCGCAAGGAATGCTCAAATCTTCATTGTAATGGGAGGTGAACAGAAAGGTCACTTATATGCAGGGCTTTCAGCTTGTTTGACAAGGCTTCTTTAATAAGTGAAACCTTGTTGGGGTGCACTTGTCCATCAACTGCCTTTGCCACTCAGCTCCGACACAGCCAAACACAAACAGTCCCTGCGCATCGCCCGGCTCTGGACTTGCCTCACCTGCCCACAAACCCTTGGCAAAACTCACAGCTCAGTCAGCTGGGGGTGTTTCAGCACACCAGGGTAGGAAGCAAAAGAGACCCTTGGTTTTATACTCTTCAGCAGCTTAAATTTGTGAGCTTACTGCGTGTGTAATTGACAGCAGACATGGAGCACTAAACCGGCGCATCCGTTACTTTGATTAATCCTCCTTTGGAGTGTGATATTGTTTGATATACAGTGCAGGGCTGACACAGGTTACTGTAATGCCACTTTACCAAACAGATTACAAAATTGTGCAGGGAGTATACAGCGCTCGTGCAGATAAATACACACAAGAGGAAATTCTAACAGCTTTTAATTTCCATGCTTTTCAGTTTTATTGTTGTAAATGCAACTCTTTATAGGACTAATGACACAGGCTGGCTCGACTGAGTCAATTACACCAGTAGGCACTTGGATCAGATATTTCTCCTGCTTTCCATTTGCACTGTCTACGCTTCTGATATTTGACTAAATTACATTGCACCGTGGTGCATTGGCACTTGCCATATGTTATATCTCAGAGCATTTTAAAGGACAATAACAAAAAATAATAATATACAACATGTAGTTCAAAGTGGGGACGCAGGCAAGAGTGTCAATCATTATGAGCTACATTCAGCAAATAGCCCGGAGTGTTGCGTTCCCGTGTCCTCTAATCTGTGCTGGTGTTAAATGAGTAGGAAAGTTGGTAAGGATGCCAGGGACACTGACTGCTCTCAACTGTGTGGGACTACTTGTGCATGTCTGTGAGTGCGTGTGTTTGTTTGTTTTGGGGCAGGAGGGATATTTGGTGAATTTTAGTGCTCATGAAAGTTAGACAGCAACAGCACCATCTGTCCTACCACACAGAGTGCCGCAAACTTCCTCCACACAGATCTGCCAATGCACTTCAGCTCTGACCTCCAACACCCCTTCAATTCCAGTAATGAGTCTACAGCATCTCTTGAGAAGAAACTGTCAATTGTTCTGATTTCTGCTAAACTGTGTTATGCTTAGCAGTGTGGGCAACTGCCCACTAGTGACTAGCCTGGGGCCACTAAACTCCAATCCCAACCTTGCCTTCTGGAGGTGAAGAGCTGCTTTAATATACCCAGGCACCATTTTATATGCCCTATCTCCTTTATACTTCACTCACACATCAAAAGTAAGCAGAAAAATATCTGCATTTAAAGTGAACTCAGAACAAGTCATAAGGTTTTGTGTCTCTCCCTTCAGAACTTTCTCTGACCCTGGGAATTTCTGGTTCATAAACTCTGGTGCAGAGTACCCAAGGATGGATCTGTCCATACAAGACAGTTTGCCAGGAATATATACCGCAGGATTTAGTTCCATGATGGGGTGGCAAGATGCACCACGTTTGTTCAGAGAAAACTCTACAATGCTGACAAAATTAGATTTGTATATCACTGTGTCTTCCCTTAATTTGACTCAAAATCCACTCAAAGCACTTTAGCTGTGACAATCCCTAAATTTGTTACCCACACAAGCACATGACAGTTCTTATAATAACCATTAAGAAATAAATAAAGCCATTCTTAAATATATGAATGTTCTCCCTAAACCTTCCTTTCCCATGTTTCAGGTACAACTTAGATCTGTGTCTTTTTCAGTCACTGTTTCTAAATGGCAACTTCCTAACATTGATATTTGTGCAGTAGTGCTGCTCTGAGTTTTCACATTTGATGGCAACAGAGGGAAGCTGGGCTGTACTAATGAACTAAGAATTTGCCAGACTTGATTTGGTTCATAGTTGCTAAAGATGTTGTCTGATCAAATCATTGGGTTAGACATTTCAAGAGGTGATGCAAGAAATTATGATGATTTGGGGTAATTTTACAACCTCAAAGATTTGATTTTACTCTTTACTCGGTTGGCTAAAATGTGAGGCTTTACATTCTCTTCCAAACGGGTTAGCCTCAAACGTTTTAATTATGGATATTATTATCCACAAGGATGTTAAAACTCTCTCTAAATCTTGCTCTCAGATCTGGGAATGGAGATCTGCAGCTCAGGGTGAACATTTGGCTACAGCAGTTTTGACCAAATTAAATGAATGAACGATATTAACAAGTAATCTAATTAAGTGCATATTACTATGTTTGTGTATATTCCACAGTCCATGCCACCTACCATAAAAGTATTAGAGCTCATCAGTGCAAAGAATATTGCCTTCAACTCCAGTAAAAGGAATAATTTCCCTGCAGGGCAGTAACACTCTTCAACGTGGCGAATAGCCACAGGCTGCGGGGTTGTGACTTTATGGTAAATAGCTGCCTCTTTCATCAACAGAGCAATGAATTGGAAGAGCCCCTGGTGAAATGTATGAGGGTAATTTGATTTCTTCAGGTATAAACATGCAACCCACTCGTTTTCAGGCACCGCTAATTAGGCTGGGTTATCCAGATGCCTTGGGGTAATTATTTTGGCTGTACTTACTGATAGCTGGGAGGGTTGCGAATGTCAGCCGTGTTCTTTCCCACCTTTGGCCACAGTCCCAGTGATTCATACCGCAGTGATCCCGAGCTAGCATCCCTTCTAAGGGGCATAATTCTACTCCCTCAATAAACATGTCTAATCCTCAGCTTCCATTAGGGTTACTTAGAGTTTTCTGACTGATGGTCAGACACACAGGCGAAGCAATGCCCCCATTTCTTTGTGTGCCTTTAAGTGAAAAACTGAGAGAGAAAGCTTGTTTCCCTTTGTTTTACATGTTTTTAAGGGCAACTATTTTTCAGCAATTCAGTTCAGTGGAAAAATTGTAGTAAATTACACTGCCCAATTTAAAAAAAAAAAAAAAAAAAGGAATAAAAACAGGTATATGCAAAGGCAGTTATTATTCCTAGTAATAAAATGTAGCTATCTATGGAGTAGGGCACCACAGAATTGTGCTCAGCCACACATTACAGCAATATCAAGTAATAAAGCAAAGCCCCACACTTTCAGACATTGAGACTGTGTGACCAAAACCTTCCGAATCACAGCATGTGCAGGATATGGTCAGGGCTGGAATATGACCAACAAGGATCTGATGTTAAAAATATTCTTGGTATTCCCAGCTAGACCATAACAGAGTCCACGGGAGATCACCTCTACATCACACCCTGATCTGTCATTTCCCTTAAGATGACATTCCTCCTTCCTTTGGGGGTTGGAACGAGATGATCTTTAAGGTCTCCTCTAACTCAAACCAGCAAGACTCTCAGAGAGCCACAAAGCCTCCTGCTCCAGCTAAAATCTGGGAAGCGGTGATGATCCAACTCCAGAGCCTTCAACACACTCAAATCACCCAGCAGCACAGCCTAGAGCTGATTCAGGGATGGGAACACAACTACCCTTCCCCTGAGCATATCGTAACAATTTTTGGGGCAGCACTGTGCCTTTTGGACAGCCTCCTGCTCTTCTGCTCGTGCACTGCAGCTTTACCCCGCGGCGTGAATATTCAGATGGTTTGGGCAATTCCTCCATCCCGCTTCACAGAGAGGGATTTTTCTCTCACTCCTTGGAAGCAAACTAAAGAGCAGGACACTGACCTGGACCTCCATGCCTGCACACACACGAGCAGCTCTGCTTCTCCCCAGTTCTGCGGCCGACACTGGTCAGATATTGTCATTTTCTCCAACCAAACCATTTACGTGACAAAGGGCTCCTTGTGCTGGGAAAGGCCACTCATGGGAGCAACAGTTTGCCAGTCCCTAGCGCTGATTTCTCTGCTAATAACACAAGGGGGATAAAGTGTTGTTAATATTCAAACCTCTGAGATTTATTAGCTTTTTGTGCAATGCACATTTGTAAGTGTAAATGATGCAGAAAATTCATGTACATGATAATCAATTAAAAGCAGTATTTTACACGAAAACCAAGACTCCACACACTGCATAAACGACATGCTTTACTCTAAATTGACCTAATACATTTCCAGGAATGTGTCAATTAAAATTTTAGCCTTTTGGAAGAGGAGGAGAAAGACTATGAAATCAAAGCTATTAAACACTGGGAATAAAATCAGAATATTGGTTTCCAGCTGGCACAGTAAGAGAGGCTAAAATTTTAAAGAAATAAAGAAGCCAACCAAAAAAAAAAAAAAAAAAAAAAGAAAAAGAAACAAAACAAACCTCAAACCCATAGAATCTGGTACTACTTGCTGCTCCCCCAATTTCAGACATTTCACTCTCCATTTTCCGACATTTTTTTGTTGGATTCTCCTGCTCTTGTTTCTTCTAACAAAGGGAGAATATAGGAGGCAAAACAGTACAGCCATTCCTTCACCCCTTCCCGGGACATATCCTTCATCCCAGGATATATAATGTATAGATAATATATAACCCCTGATTTAGAGCCACCTCCCTACCACATGATAGTTAAGTAACAAGGAAAAAGTTATTTTGAAAATGGCACAAACTCTTTCTATACATAACATCAACTATTCTGTAATACAGAGAAGGTCTTTCCACAGTTATGGTTCAAAATATTTCTATGCAACAAAATTAAATCCCATCAATGCTTTGCTCTTCTGTACTTTGTTTTCTTCCTGTGTTTTACCCAGCTCACAGAGAACATGACTGACCCCAGCCAGTTACTCTTTCAAGGTTTCTATGCCTTCTTTGTATGCAATGTTTAAACAGTATTTGTGCTAAAAAAATTAACAATAAAGCAAAAGAAACCACAAGACTTTTAGTATTTGACAGGAATTGCTAAAATCTACAAGTCTTGGAGAGGAGAACCTTCCCTTCCCAAAGCCTGCCTGCAATAGAAGAACTCTTGTGGGTACAGGAGAGCTTTTGAAAACAGTCTCTTAAAAATAATTAGAATTATAGAAATAATCAGTGCTCAGGAACCAAGAACCAGGCCCAAGAACTCAGATTTTCCTGTCAAACATTTGTTCATATGGACAGAAGGATCAGAGATACCAGCTCCCTCTACTAGGAATAAAATATTTCCATTTAATACATCTGTTTCTTTCTAACTGTATTCCTGCAGATCCAGTGGGGAGATTATTTTAAAATTAATTAAGAGTTCATCCCAATTTTGAATGTCTGATTTTTTTTCCCTCCAACAAATTCACTGCTGGATGTCAGCTCCTTCCCACCTCTTGCATCTTAAGCCCCTGAGCTCCAGCTAACATTTAAGAAACGGTCCATTTACAAGTTGTACACTACATTTTTTTTTTTTTTTGTAGGCTGCTTCATTTGTAATTAAAATGCAAAAGGCAGGGATGGAGTTGACATTCCAAGCTAATTCCAGCTGGAGCCAAAGGACAACAAACGCAGCTGACCAGCCACAGAGGTGCAGCAGGATTTTTGCTTCACGCTTTCTGAAAAGCATTTGAACCCCTATCCAGTGAGGAGGGAAAATCCATTCAGTTCTTTTCATCAGCAATTGTCTTCCCCAAAATAGCCACCATTATCAACATTTTTGGGCTGGGGGAGGGAGTTACATATCCCATACACCCAGGGGCTGCTGCAGAAGAAAAACCGAAGGGAACAAAGCCAATTTTCATTAAAGCCATGGTTAATGGTGGCTTCTCAAAAGCGTCAATCATAAATTCCAAACCACAGCTGAATTCCACCATCCACTTCTGCAGCCCTACATTCCTGCACCTATAAATGTGGCAATATGGAGCAGTGGGAATTCATGTATGCTTGGGTTAGTGCACGTGTGGTTTTTTGGAGTGGATGGTGGTGGGGGGTTTTTTGGGGTTTTTTTAGACTTTTTTTATCTTTTTTTCGCATGTGTTTGCCATGTCTTTTTTCCTGGTGGCAAGCTGTTTCTTCTGACCTCTCCCATCTAAAACTGCTGGGAGTGTGTGCAGTTCCAGGAGACCTCAGGGGGCTTCAGCCCTGGAAAACTGTTGTTTACCATCTCATAGAAGATGTTTTTTTGTGCACAGATCACACATAATAAGGATAATGATCATGTTCAGAGCTCATATGCACTGATCTTCATGACACAGACTGAAGAAGCACCTGAAGTAACATATTTTTTTAAAAAATAATTGTGGGATAATATAATTTCCATTCACACCTTGGCTACTTATGTGGAGGTGCTCTTCCTCAGACAGACTTCATTAATGTGGTCTCTCTAGTGATGAGCAAGTTTTCCTTTCATACACCAGTCCATTTATATTTATTATTACAGCTGAAGGGAGTAGCTGTCCTTTCCTCCTTAGAAAAGCAGTCCATAGAAACCTGAGAGATGATTTCCCCCCAGAAAAATAAATGACATTTTATGTCTCGCCCAGGTGCCGGGTCTGGCACAACAACTGATGTGAGCAGGGCAGAGTCTTTTCCATCACCTTCCACAGGTGAGGCTCAGACTCTGACTACACTCTGATACCAGTATTTATTCTCTTTGTGTTTTATCTTTCTTGGAAGGAAGATAAATTAATAAACCTGTGTCTCCAACAAGTAAATTTCCTTGTCCTTGTTGGTTGCGTTCTCAACACTTGGACAAGAACGGGCTGCTGAGGAGCAGAAATGCTCTGTGCTTTTTTAAGTGTGTTTTTATTGTGTGAGATAACTTAAATGCATTTCTCAGGTGAAAAACTCCAACAGGACCTAATCTTGTAAGGAATTGAACATTTCTAGTTAAATACCAATTGCCCTTCTATCCCCACCAATTCATGGAGAAAAGAATATTTCACAGCCACTCCTTATCCTCAGATCCATGCCAGGAGATGGATTTTGTGCTGCTTAAAATCACCACTGCTCCTGTGCAGAAGCAACTCCAAAATGCTGCTTCAGAGTCGAACCAAATCCCATAAAACCATCCCCTGGAAGTTTCCCCAACATAAACCCACAAGGAAGGAACCACAGTGTCCCAAACCAGCTCACCAACAGCCACACTGGGGATGCATTTCCCCCTGATTTAAAATAACTTCCCAAGTAATGGTTTTATTTCTCTCTCTTTTCTTTATTATATTACCCTTTTATACTCAAAACTTTAAACACTCAATTGTTTGTTTTATGATGCCTTTTATAGTTTTGGCAGCTAGTGCAGTGCCATGAACAGAATTTAAAGAATACTCATTCGCTCACAATGCAATTTTAAACTCTTCCCAGATGAACCACATTTACACTATTAATTACTTTGTGAAGAAATCTTATGGTTTTTAAGTTGCTTATATGTAGTAAAAGATTTAGAATTATATGGATTTACAGTCAAAATTCTCCTTTAAATGCAGTGCTTAAATACATACAGCAGTCTAGTAAGAAAAAATGCAATGTGAATCTTCTTTTTTTCCCCCTCTCCAGAATGTATGTTCAACCTTTTTACTTTTTTTAGCTAGTTGGGAGATTTGTTCCTTTACCAAAAGAATGTTTCAGTACAATCTAATTCCAACTAGCAGAAGTACTACTCTGGACAATAAGATATATCGTGTGGTTTATTTTCCAGGTGAAATATATTTCGTTTTAGTGGGACTCATAGGCTAATAAACTACTTACAGAAGGAAAAAAAAAATATCCAGCCATAAATCTTTGCTTCCTTATTTTTAATTGTAAAACTCTATTACTGTCACTCAAAGGGTTAATGATTCTCTTGGCTGGAGGACAATTCATTCTGGGGCTAAACGCAATGACAAATAACCATTATTCTTTCCAACTGCACTGATAATCGGGACAGCTTAAACATTTTCGCCAGTATAAGTGAAACCATTAATCCTCTTGGATTTCACGATAAGCGGTGACTGCGGAATAATGACTGTGTCATTGCAGGCAAGAAAAAATGTTAACAATTAAAACAAGTTAGCCATTATCTTACAGAGTACTGAATCGCTTTCACATTTCATTAGCAATATTGTAAGTGATATGTACCTTATTAAAAAGCTCTTATTATCCAAGAAACCTAATTAGTCAAAATCTCTCAGTCGCTGGTTTAATTTTTCTAATAATATAAATGCTGTGTTGGGTAATGCACTGTAAGGAAAAGTTGGCTGTTTGTCCAAAAAAAAGTTTTAGCAAGAAATTCAAAAATCATATTTAAGATGAGAGGTACAGCAAAAGGAAATACAGTTTTCTTACTCGATAACAGGTGAATTACGGTTTTGAGAAATCTATTGCCTGGGCATATAAGTATAGAAAAATAATTTTCTTCCCTCAATGTTTAAGCAAATTGCCCAGTGCTATATTGAGTGTAAGATCCAAGAAAAAGGCAGAGGAACTTTTCCTCAAGCTGCAAGAGGCATTTTCATTCTCCTCACACTCAGCCCTGAAGCTTCCTATAAATGAAGCTGATGAACTAACACCTGAGACACAGCTACACCTGGAAACACACGAGAAAGAAGCCTCTGCATTTCTCGAAGGCAGTGTCAGAGATCACACCTTCAAATCCTCCAGGCTTTAGCCTCTAAGCCCCTAAAAAAAGACCAAAAGTAATGCTATCATTTCTCTGGCTGCTTTTTAAAAAACAGATGGTGGCTACTAAAAATACCTCTTGTTGTTTCCCAGACCATTGTTGTTTTTTTTTTTTCCTGGTCAGCAAAGCGAGACTTGGGAGAGAGGGAGGGAGAGATGTGTTTGAGCTCGAGAGCTCCCACGGACAGAGCGGCTCCCAGAGCATCCCTGGGAGGACTCGGCTCCATCCCTGCTCCCAGATCCGGGAAATATCAGACTGCAACCCGCACAAAGGAGTTGCAAACCAAAGGTTCTCTCTCAAAAAAGTGACCATAAGAAGCTGATGAAGTCAGAATAATTTTTTTTTATGCCAAATAAAGCATGTTTTGGATTGACCGAAACGCTCAAAAAATCGCACTCAATTACGCAGATGCTTTCCGTCTATAGTTAAATTTTGCCTCTTTTTAGCTATATAAAGTAGCCCTGCAAATTACAGAAATTATTTCATTTGAGATCATAAAATTCATCCAGCTTTACATTAAAAAATTTTTGTAATGAATATAACTTTTATTTTATGAGGGAAAGCTAAAGATGTTTTGACAGAGTGACCTAATTCCTCCCTTCCTCCCCTTGTCTCTGCTCTCCTGCATATAAACCTTTGATTTGCACAGAGAACTAAAAAAAATGCAATTATTCAGAATAGAAATATTTCACTATTTAATACTTCACAAACAGATACTTCAGTAGCCCTCTCAGTCTTTCTTTTATTTTGTTTTTAAATGCTCTACCTGCTTCCAAATTTAATTAGGGAGGCTGGACAATGCTGTTTGCTATTTTCTCACTGTACATCAGCATCATATTTTCAGTTTTGAATTTGCCAACTATCATCTCAAATTCTGCCCCATAATTTAAATACTTTGCTCCTTTCCATTAGAGCTTCCCAAACTCCCTTAGAGTTGCAGCTGCAATTGAACTGTAAAATTAAGGTTTGGTTTCCAATGAGCAAATGTTTGGACATGGGATTCTGGCTCATATTTAGCAATTAAGAATGTGCATTTGAGCTGACAAGATAATGTGACTTCCATATCTCTCTCAGCAGGAGTTTTGATCCCATGTTAGTGTTTAACATATGGGTTTTTTATACATCACATTAACGTGACTGTAACGGGGAGTCACAACACATTTCCAAACAGCACTCCTTTCTTTCAGAAGGTTTTTCTAAAACAACAACAAAACAATAGTTTTCATATTATAATAAAAGCCTAAAGTGGGAGAGGAGTAAAATGGTTATTTTCATTTGCCACTCCATGAAAAATCCCGGTCTTACAGCAAATACTTTAACTAAACCTTATCAACTGTACTTTTAGTGAAAAATCAATTCTCCTCATGAGAAAAAAGAAGTCTAAGAGCAAACTCTACATGATGTCTCTCACTCTCTTTCCCTAATACACTAACTCTGCTCAAACACCACAGAGAAGAGAACACAATCAAAAACCATACATTTTCCAGAAGAAGCCAGTAGCAAAAATATTGACAATAATCACCATTTTTTTTCCTTAGTCTATTGCTTTTGAGTTTTAAACCAATCTGTTTAAACCTAATTCTATAAAATGTTCTTTTTCTTTTAACTACCAATTATACTGGGGTGGGAGCTAAGACTGAGTTTTATGCAGGTATTAGCTCAGTGAGTGCTCACCAAAGCCACTACATGAGGAACTTTGTGTACAGTCAGCTATTAAATAATATTTGCAGCAACAACTTGGGTCACTGGCAGATATTTCAAAGTGAAAAAAAAAAGGCAGCTGAACTCCATTCCCCTAAAATAAAATTTCCCCACAGTTTTTTATTTTGGGAATAATTATAATTATAGTAATTCGGGAATAATAATAATAATAATAATAATAATAATAATAATAATAATAATAATAATAATAAAAAATTTTCTTTGTTTTTCTTGCTATTTTTACCACTGTCATTATTTCTCTGATAATAAGGAAATAGTGTCAAATCTTGTGTGACAGTTATGGAGAGGACTTGTATTTGTTAAGATGATATTAGTGTTTTCCTGAGATAAACACAAAATTAAATAATAACATGGAACTGACACAGAGTGTCTTAGCACCCCTAAAAAGTACTTACATAAAAACATAAATGCAGGGGGAAAGCACTTGAATTAATGAACTAATACACAGGGAACAAGGCATCAAGGCTCTAACCTACAGTGCATGGCTGCAAATGTGTATTTCCATCTTCAACCCTCGTTGAAGTTGTTCCCTATGCCACAGGAAAGATTCTGGGTTTATTTTCCCCCAAACCTGAAGCTTATTAAATTCAATTTAGTCTGGCCTTTCCTAGCCGCTGGGAGAGGATGATATATTTTTTTCTCTTCAGGCAGGACTGCGCTTAAACACAACCAGGGATTCATGCAAAACCATTCAAGACTAAGGCAAGTGCTTCAGGGGGACAGGGAAAAAAAAAAATAACTAAAGCTGTTTCTGCAGTAAATTGTCAAGTGATGTGTTGCTTCAGGATGGGTCAAATCAGCTGAAAGTCAGATCCTGGCTTTGCCAATGAGTCACAACTTTATCAGGTCCTGCCTCTGGTTATTACTGCCAACGTAAGGAAGGAAATGCTAGTGCAGAGCTCGGCCTGTCGTGTTCCATATCATCTCCGGGCCTCAGCCTGTGTCTGCAGGTGTTTCTCTGGATTGAATCTCCCTGGGGAATCTTCGGCTTCACAGCAAAAGCCGGCTGAAGTGAAAGTGATTTGATTTGGATCCTATTACAGGCACTTTACCTCTTCTATTTCCGTGATAATAGCAGATTGGAGTCGATTATTGTACCGGGAGGGAAGTTAATGTGTTGTCGAGAAACACTGGTAAAAGTGGCACAGGAAAAGGCACATAAATAAAAGTTCTGAGTGAAGCAAAAATCTGGGAGGCAAACCTGCATAAGTGTCTTTCTCAGCTCCTACCAGTCTCTGAATAGCCCTGGATCCTTTTCTGCTTTTATTCTGATTTTTATAAATGAGGGATTTCTTCTTGCTTTAATTTTGTCACTCCTCCACATCTTTAGGGCAGGAGTTTTCCTCCCCCCATCCCAGCCCCTGTCGGGAAACTCAGCCACCCAGAGTTGCCGCAAGGACTGAGTTTGCACTGATTATCTTGCTTTGTATTCCCTGGAGTCTAAAAGTTTGCCAGCCTCAACTAATGCACCTCAGAGAATCACAGAAGCAGGAATGAAACCCTAGCTGGGTTTGAAAGAGGCACTTTATGTCCGTTCACAAAAGAAAAGAAAAACATTGAAAAATTTCCAAGAACTCCTGCTAGGTGACAAAGTAGCATTTGTAAGATGCCCTTCAGTGCTCCTTCAACTTCAATACTGAAACCTTTGTGTTCTCTGTGGTGCAGCTTCAGATGGAAGTGATACCGGGTTAGAAAAACATGCTACATCAAACAAGACGTGGCTAATAAGATGGAACAATCAGGTTTTGCTCTGATTTCAAATGTTCGCTGAAAAAAATTTTGTGTAGCTCACCCGTAATGCTTGATCATATTTTAAGTGGCAAGCTGGGAAAAAAAAAAATCGTCATTGAAATTGTGACTTTCAGCCAAAGACTTTTCCAAGCCAGAGACATAAATAAAGCATTACTGAAACATAACCACTGTTCAACACAATAAATGGGCACACAGCAGCACGGCCTGAATGGGGTGAGATTTGGGAAGCAGGGCGTGGGAAGGGGATCTGGCCAATTTGGGGAACATGCCAGTGCAAAAAAACCTTAAACACAGAAGTTCCACACAAGCCCTGTCATCTTCTCTTCACTCTTTTTACAATTTACTAGTCAGCTCTTCTACTTCTCTCATTTCCATCTCCATCTTTTTCATTTATCTCTCAAATTAATGGCCAGTGTCCCAAAACTATTTTATTTAAATACCTCTGCTGCTGCTTTGAAAAACTAGCATTTTGCATCTCAAGTGTAGTCTTATGTCAGAACAAAATTCTGGTCAACAAGTAAAAAAAGAAATAGATACCCCCATCAATTTTCTTAAAAACTGTTTTTTAAACTCTTGCTTGGTTTCATTGTATTTTTAAACTTTATAGCTTTTAGGGCACTATTTTCACATGACTGAGCCACACACAGCATTGAATTTGATTCAGCAGACAGTTGCTTGGGCATGGCTCAGTGGATCAATCAAAAGAGCACAATTTGATTACAGGATGGGATGGTCTAGAGATATGTTGGTAGCCCTGCTTGCACTGCTTCAGGGTCCTGACATTTCATCCTCCTCCTGCTTTAAAATATCCAGAAAACTGATGGCTTCTGTATTTTTGAATATCTTCACCTGTGGGAGGGAAGTACAGTCCCCAGGCACATCACTCACATCTGAAATTTGGCACATTTATTCACACCTATGCAAAGCAAACACCAGGGGAACAGAACACTCTGCCAACCCCAACTGGAACATTCACATCCACCTTTACCCACAAATGCCAGAGGACAGCAGGACTCAGTGCCCAAACTATCAAAAGAATGTATTTCCCTTAAAAATCTCAGGTAGAAAAGGGGGTGAAGTTGTCTTTTTGAGACCAAGGCACAAAGAGCAGGGCTATAATCTCACAGAATCTACAGACTTCACGGCATCAGGTGCCTTTACAGGAAGAAAATGAGACATGCACATCCTCTCCTGCCCCCCTCATGATACAATAGGCATAAAATTGCTTGTACACTGTCTGCACAACAAAATCCCAGATCCCTGCTCTTCTCCATTACCACTAAACTGTGAAATGACACGTGTCATTCAGTAAAAAATGAAAGCTATTAAATTTTCATGGACGTTTAATCTCCAAATGCTGAATTATTTTTGTATAGAGACGCCCAAAAATGTAGATAAATTCTCAATTCCTCTTACAACCATCAAATGGGACTAGCTGGATTTCTCCCTTTTTTGTGGGTTTTTTTTTTCTTTTTTGGTTGGTTGGTTTTTGTTTGGGTTGCTTTTTTTTTTTTCCCTAAGCATAAAAAAATTGAGGAAATTTTAGACTGAAATAAAATTAATTTTGACATCCAAGAACTCCTCCTACACAATCAATCCAGCAAAGCACAGACCTACCAGCAAAATGTTTTGGCACTGCCAGGTCTGCATGTTGTGCAGACAAATGCGTCAGCTTCAGGGTATTGCTCAACTGCTCACTGCGTGTCAGACCAAAACTGAATCACTAAAAACTTCCTCACTGGCCTGCAGGGGCTTTGCAGTGTTCTGGGTCCCCACCTTTCCTCACCTAACTTTTTTGTTGTCTTTTTTTTAATTCCTTATCTTTCTTAAATTTTTTTTAGGCATTTAAAGATCACTTTTTCCCTCAAGTGCCCTGCATGGAGAACACGTTCCCCTTTTCTCTTCCTTCCTCCTCTCCTTCTCACATTCATTACCATCTATCAGCAGCATTAAAAGGGTACCAGTTTCCTATTTATAAACTAATCTGTTTCTCTAAGGATTTTGATCTGTGTGTCTGATTTATTGTAGCAAGTGGAAAGTCTTTTTTGAATGGTTTAGACAGAAGTTATAAAGTCGTTCCCATTCCATAGAGAGGCCCAAACTGTGATCTAGGAGAAATATAAAAATTAAGTCTATGTCTGCAAAGATGACATTCTGAATGTGATGACTTTGTTGCCTCACTCTTCTCTTATCTGTGGGTCTGAGCTTCTCCCGTTGCAGAGAGACAGACAGACAGAGGACTGACAGAACAACAAAGCAAAAACTCACAGTGGACCAATAAAGTCAGTGGAGACACACTATTTTCAAGGGCTAGGAGAGAGAATACACCTATATTAAAGCTAGGTTTTTCATTAAATATATATAATGGGCATCCAAGCAGTGAGTCACATGAAGACTGGGCAGCAGTGCCTTCAACCAAAGCCTTGGCAGAAATCTCTTCAAGGTTAAACCATCTCTTCATGGCCATCAGGAAACCTCTCCAGCCCCCTATTCCAAGTATGCTTCCCAAGAGAAACCTGATGTGAAATGTTTGTATTCACCATGATATCAACTAAACTATGCTTATTTTAAGCAGAATAAAAGATTGTGAAAGTTATTTAGAATTCCTAACACATTGTACAGAAATTGTACCAAACAGACAATAATTGGTCTTCAGTGTGAGGAACACAGAGCAGGACTTCTTCAATAAATCTAAAAAAAAAAAAAAAAAACAAAACTACAACCCACATGAGGATTATTTTTTAAAATCAGCATTAATAAGAATAACATGTAGAATTTACAAAGACAGCCTAGAGGTCCTATAACAGCATGGCAGGAGAAAAGCTAAAGAGAAGCTTTCATTATAAGGCTACTAATGAAGACTGTCTTAAATAGTGAATAAATTTGTCTGTGACACATAATCTTAAACAGAAAAAAAAATAACCAGAAGAAGGACTATATTATCTCTTTACAATCCTTCTCTAAAAAATGAAATTTTTCTTTTTCCATTTATCTCCCTGGCTAAACAATTGCCTTAAGCATATATGTGAGCTTGGAGGGTTGTTTTAGCTTCCTCAAGGATAGTGCAAGAAATAATAGGAATGAAATCAGTCCCTATTCACAATACAGCAGATTTGAAGTGGAGCTGCCTCTGTGCATCACAGGAATGCTCCGGTTTTGATGCATTAGCGAGCGCCCTCCGTATCCAAACAAAGCTTTGCATCTGACTAGTTGTTACAGGCAAATGATTTACATAATTACTTTGGATTTTTCCCCTCAAAAACACACAACATATGAATCATTGTACTCTGTCTTAAAGTCATTATTAGCCAATTAGAACTCCAGGATTTGCATAATCACTCTTCAGTTATTTCTTGGTAATCATAATGTGATGCGTGATTACCAAAGTCAGATCAGCGACTGCAGAGTGGGTTATCAACTCAGAATTATTGAGGGACTTTTCAGCAATAAAAGAACTACCTCAGCTGCTCAATTTCCTTTGAAACTAGCAAGAAGAAATCAAAAATAAAAAGAGCAAAGTAAGAGTAAAATAAGGCCCCTAGAGAAAAAAACAAACAAAAAAATAGCTCCAGTATTTATCCACTGATGAAAATGAAGTATTGGTTTTCTTGATTTCAGGTCCGATACCAACCTAGGTATAAAATTACTGTTCATTACACTCATCAGTCTTACAAATTTGTCTGGATAATAATGCAGAAAATAGAAGAAAACATGTAAATTTGAGAAATAACAAAATTTGGATGCATTTTGCATCATGTGCCCTATACAAAACCCAGCCCTGGCTCAGAGCACACCAAAAGCAACCACGACCATGGAGAAGGAAGGGCTGCATCACAACTCCTGCATCTGCTGGGTGACAACACAGAGGAGCAGGGTCAGCACGAGTTTTATCTGCAGACAAACTTCCTGGGCAGGGCCTTTTCCTCAGGATATCTCCTTGTGGGATATCTCCAGATAAAGTGAGGGCAATTTGGCCAGGAGCAGAGAACCACCCATGTGGATGATGGATCGTGCGCCTCAGCAACAGCCCCAGTCAAGTGTGGGTGGCAAGGGAAGGTGGCAAGGTAATGAATGTGCTCCAGGGTGGAGGGGGTTAAGTGCCTTGCAGGAAGACAAGTTAATGATGTACCACAGCATGCAATGAAGATTGATTGGGAATGGTGTAAATGGGCACTGGGCAAGGACAAAGAGGCTCGCTTTGGGAACGGGCAGGATGGCTGGGAAGAGACAGATCACAGCTGAAGGTGGCTGGGGGGTTGAGTTGAAAGAATAGTCTCAAAAAGCACAGGGAGAGACACTTTGGGGGACAGGATTTCACTCATGTCCCCTGCTGTGAAGCAAACACTGACAGAATGGTCCTGACAGGTGTCTGCTGATAATATTTGTGGTACCCACAGCCACTGGATTGACATGGTTGAGCAGAGGTAACAAAATAGGGTTTTGCACCTCCTTCTTTGAGATCTTCCCTATGTTTTTATTTAAAATGCAATTTCAATCTAAAAGAACCTACAATATGCAAGAATTCAACCACAAGGGAGAATAGGGAAGTACAAAAATGCAATTATATGGCAGTCCTTCCTCTAGCCTTGCAGCAAACACAGAACCTCAGAAGAGAGGGACACAGTGACCACAGTGGAATTTCAAACATTATCCATCAGAGGGAAAAGCTGTACAACGAAGGTAAGGAGAGGTCACAAAAATAAGTTCAACAGGTAAGAGACAAAAAGACATAAGAAACTCTGTCATTATAGTCTAGCCTGGGTGGACGAGTTTTACAGATTACAAATTAACAATCTCAAAATATGATTAATGCCAGCTAACAATGCACAGTATTGTTACACCCATGACAAAAAAAAAAAAAAAATGAGCTAAATAAATACCCAAGACTCCCATTCCAAAATATCAAAAAGAATGATTTTCATCTGATAACCAGACAACTAAAACCGAAAGTCGTGCACAAAGGTGTGCAGTGGAAAGAAATTCTTTGGCCTGGATACTATACAGACATACAGAACAGACAACTCTAATCTCTAGTCTTGTTAGCTTCATCTATTAAGTAAGCCTGGAGTACAATAGAGCTACAACTTGCCTCAATGAATCTCATTACAGTGCTCATTTGTTGTAATGGAAAGGGCTCTTACTCACAATAACTCACAGTGGCTCACTTTAACCCACCCCACCTTTCTGCACCCCTCCTTCTCCCCTTTCAAGGAATCCAAAATAGCCCACTTAAGCCAGCATTCCCAGGTGTATTAGGTGTGTAGTAAATATCCAAGTGATCCCCATCATCATTATCTTGGTTGATGGATACCCTCTATGGGCACCACAGTTTCAGGAATTACACCAATTCCCAGGTGCCTCATTTGGGTCTATATGCTTTGATTTAGCTTGTCTCTTAAACTTCAGAATAGGACCAAGATGAATTAAATTATAGTTACTACAAGGCTATGCTGTGGATATCTCAGTGCCCCACACTGGTGGGCCATGCTGGGGAAGAAGGAGGAAGAGGGATGTTGGGGATGATGGTGTTTGTCTTCCCAAGCACTGTCAATGTGTGATGGAACCCTGCATTCCTGGGGATGGCTGAGCACCTGCCTGCCCATGGGAGGTGGGGAATGAATTCCTTGTTTTGCTTTCTCTGCAAGTGCACCTTTTGCTTTACCTATTAAATTGTCTTTATCTCAATCCAACCCAATGAGATTTCTCCCTTTTATCTTTCTAATTCTCTCCCTTATCCCACTGAGAGGAAGTCAGCAAGTGGCTCTGTGGCCTCTGAGTGAGGTTAAACCATGGAATCACATCATAGGCAGGCTTCTTTCCCAGCACTGCCTGCATGGGAATATTCATGTCATGGTTGGGATTTCCAAACACCAGCAGGGTTTTGGCCCAGAAATGAGGCAAGGACCCCATCAATATCAAGCTAACCCTTGTGGTGTGGTTAGAGGATGTTAGATTCTTCCAACACAGCGTTCAGTGTGGTGGACAAGTGGGTGAATTCTTTCAGAATCCTGTGTAAAAAGCCTCCTGCTGCCCTGTGCCAGCTGCTGTGCCCCACACTGAGCAGGGCACCTGAACCAGCCCTTCTAAGGGCCATGATGATGGCACTTTCCAATCAGAACATTTTCAGCTGAAATATTTCTCTGCTAAAACATGCTGACTTTTGCAGTCTCTCCCCCAGCAAAAACAAACAACCAAAAGCCCAAACCAAACGTGTGAGGAACAGAGAGACACAAAACTTAATTTAGTTACAAATCCAATTTTCCATTCAAACTTCACTTTTGACTGTTCCAAATTAGACTTTATATTTGCCTCAGCACAGACAGGCTTTTTTCTACGTCCACGTTTCCTCTACCAAACATACGTGGTCCCTTCCCAAAGTGCACTCACCCCTACCTACCTCTAATATTCACAGGAGTACTTGGGCTTGGGTACATTTTATAAGTGAACCACAGGTCTGCACTACATCCTGAATGCATCTAATTTTACACTAGGAAAAAAAATAATATGTTGTTCTCTTATTTTAAAAACATTTCAACTGTACTAAAAGTGCATTAATTCAGTTTTCTCAGTTCAAACCAATCCAGCAGCAAATGCAGCCTGTATAGACTGCTCTGCTGCATGTCCCCTATTAGCTAATTCTCTCACATCAAGCTCATTTAAATCTATTTGTCCCAGACCACCCTCTTTAAAGAGAGGAAAGAGGAGGATGGGATCTCTTGCTACTGAGGCTCCCATCCTATTTATGACTGAGTGTTTAAGGATGCTTTACAAAACTTTCTCAGTCTCCTCTTGTAATTCAAATCAATTGCAGCCATAAAACAAAAATTCTGGAATTTATATACCCCCCCACCCTGAAAAAAAATAAAAGGTTTAATTTGATAATTGAAGAAATAAAGGGTTCTTTTCAAACCTGACATTAAAAATCTCTAATAAAAATGGGGAAAATGAAGGTCTAGGATGACAGTCTTTATCAAAGTGTATATAGAGACATTATATGTTCCAGTAATTGTTTAGGCCGGTGAATTAATGAATCCCTGGCTGTAAGTCTCCATTTGAAATTATTTCAGTGGTGTCTGCTGCTCTGCTGCTTTGGAAAAGCCTGTTGTCTGAAGCTCTGGAGAAGGGCCTTGAACCCTGCCATTCAATCCCTTTCAGCCCATCAGCTGAGTCTAATTGCCAGAAAGCACACGAGACCCCTAAGCCTGATTGTTCCCCGACCTCCTTTGAGGTTCTGAGGCATGAAAAGCAAAAGGGAAAAAAAAGCTCTCTTTTGATCTTCTGTTTCTTTCTCTCTTTCTCTCTCTCTTTTTTTTTTTCCTGCCTACTCCTACTCTAAGAATGACACATTTCTTTATATGGCTTCTCCTTCTTATAAAGACAATAATTAATAAGGCCTTTATAAAATGAGGCTTGAATTGGTGTCACCTTCAAGGGTGGTCCAGGGCTCTGAAGTGAAACCCCCGGTGGGCTTAGGCATTGCATGGCCTTTGCACAGGTCAGGTTTAAATACCCTGACCTCAATTTTCACTCTCCTCCACTAATGAGCCGATTCACACATGGATACAAAATTATACGAGGGAAAAGACAAAAGGAGCAAGGTGTAGTTGACACCACATTGGCCAAATTTTATTATCATCTTTGTGCCTATGACATCACAGCTGTGGACATTGTCAAAGTGCTGAAACCGCTCGCTTTCTCCCCCCACCCCACTTCTTTTTGTCCCCTGCCTGCAGCTTTATATAATTACTTTCACAAACTCACACTCTTCCCCTATTATTTGCTCAGATGTCATGAAGCTGTGACGTTAGTTGGGACTGGGGACCAGTCTGGGTTCTTGTGTGGTTACACATGCAGAACTGGGTCGCTTTTCTTGAGGTTCTGCTTCACTGCCTCACTGTCAATTGTGAGGATAAAGCGGCATTATGTGTAGCTATTCTATTTCACAGGCTTATCAATCTGACACCAAAAGTTTAAAAAAAAAAAAATCATCACACCAGGGATGTTATGTGTCCATTAAAGGAAAATTGTTGATGGTTGACATTGAATGAGTTGTCAAAGACAGCGAGACACCCATTGCATAAGTTTCTCTATTAATGCAAAACGCTTAACAAGTTTATTAGAGAAGAAGCTAAAAGGGGGGGAAAATGATGCTATGACAGCCACACCCGTGGGTTGTAAACCTGTCAAATCCCGTCAGGGGAGCAAGGTCAGTGTTTGGATTGAAGACAGAATCAGCAGGAGGCACTCTTCCTCTGAGTCAGTGGATCCCACACCAGGCGCTTCCATAGCGGTATATAGGACAGTGCCTCAGGGCTAATTCACAAGCTAATGTTTCTGCCTGACACAGCCACAACATGCTGTTGATAAGCTAAGAAACAAGTACTAAGTATTTCTAGGAATTAAAAAAAAAAAAAAAAAAAAAAATCCCATGCCGCTTTTTGTTGCCATAGGAAAGCTGACTAATATTTAATCATGCAATTAATTTCCGCCGTCCTTAATCTCTAACAGGGTTTGGAATGGTTGTTGTTTTCTCCACTTCTTGTCCTGAGATGATGTGCAGGGTTGTGGTTAAACACTAGCAGAGCTCCTAAGAGGTGGGCTGCATTGATCCCTGTGCCTTAATCTCGCTTCTCGGGGATCGTGTAAGGATGATGAATAAATATATGCAATGATGCAACATGCTAAAAGTCATTGCACTAAAATAAAAGTATGCTATCACCTTTGGGACAATTTTGGAGGTCTCACCTCCCAGGCAAAGCTCAAAATGAATTGACACTACTCTCGTTAGGAATAAATTAGACTTGAAAAACATTTGTTCGTTAAACTCCATAATACAACTGTATGGTTAATAATCTTTCATGTTTCTGCAAAATACAGACAACTCTGGACTGCTAAACAACAGGTATTTAAAAAGGTACAATAAGTCTCCACAAGCAAGGAATTACTAAAAAAAGCATGTCATTAATTGCCATTATTTTGTCATGCAGGGCATTTCTTGCAAGGAAAAAGAACTGGCAGAATTTTTTCTTCCCTTTCTTTAAAAAAAAAATGAAATCTCCATAACCCCTTTGCCTTTTAGTTCTGACAGATTAGTTTTGCAAACATAATGTTGAAACGTCCTAGCAGATGCACGTCAAGCATGTACACATACATATTCCAAAAGACAAGCACTTCAAAATATAAAATATCCAATACACTGTGCCTAAAATTTGAGAGAAAAAAGAATTAGCCTGCAGTATTAAATTAATTCTGAATACCTCAGGAAAAAAATTAAAACTGCAGAAATTAATATATGAACATGAATTTCCTGCCTGTGTAGGTGATATCTGAGTGCTGGTGGCAAAGGAGAAGAAGATAACGTACAAACATCCAATTTTAAAAAATATATCATCTCAGCAGTGGCACATGAAGACATTTTCAGTTCAGCAGGATGTGGCAAATTTATGGATTTGGTGCTTCTTTTCCCCTTCCAACCATGTATATTAAGGACATTTGCTGGCAGACACTTCCAGAACCGCACTGGGACTGCCAATGAACAACCAAAATGAGCTAATAACTCTCTTTGGGCACATGCTGATGGAAGAAAGAAAGCTGGAATAACCTGATTTGGCCTCACCAACCGTTTTTTGTATGACAGCTAATCAAGCCCATAAATATAGAATGGATTAATTATCATCTCAATTTTTTTTTATCACTATTTAACGTCCAAAGTGTTAGTGTGTTTATGAATATCTTCTAGGGAATTAATATCACATCTTTGACATGCACATTTCTCTTAAAATAAGATAAAAAATATTATGAGTTTAATTTTTCTTAAATACAAGCAAAGTATTAAAAAATTATGCACTTATAACAGATGGGACCAGAAATTCTATAAGACTGATATTTATTAAATATCTCTGTGTAAAGGCACACTGAATGAGGCAAAATCTTAACTGCTGAGGATTTATCCTTCTAATTCATAAGTGCAATATATTATGTTAGGATAAGACCATAATACAACCTATTTCCAACTCATTGATGAGGCTGAGGGAATATCAGTTTATTTATCTGACTTTTAGCAGAATCTTACAGAGCAGTGCTGCAAAGTGCAGAACAAGACTAAACTGAAAGGAAAGAAATTAACTGAATCCTTCCTATCCAACAAAGAGTTCTGCATTTTTTTCCCAAAAATCAAGAAATACAGGAGTTAAGATTTGTAGGATCATCAAAACTCCCCTACCCAGAACAGGCAGAATTTGATTATTTCTCTTGTCTTTCTGCACCACTATTCCAGTTTCTATCTTTTCAGACGCATTAAATTTCTAGGCTATTCCTTGTAATGTACAGGACACCAAAATCAGATCTTTGTAAAAAGCATAGGAAAAAAACCAAGAAAAGTCTGAAAAGTCTGTCTTTAGCTCACTTGATTTGTACTGGAAATAGAATCATTCTGGGAAAAGGTATTTCCTAGCCAAAATTACAACTAAATACAGAAAACACAAAATATCATGATCACACTCCATAGAATAAATTATTGTGATATGAAGGCTTTTTCTTTACACTCAAGGGTGTACAGTGATAGGGTGAAATGTACAGATACCTCATATTCTAATATGCATGTTAAATGCTTAAAACTGGAAAAGGATAGTATGAAATGCCTGGTTCCTCACACACTTACTATGTTTTAAAGCACTGGCAATCAAATCGGCTTTCTGCTGCACAAAATACTATTGCAACTGTAGTAAAGCTTGGCCATGTAAAAATATAAATATCAACCTAGTGAAAAAAGCCTTAGATATATCCAAGTATATCATATACTAGTATTTATCTGAGCATGCTTACATAAAAACAAGTTATGATGGGATAATATTCACACGAGTTTCACTGGGCTAACCTTGTAAATGCTGCCCTGCCTGAGGATGAAAAGTATTCATAAAATTGCCAGAATTAATGCTCATTTGAGAGCAACGTTTTATTTTTATAGTACTTCTGTTACTCTTCTTTCCACTAGAAAGAAAGGGGGGAGGGTGAGGAAAATACCTTCTGAGACCACCCACGAGCA
Organism: Zonotrichia albicollis; assembly: GCF_047830755.1. Taxonomy (NCBI): domain Eukaryota; kingdom Metazoa; phylum Chordata; class Aves; order Passeriformes; family Passerellidae; genus Zonotrichia; species Zonotrichia albicollis. The sequence continues at coordinate 4,320,598 of NC_133829.1, forward strand.
GCAGGGTGAAGAGCACATGGGCTTTTCCATGGATTCCCTGTGAAGCAGCCAATACCCAACACAGCAACGCCTTTGGGGGAGTCACTAGGACACCAGACCAATGAAGACATCTGCAGGTGCATCCCTGCAGACATGGCTCCAGAAGGGATGCCCCCTCACCCAGATTCCCTAGGACATCAACATATTCCCGTGGGTACCTCAGGAATTCTGTGCTGCTAAAGCAATAAAAGCGCTGTCTGTGGAAATGTTCCCCTAAATTCGATCCAAACACCAACACACTGCTAAAACCTTCCACAATATCACTGATTGTAAGAGTACAAGAGTGCTGGAAATGGTAAATTTCCCATCATTCCACTCAGCTGCTGCATCCCCTTTGCTAGAAAGATTCTCCATCGTGGATGCAACAGCACCTTTGGCTTCTGCCTTCCCCAAAGATTCCCGAGACCAAGCTGCAGTTTCCCTTTTTGCACCAAGCAAATGGTGAAAATGCCAGAGCTTGCTGTAAAATTGTTTCATCTATAGTAAATTGTTTTAATTTCACCTTGAAAATTCCAGCAGGAATTTATATCAAGTTTAAATTTATATCAAGTCTCTAAGGACCTAGGAATTTCTATGCTGGCTCTAGCAGCACACACAGACCTTGGATTATTGACATTCTGCCCCAATTCTGGTACCGAATTAAAAACTCCTTTATTTCCAGTGTCTGTAGGTAATGCTGGCACAAAGCCTTTGGCCAGAAGTTTGTTCCTCCCATTCACCTAAGAGAAGCTGAGTTCTTGGCAACCAGCTGCTATGAAAGACTCATTTCTTTCACCATCATCTCTAGCATGGACATAGTCCAAAAAATGTCCTACATTTGGTCAAATTCTATACCTATGGTAGAATATCGTGTGAGGCTTATTTTTCTACTACACTAAATGTGCAGACATTTTTTGGTACTAAAAGTTCTCAACTAAGGAAACTTTGCTGAATGCTGTTATGGATAGAAAGAAAAAAAATCCTTTCTTAATGAATTCAATCAAGGAGGAGCAAATGGAAACACCAAATGGCAAATACTTTTTTTTAGCCCCAAACAATTACAGCATTATTTTATGTGAAATCTGTTCTGTAACAATGAGAGAAAATTAGTGTGTGTTCTATTCAAAAGATACTGCAGGATGGATTAACATTTATGATCCAGAGTTCAGTGACTTGAATGTTTTCATTTTCTTTTTTTTATATTAATTGGATTTTCCAGTGTACACTGAAGTGGTAAAATGCATTTAATCAATATGCTTTGGGACTAAATTAGCAAAGTACTAATTTTGTTGTGCAAGGTTATACTATGTATTGTACATTTTTAATCACAGTATTCTCTGTTTATTTCTCATTTGCCAAGCTTATGATCCCATTGTGTATAATGGAAAAGAACAGAGAGCCAGAGCAACCCTCAGGAGTTCAAACATATAGAGGAGGAGTGCTTTCCTCCTCTGTAGGGGAGGGTTTTTAACTTTTCATTCTAACCTGAGCAGTACAACATGAAATTGTTACCCAGCCACATTACCTGACGGTAGCAAGAGCTGCAGCCACTCACCCACCACAGCTTCTTACATTTTATTACACATTTTTGAGAATGAGATGCCTACTGGAGGGATGTGGAAGGCAGTGTTTTTAGGGGAGCTGACCCTAAATGCCCCACCAATCCCAGGTGTAACCCACATCCTTCAAGGGTCATGAGGCAGAGGAGCGGGAGATGGGAAGGCAGTCCCGGTGGGCACTACCTGGATAGTCTGGTGCTCACTCAGCTGAGAGAGCAAAAGGACAAAGGATCTGCCTGCACTGCTCCACAAAGGGAGAAAACTTCCATGAAATAGCACAACAGTGAGAAAAATGCCAGAGCAGCCCCCTAGATGAGATAGAAAATACTCCTGTCACTGAGGGGAGTCAGAAGCTGCCCCTGGATCCCTGGAAGTGTCCAAGGCCAGGTTGGATGGGGCTTGGAACAACCTGGGATAGTGGAAGAGGCAGAGGCATTGGAACAAAATTATCTTTAAGGTTCCTTCCAATCCAGACCTTTCTATGATTCTGATTTAGCTGGGGGGTTCTGTATGTTTAAGCCCTCAAAATCACTGCACATTCCTGAACAGGATTCTGCATCTGTCAGGGGAAACCAAGGCAGCTGGTGAAGTCTCAAACTGAGCTTACATAAATGGGACAAATTTAGTATCAAAGTGGCATCTTACCTTCCTTTAGAACATATCTCACTGCCTCTCTTCTTCCCCTGGAGCATGACATTTGTTCCTTAAGACCACACTTTTCTGTCACCTTCACTCAAAATAAAGGAAGTGACATTTACAGTGCAACACCACTAAAGGAAAGGTGATTCTCAAGATTCATTTTTAATCTGTGTCTTTTTCAAAGGGAAGCACAGGTTAAAAATAAAAATAATGAAGAAGAAGGAGAAAAAATAGGTTGCTTTGGCAACTGCCTGGGGCTGGCACTGCAGTCCTGCTCCCATGCTCGCTTGGAGGCACTGGGGGACAGCACCTGCAGCACTTCTCAGGGGGTGGCTCTGCTCAGCATCACCCTGTAACCACAGGCTGTCCCCGAAAGGCACAGGGAGGCCTTAACTTTAATGGGTCAGGATGGAAAGTAATGATTTGCTCAGTAGTGGAGAACCAGTGTTAACTGCCTAAAATGGTGTGAATGGCTCAGATGCGCAAGGGCAGTCTATCAGGCACCAGGCAGTGTTATCAGGATCACCTGTCTGTCAGCTGCATTACCTGCCTTCCCCTGATTCATTTGTTCTAAAGGAGTCTCTGCCTTTACTTCAAACAAACCCAGCAACCAAACAAAGCAAAGGGAGCTCCCTGCTAAGACCCTAAGAGGAAAGGGGAAGAGTAACACACTTAAACATAAAGTTGAACGGAAAGGTTTAAAATTTGCAACTGATGCTGTGCAGCAAGGAGATAAGAGCCTTCCAGACAAGTTAAAATGCACAGATATGCCAATCAACTCCAGATAGATTCAAGGGGTGGTGAACACAGATTACTCACATTACACCAGGCTATCTCAAGTTACTCAAATGACATAAAGGGATACAATAATCACACACTTGTCTCATTGTGTCAACTTTTTAACAGGGGAAAAGCCATTGTCCACTTCAAGAGGAAACAGCAAAGCAAACCAGATCAGATTATTCTCAAGTGAATTGTCAGGTTGAGGGGGTTTTCTACTTATCTGATACTAGAGCAGACATTGATAGCAAACAGCTCACCTGACTGCACACAAGGACCCATTCTCAAAGGCAAAAAGCAATCTGTCTCAATTATTAAAAAACAAATTAGACAATCAAACTGGAAATTTGGCTTCTTTCTTAAGAGAGCTCCCATGCAAGGGGGGTGGCTGTGATGTAGCCAGAGCATCTCTGCTGGACTTCAGCTGCCCACAAAAACAGACAGTGGAAAAATATCAGACCAGTGTTGCCTGGGATACAACCCTGGTGCCCTTAGGCAGACAAAATACCCACTTAGAATGGGGTGAACATGGGGAAAAACTATTATGGGGCACCTGGGAAAAGAAATTTTTCCTCTTGCTTACAGCTCTTTTGCATTTATTCCTCCCAGCACTCATGGCATGGACCCTGAGACTGGCTGCTGAGTGTAAAGCTATTTGGCTGGTGAAAACAGCAACATTTGAGGTCATTACTAAAAATGAAAAACTATTAGCTGTAAGTGGGCAAGGGCTCTGCTCTCTCTGAGCCCTTTAAGTTACCAAACACAAAGCCTGCTCAGTTGGGCTTTGCATTTAAGGGGATTGCACTCTAAGACAACTCAATCACTCCTTCCATGTGGGTTTTAGCACAGAATATATGCACAGCCTCAGCACAGGAGTGACGTGAGGCAGTGTCAGCTCATATCAACTGGAGACTCTGAATTAGCTTCAGAGGGCACTGGATCTCTTCTCCTCTGTCTGCAAAAGGCACATGATACTATTTTCTTTAACCAGCTCTCCAAGGATGCTGACACAGTTTAGAGAAGAGCTGACCTTCTAAGCTACTGAGAAGGCCACTGATGAACTAAACCTTTCTTTTCCAAGGTCTCTCCTGGCTTTGTTGCAGTCTGAGCCTTCCTGCCCAGCAGGTCCCTCACTGACACAGCCAGGACACCTTGGGAGGTTTCACACCAGATCCTGCACTGGGCCAACCTCACAGTGCCCATGAACTGAAAACAAAGAACCAATTGTGTTGTTTTGTCAAACCAAAATTCCTTTTGGGGGATTAAAATTGATAAAGCTAAGAGGCTTTTCCTGGTAAGATGTGACAGCTACAGATGAAAGGACTAGACTGTTTTCTCCTGCAGTCTACACCAACTGCTCCCTGGAAAGGATTGCACCTGACCAGATCAAAACATAATTTTTTTAGACAGAGGTACACTAAGAGGAATTTTCATCAGGATCCAAGCGAACCCTTGTGACTACCAATTAACACCAATAGAAAATGAACTTTTCTGATGCTAAACCAAGTTTACCTTAAATACCGAACATTTTGTGGCACTTTGGGTTACCTTTCTTCTAAATCTGATGTACCCCTCAAAGCTGAGAAAGCTGTAAGAATTTTTAGAATCCTTCTTCTCCAGCTGTGAGAGTCAGTGGAGAAGCAATACTACGTATAAGAAGTGTTAGACTTCATGCCCTGCTCTGTTCAGTTTTCTTCAGTCTTTCTCCATGAGATTTTCACTTCCAGGACTATTCTTTGGTGTAAAAGTGTGGTGGCTTTGTGTGCCCTGCAAGTCCTAAGGCTGGAATGTTCCAAGTCCTGTGGAGGTTGTGCTACAGAGCCTCACTGAACTGGGGGTAAGTGACTTCCCCCCATTGCTACTCCAGCTCCAGGTATTTAAGTGCATATTTCACAGAGAGTCTCAACCACAAGAGCAGCAGGGTGTATTTGGGTCTTTTTATTTCAAAGCTTGTGGTAATTCACAACCACACATCAGAGATCAGAGCAGAGCCCTAAATGTAGAGTCCAGCAATGTGAATATGAAGATAATTAGTAATCGGAACTTCTCCTTTCCCTGAATCCTCATATTCCTGGAAAAAACATTACCACAGCACTAAAGCAGAGGAGATAATAAGGCTTTTTCTTGACACCATCAGGCTGTCTACATCCTAGTCTGAACAGCTTTTGCAGTTTTAATATTCTCCCTGCACCCCTATAAAACAGGAAGCATTTTCTGTGGTTTTAGTCCACCCAGTGTACAGAAGTTTTGTGACTCTGCCCCCCAGGCTCCTGTGTGTTATTACTTCAAAGGCACTGATCTCTTTTTAAATGTCCCTTTTGACAACTCAAATCTCTGAACTGGAAGTCAAAATTGGCTAAACTGAGATCTGATAATCGGCAGTTTTACTTCCAGCCGCATCCTGTGCTGGCAGTAATAAAAGCGGTGATTATCTTTGATATGGTTGATGATGTTAGCAGGATAGGAGGCATTCCAGCTGCTTAATTTAATTTCAAATCCCAGTGATAGCATCTAATGGCTGCAGTTTAGCTACTGCTACAGATTTCATTTTGCAGTGACCATTGCTACTGTCAAGGTAGCTTTATGTTCCCACCTGACTGCAGAGCCCCAGCAGAAGATCACTCATCAGGTAACCACCCTGGCTTTGGACAGCACTCTGCATCACTTGCAGGAGAATCCTTGTACTGATTAAATTAATAGAAAATCTGACCCACCGAAAATTTCTTGATACTACTAATAAATTAGGAATGCAGTTGGTAAAATTCAGAATACAGAAGTGAACTATGAATTACTGAACTTTCATTTTGACGGTAAGACTGCACATAGCCACAAAATTTAAGGTTGTGCTACCCTGTCCCACTCTCTCTTTATTAGAAACACCCTACAGGTCAATGTTCTACTTTTGCCAGTGGATATTAGAAGAAACACAGTCAAGACCACATTCTGCCATTGTTCTCTCTACTATTTTCTTTATATTGGTGATCTTCATAAAAATTCTCTTCATCACTAAAAGTGGTTCTGCTTTTTCTTGCCTACACACTCCAAGTTAGCTTAGTCCATCAGAACTATCCTGAAGTCTCCAGTGATGCTAGAATATAACACTGGACAGAGAGAAAAGTACTTGAAATAACAGTCAGAAAAACTGCCTGAGTCCCTCAGTGGTGGGACTGAGAATAATGAAGGACAGAACAGAGGGAGGAAATATTTCATAACTTGTTTTTAGGTTCAAAGTCTCTAACTGACACAAACTACAACACTGTGCTATCCAAACTAATTCATCAGCTTCTGAACTATCCCAGCCTTCCCTCTGTCAGCTGAAGAGGCAGAGAACCGAAGTGCTGGATTTTGAAAACAAGACCTTCATTTTTGGGTTTTGCTTTTACTCCATTTACCTGTGCAGGACAGACACCAGCACTCCCTCCTTCCTCTCAATTTCCATATTTATCTCCTGAAACTCATTTTCCGTGCCTTGCATTTCTTTACCTTTAAAGAGCTGAAGCAGCCATGAGAAAGGAGGCACTAATTAAGACATCCTGACTTCCAAGAGCTTCCCAAAACAAAGCAGGCTTGTTGGGGCTTCTCTGTTTCAGGAGCCCTTGCTCAGCATGACAATGGTCAGGCACATTTCTGAGCCATGCTGGAAAACTGGATTAGAACCAAAGCCCAAGATCCCAAGTTGAAATGATGACAAAAGTATCTGCCTCAGCATTTGTGGACACCCTTGGTACAAAGCAATGCTGTTGCCAGAACAACACAGAAACTGCTGAGCTTCCCTGGCAGATTAACATGTGTCTCTTCACTATTATTCTCAGTATTCATTATTATTCTCTAATACCAAAGACAAAAGTGAGCAGGCCCTGTAGACCAGAACAAAAAAAAATTTCTTAAATTTTGAAGGGCATCTACTGTTAGAAGAGTCTGAAAAAGGTATATAAACTACAAATCACAGAAATCCCAGAGTTTGGCACATTCATGCCCTGATTTTCATTGGACATGCTGCAATAAAGAGACACAAATCCTAAAATCTGTGCTTACCCTGAAGTGGGGCATCCAGTCTGTTCCCTGTTTGGTTCAGGACGACCACCAGAAATGGTGACAACTGGAAATAGGTTGCACTAATTGTAGCATCCCCATCCTGTTTTCCACAGCCTTTTCCAGAAAGATCAGATTTTACAGGAATTATTCTGTGCCTGTGTGGTAGAAGGTCAGTGTTCCTCTCAATTACCTGGTCAACCACAGCAGTGAAGTGGACCCCATTAAAAGGGAAGCAAAACTGGCCAGCTACAACCAACCTGCCAGTCCTGATTTCATCATTGGGTAGAGCATAATTAAGAGATGAAATGGATGCGTATAATTAAGAGATAAAGAAGATGAAATGTGGTTTTGTGACACTGCTCTGGGCATATTGTCCTTGCACTGCACCCACAGCACTGGATAGAGCCACCTGAGAATCACAGCTCCTATTAGGCAATGCAGATGAAGGAAGATATAGACAAAATGGAAGGGAACAGATAAATGGGGGAATCTTGGACAGCAAAAAACCAAGAGGGCAGCACAAGACCTATTTCTCCAGTCCTATGTCAATCTTAAGTAAACTGTGGAAGGCAGCATATTTAATAAGATATGAAGAAATAGCAGAAGTGAGATTTATTTGTCCTTGCAAACTGTCAATCACCAAAAAAAAAAAAAAAAGAATTGGGCTTCCCTTCTCTCTAGAGGACTCTGGTTTAGCAGGCACAATTTGGCAAAACCTGCTTCTAGCCCAAAGGGGAAGTAAAGGGTTGCAGGGCTTCGAAAGAGACCAGAGGGTGGACTGGGTTAGATTTTTGAAGCTTTTCTGACAAAGGAAAGGAAGCCACAATATAAAAAAAAAACATGATGAAAAAGAATTTTTTTCCATATCCTTCTAGCTTTTAAACATACTTTAATGCTACTTGTTCTATTAACCTCTTCTGTACTGCAGAGTTCTGATTTGCTGAAATAAAGATGCTGCTGTACCCCCACTGCAATCACAATATATGATAAAAGCCAGCAGTTCTCACCAAAAACCCTGCTGAAATCATTAGCAGTCTCCCAGAGTAAGGACTGTGTCAGGTACTGACAAATCCTTTTTAAGAGAGAGCTTGAAATGAAAACAACAATTTTTTTTTAAGTGTGTCCATATGTCTGTGCACGAGAAGTAGAGAAAATTTCTCTGCTGGAAACATTTCTGACTGGACGGGAGTGAGGTAGGAAAACAAACAAATAATGCGAAAGGGGGAAGCTGGTGAGGAGAACCCTGCACTGCTCTCACTCCTGGTCTGACTGTGCGCCCCTCGTGTGTGTGCCCAGCCCTGGCAGGTCCCTGTGAGCCCTGAGCCCTGCCTGGGCGAGGCTGGGGACACTCACTGCTGCCACCAGCCCGAACTGGGAGCTGCTGGCCCCTGACCCTGGCAGCTGAAGGCCCCAGATGCCCAGCTGCAGGAGCAGTGTCACGGGGTGTCAGCTCATCCAGCCTGCCCTCCTCCTCCTCGCTGCCGCTGACAGACCTGCCTGTGGGGTCTGCTGTGGGGTCAGCTGCTGCTGTGCTGCTCTGTCCTCCTTGGAGTCACTTTCCTTTGATTTCTGAGCATGAGGTGCATTCTCTTGACAAGATGCATCTGCAGTGTCTGATTAGGGTAAAAGAGCCGTGCGTGGGGAATATTCCCTATACTTTTAGATGTAACAGCATGCTGGCTGCCAGTAGCCCAACTGGACTCCAAGTGACAGATGAAACTTGGAGCCTTCTAGGAAGCAGAGAGGCAAAATATTCAAGAATAACTGTACACAGATCTTTATTTTACCCAGGGTAAAATAGCCGGCTTTGCACATTTCTCAATTTACTGAAATATCATAATGAAGGCGTCAAATAAAAACTAAAAGGCTTATAAAAGCCGAGCAGGACAGAGATATGGCTGTTTACTATTAAAAGCACCATTACTAAAAACCAGCTTATTTTTATACTTTTAGTTGAAACAGTAAATTTAAGACTAGAAAATAAAATTATACAACTGCTTCATGGAGCTTTCTTTGTATCTGAAGGGTCTATGAATATAAAAGCGTATCAGGGCCAAATCCAGAAGGTCTTACTCAAGAAAAACTGATTTTAGTGGAAATAAAGCCTGATGGACTAAAGGATTTGGTCAGTAATTTATGGGACCCTTATCTCTGATCCACCTTCTAGGAATGCTAGCTTGTGGTACAGAGCAATGTAATATGCTTAAATATCTATGATTAATTCGGGTAATCTGGTTTATAGAGCCCGCTTATGTAAATGAAAAGGATTTACCTTTATGTCTGAGATGAAAAAAATATACATCAGATACAGGGAACCACACATTACAGAAAATGGCCTGGCTGAATTGTATTAATGTCTCAAAAATGTTGAGAAATGCTGTATCTTCTCCTTAAGCCAGTAATCATACTACCTACAAATTGCATATCTTATCCTACTTTACACATATGCAGAAGTGGGCAGCAGCTGTTTTGAAGGCAGCATATCTCTCATTTGTACTCCTTACAACATGCTTTTCAAAGCCTAACAGAGAACTGTGGCTAAAGACCTTCAAAATGAGGAGAGGGCTGTGAGGGATTAATGCTTTACCTGGGAAATGGAGCGGAAGTCAACTATCAAAGCAAAACAGCAACATTCCCGCGGGCCCGCTCTTAAGGACGGCAGGTTTTCATGTGATGAAGTGGTAATTCAGTTCAAAGTCTCAGGGAGAACTCCCTTTGTGTGTCTGTCCAACAAGAACTACAAACTTACAGATAAGAAGTAGAGGAGGGAGCAGTGTGATCATCCTGTCTGACACTCTCCAAAGCACAGCTAGCCCTGGCGTGAGAGGCGCGCCGTCTCCTGGTTCAAAATCCCCCTTCCATTTCCACTGGCATCTAGGGATAATTCCCAGTGCTTCAGTGAAACAGCTCTAAGACACAGGTCCTTGATAAATAACTCCCACTGGACTGACACTTGTCCAAATTCAACAGCAAGGACTTCTCTGAATCTCCCTTTCTTTGATATTTTCAGCCCAGGGAACAGCCCCATCTTTGGCAGCAGAGAGCCACTAAAGAGCTTTTGAGGCAGGTGCAACATGGAACATCCTTCAGGACAGCCCTCAATTTTCCCTGGATCAGCAGGGAAAGTTTCTTAATGCTGTGCTATACAATCAGAGGATGCTTTGGGCTGGAAAGGACCTTAAGAAATCATCCAGGTCCAACCCCCTGTACCATGAGCAGGAACACCTTCCTCTCAACCATGTTGCTCCAAGCCCCATCCAAGTGGGCCTTGAATGGGAATTTTCTATAATTTCTATAATAAATCTTTCAAGAATAGGAATTTTCTATAATTAAAGCCCCTTCCCAGCTCTAGAAGAAAAACCTGCTCAATTGCAATGGCTAATACTAATTTTAACATTATCTAACACTATATAATAATAATTTCTCAAAAAGAAAAAAAATAGATGTAGTTTTGAAGAACAACTACAGGTTCTGCAGCTTCAGATGAAAGCAAGAAAGAGAAATGTGGGGCAGGAGTTCTAGATCCAGCTTGGACAAGATGGAAACTGATTCCAGCACAAGCTGAAAGGTAACCGCACCACAATATTTCTGAGATGAACAAGATATGGTTGAATGGAGCTGGAATAAAACAGACTTGAGCAACAGAAGGTTTAAGCTAATATTTTTTCCTCAGTACATATTACTATATCTACAACACTGTGCAATGCAACCTCTGAGTGCAATCCCCATAGCCAAAATCAGCCTAGTAAAATCAAGTTTAGTAAAACAATGTAGATAAGACAAGACATACCAAAAAAAGCTCTGATTTCATATTAAAGTGAAATCAACACCCTCAACCAGTACGAACGTTCATAAGGAGATAAAACACCTCAAAGCAAAGCATCTGTGTTTGTGCTGCTATTTCATGTCAAGGCAATTACAGTGATGTTATTAGGAAAGATCAGGAAGGGAGCAGTGTTGTCATATAGGGAGAAGAGAAAACAAACCGTTAAGCAATCATGTAGAACATCTCAAAGCTGGTGAGGGAACAAAGCTGAGCACTGTCAGGGTATTGATCTGCTCCAGAAGGTGCAGAGTTCTGCACCACTGTGATTGCCTTCCCTGCTGGGTTTAGAGAGGGCTGAAAGAATACAGTATTGATCTGGCCCAGTTCCTGAGAAGTAACTTAGTGATAAACACTGACTCCAGCCCACGGCTCTGACAGCAAACTGTTGCAAAACAGCAGAGCTCTGTTGTGCTCACAGCTCCTGTTATGCAGATAATACCTGCGTTTCCCACTGCATTTCCAGCAGGAAATATTTCCAGTGGCAAGAATATAACACCTGAAGACTCAGCTACTGCTCCCACTCTTCTCACTCCAGTATGGCAAGGTTTCTGATAAATACATGGTACTTTATTATTATTATGCATTCAGAAAATACTGAATATATAAGGAGGCTGCACCTTAGCTGAAGCCTAGCAGAAAATAAATCCAAAGTTCTGCATTTAACAAAAATAGTTTTCCCTCTGCTTCTTGCCTTTCACTGTAATGCTGTGGGAAGACAGAAGAATACTCTCCTCACTTATTTTCTTTCCTATCAGTGAAATCCTGTCATTCTGTAACAACTGGGCACTCCAGAGAAAGCATTTCCACTCTGAACAGCAACAAGGCTGTCCTGTAGAGGTAAAACTCATGTTAGTAATTGCAGCCTGGAGAAAAAGGCCATCATGCACCTGCATTTCTGAAGGTTTGGCCTGCAGTTGGATCCCCTTTCTGGTGGCACTAGAAAGCAGCAGACACAGGCAGGCAGGGAAGGAAGAGATTTCAAGTCCTGGCAAACCGAGATCACAAACTTTAGGCAGGTAAACCACAGACATCATGGGGGGTTCAGAGCAGCTCTGGGAAGTGTTACAAAGCCTAAATCGTGGGGTAAAAAGAAACCTGTCCCTTGGAGTCCCCAGCAGTTGACTCCTGTCCTCTCCCAGGCCCACCAGGAGAAGTCCATCAGGGATGAACTGAGCCACCTTCTGTGAGATGCTGTTGGCTTGCTCTTACTGAGGGGTACTTCTGTGTTTGTGCTGAAGGCTTCTGGGAATTCCCTGAACTTTTATTGCCTTGAGCCTGACTCTTTTCATGGCCAGCGCTGATCATCAGCTTGACCTGAGGAGCAACACGAGCCTCAGGATTTCCCTGTGTGTGGATGCTGGACCTCGCCCCTGGGAGCCCAGGCTTCCATCTCTGTTTTCATGCACAGCTGAGAGCCACAGGCACTGGGTCAAATTTTCACAAATGGGGAAGGCACTGAATTTCCAAAAGGATTGCTGTGGGCTGCACAGCCCCGCTCCCAGAAGGCTCCTGGGAGAGCAAATGCTTGTTTTCTCTCTCTGCTGCACAGGTGCATAACCTCACCTGTGCTCCCCAGTTCCTCACACTGAAAGAATTTCCCCTCCACGCTCTGTCAGGTCTGCTGAAAGATGCTCCATCTTTCTGCTAAGCAGACATAGATCTTTTATCACATCACTTCTGCAAACAGCACACATACATTTTTTATCTTAGGGTTTGTTTTTCCTCTTTTTCTTTTTTTTTTTTTTCACAACTCAGCACTGAGAACAAAAGAAAACTGTTTACCAGACACAGGCACATGGTTTGGGTTTTGTTTTCCTCTGTTGCTCTCTGAATTCAACGCTGTTTTTAAATAAAGAGACACAGAAGAAGCAGGAGACCTCGTGGGTCAGGCAGGTCAGCCTCCTCTATCGAGCACGATTTTCCCATACACTCTGACCCCCTCAAGGATTTTATCTGGCCTGTTTTCCGAACACCTCTAATGATGGTGACTCAGCTACCTCACTAGGCAGCTTATTCATCTGTCCAGCCTAATTGCTCTTAGCTTCATTTTTGTCTTCCTTTGTATGCAATGTGAAATTTTCCTTTTCTTTTGTTATTTTTTGACTATTTCTTTATCAAGGCAGGCAGGGAGGGAGGGGGGTTCAACAAAAAATTGTCATCATCAAAAAAACCCCACAATTTCTGCCAATCTGAAAATATCTGTAAAGGATGGCAACACTATTGTCATGTCTAATTTATTAGCCTATGTGTAAGCTGGAGATGGTTTGTTCAGTGAAAGGGTTAATAACAATAACAGCTGCAGAGGTTCCCTTTTTTATCCTGAAGAAGTAGGGATGGGACCATCAGCATAACTTCACCTAGATAGAGGAATGGTGTCAGAAATCCATGTCTTGAAGAGCAAGACAGTCAAGCATCATCAGGGCAAGCAGGCACTGTGGTAATGGTGGACCAGCTCTTCAGGCTTTCCCCAAGGGGGAAACATTCACTTTCTTTAGTTCTTGAATCCAGGGAGCAGCATGAGCTCAGTACCTGGTGAAATATTTTGGGGTGCTGGGAAAGAATTCAGTGATAACAACTGAGTTCCTTGTCCCAGGATTGAGGATGTCACTCACCTCAGAAAGCAACACACCCCAAAGGTTATTAAAGGGTTAACAGGGCACAGCAAGAGCTTCTCAGACCAAAAATTGCCAGCTGATATCCCAAAATAACTGTGTTGCAATCAGCTGGGGCTCAGAGCAAGAGTGAGTGCTCTGCAGCCTGGCAGGGACAAAGTGGCATCAGCAGGGGCAGCCCTGGCTGGCACCTGCAGCATCTTGAGGGAGGCACTTGGAGCAGATTCTCAACTCTGCACTGGTTCTGAATTCAGGAAGAGCCAGGTGATGCTGCTTCATACAGAAATGCAACCCACATCCAGTGACCTTCTATCAGAAAGTTTAAACTCCAGCTTGAAATAGAAGTGTAGTTTGGACCATGATCCTTACAAGAGTTCACACTGCTGGCTTATATTACTGAATAGCATCAATGTAGAAAGCTGCAGAAAATCCAGCTAAAGAAAGGCATTGATGAGTATTTTCATTTTGTTTGTCATTCTGTTTCGCTTTAACCCTAATTTTTATCCAAATGCTTAAAACCAGGCTTGGGCAAGATAATTCCTCCTCATTACAAAACAAAAAAACAAAAAAAAAACCAACAACAACAAAAAAAAAGACAAAACAAAATCGTGGCTTGAAAAATTGAGTTCATGTGTAAATATTACTGGGTTCTGTTCCAGACGAGAGAATCCATAAAGGATAAAAGAAGAAAGGAGGAATTGATCAAAAGGGATGGGGGAGAGAAGAAAAGGTGAAAAATGAAGCCAGGTGGCAAAGGAACAACTCAGAGATGGTGGCTATGGACACAGGAAAATGCTCAGGTAAAGAAATGTGCCCTGGTGCACAGAAGTGGTCGGCACAGCCACTCACACATCACGTGTTTCCTGTCACCCAAACCACCCGAACAACTTATTTCAGCACATGCCTTGTTTGCAGCTCTCAGTCCTGCTGCAGTCAGTCGGGCTCACACTTGAACACCTTCGGAACCAAAGCTGCAGACCAGGGCCTTTCCTCCAGTTAAGAGACCATTTTGAAAAGGCCCTTGACCAAAGCATGGAGATAAACTGGTAGGTGCTAGCCTGGGAGATGTAAGTGCCACTGAAGAGGAAGACTCATGGGGAGAGGCATGTTCTGCCATTTCCTATGCTCTCCTACAAAAATCAAACTCTGAGAGGTTTGTGAAAGCTGTAGAACAAAGAGCAGAAGACCCTTCTGACTTTAATTTATTTCATGTTAAAGAGGGGCAGATCAAGAGACTGCTTTACATAAATCAAGAGGATGCTCTATTCTCTCTGCCATCTATACAGCAACGTATGTACAAACAATGCTTTATAAAATAAGAGAACATTGACAAGGGGTTGATTATTTTTTCATTAATTTCTTCATAAAATGAAGCTTAATTTCCTAGTCTTGTCATTCAAGGACTGTATTTAAAGCCCCTAAAGGAAAAAGAGGCAAGGGGGAGAAGAGGCTTTTCCCTGGCCACTAAATGAGAGAAGGGCAGAGTTGCAGCAGAGTTACTGAAGTGAACAACCTTGATCTGACCAAAAGGAGTCATTTAATTTTAGGTACTCCCCAAAGGTTTTATTCTTCTTGGCTGCCAGGCCAGAAATGTCAGGTGTGCTGAGATGGGGCACCCTGGAAAGTGCTGAGCCTGAAAGGCAGCAAACAGGTTCCGCATGACTGCTGTTAGGTCTGGGAGCCTCCACGGAGAGCTGAACCCTTTGACCAGATAGGTGTGAACCAAACAGGGGACTGGGTCATTTCTTTTCAAAGTTTTCTTTGCTTTTCAAAGGCTTAACAATTTTTTTTTTTATTCCAAGAAGCTCCAAACCTTCAGTTTCAAAAGAGGAAAATAATAAAAAAAAATTTTAATACGAAAAAATTGAAGCGGTTTCTTTTCACAAAGAAATGACACAACAGGGAAAGACCCAGCAGGGGAATTAAAGCTCTTTTTCTGACTGATCCAGCAGCATTTTTCTAGGCATTAGCTAGACTTAAAACAATAATGAAGTTTGTCACTATGCATGTCATAGAGCAGATCTCTCTAAACCTCAAGGTTTCTAAACTGTAATATCTGTGGGGAAAGAAATGCCTTCTGCTACGGATATACAAAACACCAAGTACAACAAGGTCTAGCTCTTGACAAAGGTCTCCAGCTGATGTTGAAATACAAATAACTAATGGGACAAGATGGAAATTGTGCCCTAATCCTCCCAGTGGCTATTGTGCAATGAAATGAATGGGGAGAAAAGGAGCAGAATTGTACCCTGTGAACACACAGCTGCAGATTCAGGGCCTGCTACTGCCAGTGTAGGTCCAGCCCCACACCCACTAAATACAAATGTACAGAAATGCTTGAACTTTCTTCACTAACTTGAGCAATCCATGAAAATTTATTTTTGGGTTGCAAATATGCATGAAGGCAGACCTGGTGACCACGTGTGTCCCAGCACAGGAGCCCTCAAATTCTGCTGTCCATGATCCTCTGTGTGTTTTCTCACAACCAGGGCCAGGAGTTTCCTCAGGAAACAAGGATTTTCACTGATCTCAATCCCAAATAAGTGTACATCACCAAAAGTTACCCCACTTTTAGTTTACCCCACAAGATAAGCTGCTGACATTAGCAATTGCATGAAGTGTCTTCCTAAAATTCAGTAGGAAAGGGAGATTAATACAGCCCCTGGAACACTGTTCCATGATAGATCAAACTGAAAAGTGTTACAGTTCATTCATAGTTCTAAAAACCTAAAAATAATGCTTACACACTCACTTTTAATTTTAATTTCAGCCAAATCTACATGGTTATCCCAAATACTCATGGAACTTTTAGTGTGTTTGCTTTGCAAAGAACTGCTTTATCTTTACACATGGCTTGACCTAAAATCTGCAATAAGACATCATTCTCCTGACCTACAAGTTGCAATTTTCACATGGCCAAGGGCCACAAGACACATGCCATGACTCCCAGAGCCAGGGCAGCTTTGGGAATGCCTGGGGAGGGGACAAGGAGGGGACAACAGCAGCTGCCACAGATGCCACCATCCCTCAGTGGCTGCATCTGTGTAGGAAGGTGACACTGCCTGGATATTTACAGGCATCAAGTAGCATCTGCCCCAGCACTGTTTTGCTACCAAATCATGAGAACCCAAGTTCTAGAAAAGTATCTGGATTGCTTAAGGATTTCCTTGAGCAGTGGTCAGTGTAACATCTTCCGTTTCCTTTATGCACATTTGAAGGACCAGTTGTGCAGAATTCAGCAATGTTTGCTGCACATTTTCAGCACCTTGGCTTATTTCTATTAAAACTAAATTGCCACCACGTTTTGAAATAACTTAATGGAAAAGGGAAAAGCCAGCACAGCAGGCATCTAAAGCAAAAGGGTATTGAGATCATTCAAATTCAGTCCTGAATGTGTAGTTAATAAATTCTTTTAAAAAAAAAATCTTGCTCAGACACAAGTACTTTTATGAAACACTCCTGGATTGAAATACTAAATTTTCCCCTCTGAACTTTGCTTTTAAACAATTTGATTGTGCAAAATGGAGTTAAAAACTGCCACTGATTTGTATCAAAATTAGAAGTATTTATCCTTCTCAAAATCACCAGGTTTTAACTGACAGGACAACTTGAGTCTATCTAGTTAACTTTCAAGAGTTCTTGTTTGTCCCTTCTGATAGAAACACTGTCAAAGTTTGGAAAGGGAACAGGAATTCTTCACAGGACTAAAAGAGCAGCAATCAATGGTTGATTGCTAATTTTGCCACAAATTTTGTATATAACCTTCAACAACTCATTTAATTTCCCCATACCTTAACTTGCTAATGAACTAAAGATTGTATCTACCTTTTCCCTCTATCCTTTGCTTACAGAGACTGAAAGCATTTTAGGTCAGAGCTGGGACTCCCATGTACCACGCCACAATCAGATAAAAACCACAGCTCAGAGAACTTATTGAATGCAGTATTTTAATAGAGCTGTAGGGGATGCCTACAGCTCAGTTCTGAGCACATGTTTTAATTCCTAGGAAAAATATACACATTAAACAGGAGTGGGAGGAGTGGAAGGAAAAGATTCCAATTATCAGGTAGTGGGAGCAGAGTCAATCAGGAGGAGCCATTCTCCCTCCCTTCCCCAAAACAATGTAGGTGGTAGTGCATTGAGTCTTCAGATTGCACCACAGGATGCAGAGCCACAGTTCAGCTTTCAGTGTTACTAATAAAAGGTTAAGGTTTCAAGCTATTTTTTAATTTAGATCTGTTGTTTGGTAATTGGAATAAACATTCAAATTTGAGCATCAAATTTCTCATTAGTTTCACATCAATACCTGTGCTGAAACTATGGATCAGTGAACTGAGTTTCTCACTGCCCAAGTGAATTCATTAATCATTCTCTCCTAAGATGGGCACATAAGCAGACAGCTGTTCTAAGCAGCTGTCTCCTGATAAAACTCCTAACGTGCACACTGCTAACAAAAAAAAAAAAAAAAAAAAAAAAAAAAGGACAAACCACACACACACACAAAATCTACCTTTTCAACAGTCTGCTGTTCTCTTAACTCAGAGATCTACCTGCATGGACAGGTCTGGCAGGGAAAGGAACTGGATCCCCACTCAACAATGCATTCCAATTTGTAAATGGTCACTTTATGGTTACAGACAGAAAGTTTTAAAACCATTAAGACTTAGTTACCACTTCTTATCTGGGGTATCATGAGGAAGAAGAAATACAAAACCAGACACTGATGAATGTATTCAATGGACAGGTATAATCTTAAACCAGACCCAGTTAATTTTTTTTTCCTGTCTATAGCCATGTAGCTTCAATTCTTCACCCACTATTCCCATTCTTCTAATAACAGATATTTAGATTTATTTTCATATACCTTGATGGGCTGGGGTGAGATAGGCATTATGGCACACATTAGTCTCCTATTTTCCATTACAGCCAAAACAAGTGCTTAGGTAACTGGAGCTTATCCTATTTAAATATATGCAATCAGGAAATTTGAGATTGCCTTGATGGACCATATAATATTTCCTTTAGAAGCTCCCTGATATGCCATTGTCTCCAAGTTCATCCATACAGCAAATGCTCTCACTGGGTAACCTTTCCCCAGCTGCGTCACCCACACCAAAGAAAGATGAGACCACTGAAAAATGTATAAACAAGGACTTTTGAACTGACTTTGTCCAAGAGACAGGAAGAGATTGTATAAACACACCTTTTAATACCCTGGAACATTACAAAATCTTTGGTGTATGTTTAAAAGGATGTTTTATGTGTTTGGTATAAAGCAAAGCTTAATGAAAATGGGGTTTTTTATTTTATAAATTGCCAAAGTTTAACTTGGCAAGACTGTAGATTTATTGAAAATTGCATTAGCAGACACATTCAAACATAGCTGGAAAGAGAGAATGGGGGTTTTCGTTGCAAACTTAGCTTCCTAGCTGTATGCAGGGCCATCAAACAATTCTAAAATAAAGAAGTAAAATGGAACTAAGAGCCCATGTAAGCACGTACGTCAGTTTTAACTGCAGTAGAAATCTGGACCAAATTTTTTATTCAGTTGATCTAGTTGGAAAACACTGAGTTAGGGAGATTTCACATGCTCCTTTGTGTCTCACCAGAAAGCTGTAGAATGTGGTAACACAAAGGCTCAAACATGCAGATGTGGCACTTGGGGACACAGTTTAGTGGTGGATGTGGCAGTGCTGGACTCAGTGATCTCAGAGGTCTTTTCCAACCTCTATGATTCTATTCTGTGATTCCACAGTGGAGGAGGTGGGCTAATACAATAGCCAGTGCTGCTCCCAAAACAGTTTGCTATCAAATACTTCTGGTTACTTGGAATTTGAGGGAAAAAAAAAAAAAAAAGGATAATCTTTAAAAAGGCAGTGCGTGTATAGTGACAAAAGGAGACATTTCAGTTTCCTCTACTGAAGTTGCTATGGCAAAGTTTGTGAGAAGCAACAAAAATCTTTGATCCCTCTCCTTGCAAACCTTGCCCTGATCCTGTCTTCAGCCAGGCACAACCAGAATAACTTCACCAGTGAGTTACAATGAGCCCAAGTCTGGAGGAGCCATGGACATGTGTCAGTGAAAAGCAGGAGGGAACTGTTGAGAAATTTGTTTCTGCTTCTAAACTGTGTCAAAAAGACAAGAGGATAACAATTAATTGCTTCCTAAACCATTAACAGTTTACCTCCTCAGTAAAATCCATGTGATTCAGACCATTTCTGACGTAAAAAACAAAATAAGCTCGGTTAGTGTCTTGTACTAAAATACTTGTGCTTCACAAGGCTTTCAAAACACTTTGATGAACAGGAATTACTTCATCCATCCCCCTTTCCAGGACGTCAACATTTTATAGCAATCTAGACTTTTTCCTCTTTGTACATGCACATTGCTTAAATTTCAGTGACCAGAAGATTTCCCATTTCATTATGACCAGGCCAATTCCCAGCTCAGTTGTGAATGAGAGCTTTGCCTGACTGCACACACAAAGAGACTGAAAATAAAACATTGTATTTCATATCCCCTGAAATAATCAACCCTCCTCTTCTTACATGTAGAAGAAATTCAGACCTTGTGACATCCCTAACAATATTTTCATCCCCCCAATTCATAATGGCCATAGAACGATCAGCATGACTTAAAATACATAAAGACCTGTTCAGAAATTGGTAATTTTCTTTTTTTCTACTTTTGTACTAATGATTTTTTTCAAGTCATTGTAGGAAATTTGCATTAGAAAATGAATTCTAAAAGTAAACACATTAGCTTGCAAAAGTCTTATTAACAGTGATGTTTGTGACAGAATGGAAGATCCAGGAGAAATTAAGAAGAATAAGAAAGAATTCTGTAGGACCTGTCCTGAACCAAGCAATAGTGTGCTATGCTTGGTATAAAACCTACAAAGCTCAACTGTGGTTTTCAGAAGATGATCAAAGAACAATTTCTCATCTCCAATGGTGTCAATAGGAAAGCTCACACCAACTTCAAAAGGCCAAATTCTGCTGGCTTTGCTCACACTGAATCACTCCTTATTTCATGTGTATTCCACTGACATCAGTAGAAGCAGGGATGAAGTAAGAGCTACTGAACCAGAATGCAGATAACAGAATTTGACATGAAGCAATTAAGTTGGGATACTTGTATCACTTTCTGACTCAATTCCTAGGTACTACTGGGGGAGATAAAACTAATTCTGATCCATTTTCTGTTACAATATTATCTTAATTTCAGCATTTAACATGTTTCCTTCCTAGAAGGAAATGCAACCTTCCTTAAATGCTGATACTCAGACAATTATCTCTTGACAAATCACCTGGAGATTTACTTTTTTTAAGAAACAATAATTCACTCCTCATCTAATTCCCATTAAAGTAATAATTTGTAAAAATGAAAATTACTTTGATAGCTTGACCAAAGCTTCTACCTATGGTTAAATATGTACAGCAGCTTCCTGAATGAGGTAATTGATCAAAATAGTTTTCAAGGGCTTTGGCTTTAAAGAAAAATGCCAATATCAAAGGATTCAGTGAAATCATACACAGCAGTTAAAAATAACTCTGCCTCCTTTTGAGGAGGTCTTGGATTATTTACCCCTTTGGCTTGGTATCACTCTAAGCATCAAAGAAAAAGGCACAAGTATGAAGAATAACCTGGCCTGACCTCTTCCTAGCCCCAAAAGTCTACCAATTCTAACAATTTTATATATTATATGATTTATAAGATTTTATTTGTAAAATTGGTATGGTCTTCCAGGTCCCACATTTCTCCCTTTCTTTTTTTTTAATCTCTCATACAAAATGTGTGATGCTTTGAGGTTATTGTTGCATTAACAAAATTATCAAAAACTCCCCCCAGGGGATCTACGGCCAGTCTGTCACATACAGGACAAGTAGGAGGAACATCCTGTGCAGGAGTTTTCAATCTAAACAGCAAAGACAGACAAGAGGTAACAACAAGGAAGGTTTGCTGTCCCATTTTGGAGGTGGGCAGCTAAAGACTGGACACATGGAACTGAGCAAGGACACAGAAAACACCAGTGGCAGCCAACTAAACTAAGCAAAACTTTCCCAGACAAAGTGTGTTTTATTAAGAATCTGTCTCCTACCAAGATTTTTCATGGGGTCCCAACCAAATGACACTGCTCTAAAGTGATTTTTAAAAAAAAAAAAAACTTCCCAAAGGTGAGTGCTTCCTTGAGCAAGGTGCAGACAACAAGGAAAAAGTGCATGTGTAGGCTCTCAGACACAGAGGATCCTGGGAATAAGAGAGGTGAACAGAAGAATGGATTTCATTTTTATTGCTCAAACTAACAGAGTTTACAACTTACAAAATGAAAATAAGCACAGCATATGAACCCCTATTTTGAAGAGGATACAAAGTGTATCATAGCGATATACTAATCCTATAATTCCTCAGAGAGGCAAATAACCTTTTCTCTTGATATAGGCATCAGGCATTGATCTGTCACACTGTTTGTTCTAGCAGAGCTCCCAGAGGTGCATTCAGTTTGAAACGTTAAGGCTAGTTCATTAGCTGTCCCTAGCTCGTTTCTCTGAGAGAATCAAGATAATACTGTGGTTAGTTAATGGCTTTCTCTTGTTTCCCCCAGAGCCTGCCTGTCTGAAGCCTGCAGGCCCAAGCAGCTTTCTTTTTTCCCCCCTTCCCTTCACTATTAGTCACAGCTGGTAAGGCTTGCAGGAGCCTGGCTTGTTTGGGAACAGCCGGATGGCACAAATGGTTGAGTGTCTCTTGCAAGCAGCCACCTCGGCCCCTGCTGCCAGAGAGGAGGGCTCCTGCCTGCCCAAGGCTGGGGAATGAGGGATGGAGGGAAGGGGAACTCCTCACCCTCATGCTACAAATGTCTCCTTCAGAAAAATGCCAAAATTATAAAAAATAAAAAAAAAATTTAAAAAAGGCATTCCTGTCTCAAGGAGCTGCTGAGACCCACTATTTCCTAAATAAAACTTTCACATGGAAATGATGTCTCCAGAATGAGGAAATGTCACCTGCCTTGCTCTTGGGTTCTGTTGTTTACCATCAGAGTTTGGAGGCTGGGTATTCACAGACAGGAATCTCTCCCAGGAGCGATCCCACTAACAGCTCCTAAAGGATGGGCAACATTCTCTGTACTTTTGTTTTCTGCTTAACACATTCTGTCCCTCATCATCCTCACATAGATGCTGAAGCAAGTCACCCACCTGGAGAGGCTCCAGCTCTGCTGCGAGCATCACAAGGCTTAAATGCGACAGCTGAAATAAAATGTGTTTATCTCTCTTGTTTTTAGCTTGCATTTAGGCTTTGTAAAATTAATATCTGATTCCCAGGAAAGCAAGACAATGGCAATGTTGATGAGTGTCAGATATCCACAGGCAGAGGTTCCCTTTGCAGGCAGTAACTCTATCAATGTGCCTCAGTGCTGATCTGCAGTGTCCCCGCTATTCTGGTGCCTCTCTTTTATCTGCACATTCATTGCTGTGTTACCAGACACTGCCAGTCATGAAAAGCTTCATGATGATTTTATCTGCCTCCCAGTATATTACCCATTGGGGAACAAACTTAGACTTGTAAATGTTTTCTTTTACAAGTGCTCTAATCCAGACATTTAGAGTTGCTTTTGCTCACCAAGCAAATAGCACCAAGCTATTTACAGAAATCCTGCTGAAGTTAGCAGTAGGCAGGGTGGGGACTATCAGATAAAACCCAGTCTGAAACACAACTCTTTGATATTGCTAGAGTATTTTTTTTTGTTTGTTTGGAACAGTAAGCACACACCCACCCAACAAAATACAACAAAATATAAAAGCTGCTCTTTGGGATACAGGTTTATGATATTGCTGCATAAGCCTAAGTGTGAATTGCCGCCAAAATAAATGATGCCTCCCCATCACTCCCCTTCTGTGCACAGACAGTGATGGCTGGTTTTGCACTGTCTTACAGTCCAGCAGGAAGTTATTCCTAAAATTTTCACTCCTCTAGTTCGCCAAACCAACACTGCAGTACCCAAGAGAAGCAGCAGCTCACTGTCAGACTGACTCAGCCAGTTTTAAATTGATAAAACCATGTCAGTCACATAGGCATTGAACACGTGTCCCCCAAAATGCCATGGAATATGTAGTATAGACATGAAAACTGACAGACCAAGAACAGCATCTGACCCAATCACAAAATCAAGGCACCTCCTTAGGCATTAATCAAAATTTATGTGAAAGCTGAATGCTGACAAAGAGAAAGGAAAGAAAGCGTTTTCTGGACAAATCTTAGTACTTGATCAGAACAGAATTAGAAAACTAAAGTTTGAAATAATAAAAATGTTGGACCCTTTTTCCAAATGCTCCACATCTTGCCCTTCCGCAGTATGATGCTGGAATACTTTTGTTATGTCCAGAAATGACAGGGCATAGCAAAGGCACATTAAACAAGATGGGAACTCCTGTGCTTCCCAAAACACAAGCAAAAAACCAGCAATAAAGTCAAAAAGGCAAGAACAATGGAAAAACAAAAAGCATGTTCTTTCATCTGGGGAGAACATTCAGGTTCTTTAGAAATGCACACCAGAGTGAATTTTCATGAGATTGAAAATCTACCATCAGACACACACAGCAGAAGCCAGTAGGACAAATGTGTAACTGGAATTTTTCCTACATTCTCAATTTCATGATCACCTCAAAAGACAAATGCTGGGATTGACATCAGCCCATGACAATCAACTTCCCAAGGAAGTATCTCATCCTTCAATGCCTCACTCCAGAAACCCATTCCCAAAGCCAGCATTTTATCCAAGTTAAGACCTCCCAACTGAAGAGAAAAATAAACCACCCAGCCTACAAGACCTTACAAGAGAGAATTCCCTGGGAATTCACCAGGCCACAGATCTAATTGGAAATACATGGATCTCTCAAATTCTTATACTAACTTCAGCTTCTCTTTCACAATGAGTAGAGTCACTGACTCACCAATGAATTTGGCTGTGTCTGTGTTGATCCTTCCTCCACAGAAAGGACTCTGTCTCAAATGTCTATTCCAATCAAGCATTGTTTTTGTCAAAAGCTGACTTCCAGAAAGTAGTGGAGAAAGTTTGGTGTAACTAGACTATTATTTTCAAGGGGAGATAAAGTTGGCTTCTATTTATCAGATCTCTATTAAAGGAAGGAGATGTATTAAGGAAATGGATAGGGCTATTTAGTCATCTTTGCTAAGAGCTCCATTTTCTATGGATGAAACATGCTATTTAATGATTAACTATTATTATTTTTATATCCTATTTTATGACACCACGTCTTGCTATAAGGCAACTATTTACTACTCTGAGCACTTAGTATAAAGAATTATCATTCCTTGCTGCCTTTTCTTACCAAGGAAGTGAAAGGAAAGAAAGTTACAATTTTAAAGAGAATACTTTTAGTAGAAGTGATTTATGACCCCTGTTAGCAATGGTCCTACTTCTATCTTATGAAGATATAGAACACCTATGATACAAAAAAAGGTAAATAATTATTGTAAAGATTAACCAAAATAATTGGAAGAGCACTGTCTAACAAAATAGTACACAACAAGTCTTCCTACTCCTTTAGATATCTGACCGTTCATTATTAATTTACAAAATTTTTGGGGGGTGCAATTTGGTAAATCACATCTGTGAATACTGAAAATGATGCAAAATATGAAAGAAAATGCTGTCAGGAAATTTGTGCACCTTTCAGAATAAAACCAGAATATCCTTTTATTTGCTCTAGGGGACATGCTACAACATGGCATTTTTTTCCTGCAGAGTCTGTGATCAAGATGTTTTTTAGAAGATCTGAATTTGTGACAAAATTAGGAGAGAAAAAAAGTTCAGAAGAATCAAGTCACTCGGCAATTCATTTTCAGATTTGATCTGATTTTATGTTTTAATGAATGTTGAAATTGGGCACTAGAAAGGACACAAGCTGATGCTTCCTTGCAAAAAGGCCTTCTAGCATAATCTGAGCTCATGACTTCTCTCCATAAAGCCTTAATTGGTTAGGACAGAGCGTTTTTTTAAAATTTATTTCCCAAAGCAAAACTTGTTTCCCCAAGTGCTCCAAGAACAGTCACTAAAAAAGAAATTAACATGTAAAACTGTAACATTTCTAACACTCCTACATGACCAAAAGGATGCAATTTTAGAACTGTGATTTGGAACCTACAAACATTTTAAACATTTGTCTTGTGGTTTATTTGTAAACTAATGAGTCTTGATGCTGCTCCCTATGCTCATGCTGCAATCTGTTGTTGGCCTTTTTGCAGCTTTAAGATCTACACTTTGGAGAATCACAGGGAGTGTTGGAAAAATAAGCCAACAGAAGCAGCATGATTAAATTTCACTTTTAACTTCTGAGGAACTAACATTAAGTACCATGTGTTTTTAATGCATGAAAACACCCTCAAAACTGGGGCACTGCAAGTTGGATTAAGATCAGCATTTCCTTTTCCTCAAGACCTTGCTAGATAAAATAGCCTGGGCTTTTTTTATTCTTTCTTTTTCCTAAATGGCAGGTTGCCAGCAGCTAATTTAAACGTAACAATGGAAATAATCATTCTCACAAATTCAAGAATTTGTGTCTCTGTATCTATGGCAAATGTATTTAAGCGTCTTGCTAATTACTTTTACTTGCAGAAGGCAAGAACCAACAGGATTCTTATGCACATGTATAAGCTGGCAAGCTTAAAGATGTGCTGTAGGATTGAAGCCTGGATGTGCTCATGTACTAAAATCACAAACTTCAAAGGGTTACATGAAGGAGGCTAATTGAAGAGCCTTTTTACATCATCTCCTACAGTGTATTTACTTTTGCTTTTTGGGATGTAGATGGTGCAGCTGTGTATGCAAACTTGTAAAATAAAACTTGTAGTGTCTGTAAGAACTTCATTTCACATATGACCTTTTACAGTAATTGGATCTGAATTATAATCAGTCACCTGAGTCCTGAAATAGATAAAATAGTTTTTTAATGTTAAAAAGTTTTAGCCCTTCGTTGATTATCTATCAGTGCTTACAGTCCTGTGAAAATAAGATAAATGAGAAATTTGGTCTCTAATTAGACTTCACTAGATTTACAGCTTTTAATTTATACGCCAATGCAACTCAGGCCGGCACTAACACAGATAGAGATGGAGCCACAGTTTTCAATTGATTTAACAATTTAATTGCAGCATTAACATCCATTAACATTTAACTAACCTTTTAAACTAACCTCAGGCACAACCTTAAAGACTAAATGAAGTAAAATTGCATATAAAAAGGTACTAACATACAGCTGTAAGAAGCCAGAGTGAATCTTTAGGGAGATTTAGCATTGCTTCCCCGCATCAGCAGGAGGGAGTCTGTTTTCCTTCTTGCAAAATTCAGTAGGAAAGCATGCTCTAATTTATAGGAAAAGGAAATAGACACATTTGATGGTTATTAACTATCATTTATATCTTCTTGTCTATACGTGATGTCTAAAAGACCCAATATCCCTTACTCTGGTCATGCACTAAAGAACAATTTCGTTACTCAGAGAAACAATATCCCTGGATTATCTGTGATAAAATGTGATGTAAGGGAATATAAAATAAGTTTCTGAAGTTTGATATGAAAGAGAAACCTCTTATTTTAGAAACAATGCACAAATAGGGCCCTTGTTTATTTGGGTATAAATCTAAAGCAACTACACTGAATCTGCTGGAATTATTTCAGATTTACCCCTGTGAAACCACAAAAGAAAGTAATAGAAAATAAGCTCAAGAAGTGCCTGATTTATATCTGTGTTGAGCACCCCAAAATTACTTCCAAGCAGCAGCAGCTGTGGGTGTTTGGGGCTTCAGCCCTGAGAGGCAGACCTGCAGCTGAGCACCTTTGTTCCCCCAGCTCTGAGGCAGCGCACGGCTCTGGGGGCTCACTCCAGCTCTGGGGCAGCATCTCACACAGAGGCCATAAATCTGCATTCCAGCATTTACCACTGCATGTGCCCAGAGCCCACCAGTAGGGCTGGGACAGGATTTAAAGGTCTTTTGTTTCTCACATGGATGACAAACGGGAGTTTTGGGGACCTTTTAAAATGTCATTTAGGCGTTCTCGACCTGTGTGGTGTCAGATCTGACATAATTCTCTGTGCCATCTGTGTACAGATGCACAGATACTGTAAAAATTCATAATGTACTGGGGGGTTGGTAGCACAGCACAACATTTGGTATTTCCAGCTATTATCTAACCCAGTTTCTCTTGGACTGAACCACTGCTTGCACAAATTATTCCACTGTGTTCAGTGGGTGACTTGGGTAAATGCTTATCAGCGTTGCTGAGTTTCACACTCAGGTTCTCAGCTAACTGTGCATGTTACCATTCCTCCCTGTCTAAATGGGATGTAATATAAACCAGGGAATGCCAAAATATTAGGATGATAACTTGGAAACTATCACAACCTCGTGTCTTTTGGGGGCAGGCCTGAGCATCACACAAGGTTTGTGGTCTGTGTTGACATGCAATGGTTACATGGAGTGTAAATTGATGTTCCAAGCATTAAGAGCCTCCTAACAGTACATGTTGACACCATTAAGTTGTAATGACTCCTCTGGAATTATCAGTCATTCCCATCAGCTGTCTGCCCTACTGTTTGACCACACACACCATAAATGCATGAGGTCAATGATCTGGATATTAAAAGAATTGATACAACAGAATTTGCCACTTGGATGGGTTTTTCAAGCACCTTCTTTGAATTCACATTTCCACAACACTTGAGAAATGCACCACATGTATGCAAAGCCCAACTCCCCTAAAACTTTTGGTTTTAACTCCTCCTCAAACTCCAGTGAGTAGAGCATAGCTGAGTACATGAAGTCAACAAATTCACTGAAGGAATTCTAGTAAACTCTGGATTACGACCCCTCAACAAGTTAATCAACAAAAAGGTGTGTGGTAGTGCCATCCTTTCTTGCTCAGTTAAAACAAATACCATGAAAGAAAATCGTAGGAAAGTTCAGACAAATTTTTAAACACAAGCATCCAAAATAGTATGAGTTCTTTAGAGAAAATCTGAATCCTCAGAGAAAGCCCTGCTTTACCTTCTACCAAGTGCTTCTCTAAGGTTAAAGATTATTTTGCTGTGTATCTCTGTGAATACTTTACCATGTATACAATATTTGGGTTCTTGTTTTACTGAAAAAGCAACCTTTTGAACTGTAACATGTGGATTCATTGATCAGTGTTCATATAGAAAAAATAATCCCCCAAACATCAATACAACTTTTTAAGCTGCCACTGCTCTCTCTATACATCCAGAGGAGGTCAAATTTCCAGGATATGCACATAACCCATCTGCCTCTTGTTTCTTAGAATCATCGCTTCAGTACTGCAGCTTCTGCCATCAAAAATAGGATTCCCATTTCTTTCTGCCTCTCAACAACTCATTTGTGGATGAAAATTCCTCCGTGCATATTCTCTCCTGTTTTAGCACAGTTTAACAACGTCATTTTATTCTTTCTAAAATAAGGCATTTAAGTTCATCAGTTGAAAAATGCTGCTATTTAAATCAAGAAAGTTTTGCTTTAAAGCTTCAGAAATATGAAGTAGCGTTCACATAGGTAACTGAAATCCAAGCACCAAAATACTAAATTAGATGTTTTACAGGAGTAAATTACAGATCAACCAAACAAAACAAAAAGGACCAAAAAAACCCTCAAACCAAAACACACAAGTATAAAGAATTGTAAGGCAATAAACCTCATGTGTGTGCTAACAGGAAGATCAATATGAACTTGCAGCTCTTAAGAGTGAAAGTAACCTACAGGAACCTACAAGATGATTTTTCAGATTTCCTTCTTTAAAAAAAATCATTACATGTTATTTACTTCAAATCCTCCCCTACATTAAAACCATCTTAATATCCTTTCAATATCCTGCTACGCAGAGTCCCTTTGATGGAAAGCTGCTGTGTGCCTCCCATCTTCTCTGTAGCTGGTTCAAGGGAGGCAATCAAAGGATGCAATCAAGGGATGAGGTCAGAACTGGCCTGTGTTCTGCAAACTGGAAATTATCAGCTGATATAATAACATCCATCTAAATACAGCCCTCGGGCTCCCCAGCAGCTCCTTGGAGATTACACTTGGAGTGGGAAACACAGGAATGGTCTTGGGGGTCCTTTTCAGCTCTCAGGGTATCACAGCCTCTGGTTTGATTCATATTCCAACCATCTAATGGTATTTGATACTCTGGATTTCACATCTGCCTTCTCATGTGACTCCTCTTCATGTGAGAGGAGTGTGTAATTGCCATAGGTTCTACATGGCATTTCCCAGCCCCATTCAGGTCTTGAGCACTCCACAGCACCTCTACAAGTTCCCCTTTCTTAGACAACTGGAATTTGAGTTCTGGCTCATCAGAATCACAGGATCATTAACAGTTAATGATAAATGGGGTGGGACAGCGAACATGTCTTTAATCATCATCCTGATTTTGCAAAGCATCGGCATTTGGACGTGAGGTGTGTTACACCAGGATAAAATCCTAGATAAAAATATGGCAAAATATGTCCTCCATATATAGACACACATATATATATGTATATACACACATAATGGAAACTGGCAGCCAACTAACAAAATACGAGGGAATGACTCACTGAATCAGACATGACATCAGAGATGGAGAGGCCTATTATCTCATATATCCCCTCTTCTGAATAGCCTTTGCATTGCTTTATTTAATTCTTTGTTCTCTTTGCCATTAAATATCCCTGCTGATTAGGTTTGCTCAATCTATCTCAATTAGATTTACCTCACTTTCCTAGTCAATTCAGTGCTTAGTCTAGGTTTATATAAATGAATTCTGGCCACGCAGCAATTGCTTTTGGAATTAACTAAATATAATTATACTGTAATTTTGAGACTGCAATAACAGTGTAGTTACATGTAATCATTGTATAAAGTTATGAGTAACTGCATAAAATTTATGTTCTTTTGATTAACATATTAACACTTTTTTTCTTAAATCACAAATTGCATGAATTATATTTGGAAATTACTGTGAATCTCCATGCCTCAAAGTAACATTTAAGACTCAATCCTCATATTACCAGCAATGAAGGACACCCTATAGGCAAAGACTAAATTTCAAATTTCCCAGTAGCTTCCATGGTGTCACACCACAGATTCCACTCAGCAGTGGGTTTTTTCCAACTTTGGCAGCAGAGCTTACTGGAAGAGCAAATAAATATAGAAAATATGTTCACATAAAAATCACAGAGATATAATTTAGAGTAAATAGCATGATTCAGGCTTGATGCTCTGTTGTGGCCAAAATAAGCTTTCTCTTCGGAAACGGATTTTCATTCTGTGTTCATGCTGTGCTAAATACAACAGGACTCATCCCTCAGCTGAAGAATTTCAGTAATGTAGAAATACAAATAATTATTATTCATTATTAAAAACTCCCTAACTTTAGATTGCAGATGTGTGACCTAACATCTTTTAGCTTACAATCATTGAGCTACAACATCATTAAGAGAGAAGAGAAAGAGAAAGAAGAGAAAGAGAAGAGAAAGAGAAGAGAAAGAGAAGAGAAAGAGAAAGAAGAGAAAGAGAAGAGAAAGAGAAGAGAAAGAGAAGAGAAAGAGAAGAGAAAGAGAAGAGAAAGAGAAGAGAAAGAGAAGAGAAAGAGAAGAGAAAGAGAAGAGAAAGAGAAGAGAAAGAGAAAGAGAAGAGAAAGAGAAGAGAAAGAGAAGAGAAAGAGAAGAGAAAGAGAAGAGAAAGAGAAGAGAAAGAGAAGAGAAAGAGAAGA